>NC_054835.1:4450608-4788822 GCF_018345385.1 Vulpes lagopus | reverse complement strand
AATAATAACAGCATCTACTATTTACTAAATGCATGGATTGTACCAGAATCTGTATAAAACCACTGTATTTTATGTCATTAATCCTTAAAATAATCCACTGGATATGTATTTTTTATTCCTACTGTATAGAAGAGGAAACAGAGGTTAAGCTACTTGCTTAAGGTCATATAACCAGTGGGTGGTAAAGTTGAAATTTAAATTCAGAACACTTGCTCAGGCCCAATACAGCTAGAAGACAATATGGAAGATAAAAGTGAATACTATTTTCACAAATACACAAGTGAAATAATCTATAATATACAATGTATTCCTAAACTCCAGAGTAAATTATTCACCATCCTCAGACTTACTGAAGTACTAGCAATTTTATTTATCCTGCCCATTGTTTCAGAAAAACGAAACACCAACAGTAACTATTCTAAAACATGCATACCTATCCCCGCTCATTCCCTACATGGCTCACGGAGGCTCTCTGGCTTTTTTAAAAGCAGAGGACAACAAGGAGACTGAAGAATCACTGAGTTCTACATGACCTCCAAGATCTCTTCCAACTTTGATGAGTTTAACAGTTGCCTGTATTCATTATACAGCTAAAGGACAGTATGCCAAATGTTATGCATCATTTAAACACAATTTCATGTCTTAAAAACACAGACAGCATTATAATAGGGAAACAGACCCATCAGTCTTGAAGCCCTCCAGAGATTTCTTAATCAGAACAGAGGGTAATTTGCATACTTACTGTAGGGAGCACATTTAAACACAGTAAATACCACTTTAGTAAATCTAAAGGCTGGTACAAATGTACAAAAATACCAATACCTATGCCTACCAAAATTCTTTACATTAGTCAAATGCTTTACAAGTTCACAAAGCAGACTATGGAAACTTGGATCCTGCAATACCCCTGAATCCTCATATTCATTTTAAAGATGAGCAAACTAAAGCTTAGGAAGGTTAAAAGACCTGCCCAAGGTCATATACCTGAGAAGTGATAGGTCAGGATTCAAATCAGTTTAATTGAAATCTAATATTTTCCAAAGTTAAAAAAAAAAGTCACTCGGCAGAGAAGTTTCTTTGAAATTAAATGCCGTAAGGGTAAGATGTAGAACAGCGACTGACCTTAAAATATGCAATAGCTCCTCCACAGAAGAGACGTAAGAGAAATTCTGGTCTAGAGCAATTAAATATAACTACATCATTATTTTTGCTGAAAAAGAAACCATTTTAGTAAATAATTTTTAAAAAACCTGTCTTTTTAGTAATTTCATAGCTTACCTAATGCAAAGCTGGATTCCTGGAAAAAAAACCCCTTATGCCATGACCATCACAAAGCAGTATGGATGAAAGAGGAAGAGGAACCCATTTCTCAGTTTTGCTTCAAATTAAAATTGCACTGACTTCTGAAAGAAAAAAAATCATGTTGAAAATGTAAAAAAAAAAAAAAAATACTGGTGACATTTACTATGTCCATGTGCCTTGCTAATAAATACTACAGGTGTGTGAGCAGCAGAAACTAAACTAATCAAGATCGGTATTTTTGGTTATATTAACTTCTATTCTGTACTTTCTTTGCTTCTGTGTTGTATTTAAGAGACTTTTAATTTTGAAATAATTTTAGATTTACGGAAACCGCTGAGCCACCAGGGTTGCCCCAGTTTTATTTTAATTTTTTAAAGATTTTATTTACCTATTCATGAGAGACACACAGAGAGAAGCAGGCTCCCTGTGGGGAGCCTTATATGGGACTCAATCCCAGGACCCCAGGATCAAGACCTGAGCCAAAGGCAGACGCTCAACCACCGAGCCACCCGTGCCCCTCTTGCCCAGTCTTAATAACATCTTATGTTACCATGGCACATTAGTTAAAAGTAGAAAACCAGTATTGATCAATGTCTATGTAATTTTACAGAATTGAGATATCCTCTGGAAAAGTGTTTTCGGTCTCCAGATCATTGCCAATCAGCACCTCTACAGGCTCTCCTAATTGGAAGACTTTAGCCAAAAAACTTAGTAAAACCTATTTTAGGATTTTAAAAAAATTACGCTACCTACTTAATGAGGTTTGGTTCTGGTCTCCTTTTAATTTTAAGCCACTGCTGAATGTTTTACTTAAAACTTCAGGGCAAACATTCCATTGTAGGAAACTCTGAGATTCAAAAGATTCAAAAGAGAAGGTTTTGTTCTAATCACTAACTCCCCATTTATCGGTCATCCTGCCATTACATTACAATATAGCCAAGGAAATGGTTTTATTTTATTTTTTTAATGTATTTATTCATGAGAGACACAAAGAGAGAGGCAGAGACACAGGTGGAGGGAGAAGCAGGCTCCCTGTGGAAGCCCAATGAGGGACTCCATCCCAAGACCCCAGAATCACAATCCGCCAAAGGCAGGCACTGAGCCATCCAGGTGTCCCAAAGAAATGGTTTTAAATGTACTCTCAAATTCCTTAGCACTTGGAGTAAGAAGCTCAAATCAAGAAAAGCAGAAGGCCGAAATAGCACTCAGTTTCAGGAAAATGATTAGCTACAAACCAACAAAATAAAGGAAAGTTGTTTTCCTCAACATGTTACAAATAAGACAAAAATCTTTCTTTTCCAACTGTAAATATAAAGAAGGGAAAAACGGGATCCCTGGGTGGCGCAGCGGTTTAGCGCCTGCCTTTGGCCCAGGGCGCAATCTTGGAGATCCGGGATCGAATCCCACGTCGGGCCCCCGGCGCATGGAGCCTGCTTCTCCCTCTGCCTGTGTCTCTGCCTCTCTCTCTCTCTCTCTCTCTGTGTGACTACCATAAATTTAAAAAAAAAAAAAAAAAAAAAAAGAAGGAAGGGAAAAAATAAAAGTTCATAAAAACGTAGAGTACATTCAACTGATTTTAAGAGGCATATTTCAAAATTTCTGCAATCAGGATATGATGGCCAAGTGGAAATTTTAATGCTTGTCACTGCCTGAGACAATGATAGAGCATTCCTGAGAGCCACATCAGTGTTTCTGAAGGCACAAAAGAGGACACTGTGGAAACATATGGACTCAACTCTGAACTGAGAAGTACTCAAAAAGAGTAGGAATGTTAAAAATTTAACAAACACTTTAGCCAATTTTTTCACTTATTTTTCTTTTTATTTAGCATTAGAATGATGTCTTTTAAAAATGTCTAAATAAGTCTAAAAATATTTTCTAAGAATTTTTATAAGCCTAAATGATTAAAAAAGCACATGTCATAGCTAAATGGACGGTGTTTTTTTCTCCTTTGGTGGTACAGAAAACAATCAATGGTATTAGGATTCAATACAGTATTAATTCAGCTGCAATATCTCACAAGAAAGCTTGAAAAACTACCATACTGGCAACCTGATAGCTTAAATAAGAGAACATAACATAAAGGCCTCCCCCATCAGAAAACACACAGGAAATGACATATAATTTTGCATTATCATAATAACAGGGCTATTTTTCCAACCCTAAAGTTTTCTTTATGTAAAAAGTAAAATCTTTCCTCAAATTTCCCATGGGTCTGCAGCAGATGCCTACACTGAATCCAAGAACATGGAGGGAGAAGAGCCAGGGCAGGAATTTGCCACAAGTAGAAAGCTTAAGGGAAGATTTTAAGCAAATTCTTTTAACTGAACTCCTTTTCTGAGGACATTAGCTATGACAAAAGCAGGTATCAACAAACGTAGGTTCAACTAAATATTCCTAAGACACACAAAATAAATTTTTAAAATCACATATTCAAAGAGCTGCTTAGTTCCAAGCTTCTCCAAAGAGCAGTTTGGGTTGTTTGGTTGGTTGGTTTTATTCTGTACTGTGGTAAAATACATTTAACATAAAATTTGCCATTTTAAAGTGTACAATTAGTGGCATTAAGCACATTCACAGCATTGTGCAACCATCACCACTATCCATTTCCAGAACTTTTTTCATCATCCCAAACTAAAACTCTGTATTCGTTAAACAATAATGCTCCATCTCTTCCTGTCAGGCCCTGATAAGCTATATTCTACGTATGTCCCTATGAATTTGCCTATTTTAGATACCTCACATGAGTGGCCTCATAAGATATTTGTTCTTTTGTGTCTGGTTTACTTCTCCGGTGAGTACTTTAGTAAAGAAAAGAATGAATCCCGGGGATCCCTGGGTGGCGCAGCGGTTTGGCGCCTGCCTTTGGCCCAGGGCACGATCCTGGAGACCAGGATCGAATCCCACATCGGGCTCCCGGTGCATGGAGCCTGCTTCTCCCTCTGCCTGTGTCTCTGCCTCTCCCTCTCCCTCTCTCTCTGTGACTATCATAAATAAATAAAATAAAATAAAAAAAGAAAAGAATGAATCCCAAATTATTAGGTTTCTTATCATTTAACTGTAGATACTGACACGATCTCTGAACTATGCATACAGCTTTCTCAGAAATCCTGCTATTCCATGAGCCCCATGAGGCAGAGAATCTTAGACTGACTCTTCCTTAGCCTGTAGACAGGTCTAGTTCAGCCGCTGTAACGCAAAGAGCAGGCTCTTGAGAGCCCCGGAGGCCATCCTGGGGTAAGGGGCTGGAGCAAAGGGAAGTGGAGGGCTGTGCAGGCCAGAAAGCCATGCATAAAAAAAGACAAGTATGTATCAAGATACTTTGGCCCTGAGATGGTCTCTGGTTTGTCTCCCAGGAGGAGTTCCTGCACCAGCACACTTGGGCTGGGCGGCACCTGTCAGAGTTGAGGCCAGACTGCAGTGTAGTCACTGAGACTGTCACCAGTTGCAGGAAGCTTCACGGGGTCATGAGTCATTCTGCATGGCTCAGAGGTCCGGGCAAGCCTGCCCTGCTCCGCCCAGACAAACCTAGTTAGGAGACGCACAAACAAGAGAGAAAAGACACAAAACTGGCAGAAACACAGACGGCCAAAGAGCAAGGCTGACAGGCAGGCCATGAATGAGAGTGAGGACTGAGAGGGAAACACAGGGTCAAGAGTCACATAAGCAAAGTAGAGACAGAAAAAAAGGGTGCAGATAGAGATGTGCTCAGCAAGAGAAACTGGGGAGAAATACAAAGTTGATAGTGGCAGAGTTCAGAGGCAGAAAGGGCAGGTGACAACAGGTGACAGAGACGTCAACAGAGGTGAAACACTACTTAGAAGCAAACGGAGGCAGACACCAGCCAAGTCCGGGTGCTGCCTGTCTCCCGGCTTCGGCTCAAACCCGAGGCCGCCACGCCGCACCCACTCGGTGCCCCCGAAAGGCCGGCGGACGTACCCAGGCGGGATCTCTAAGCGCTCTGGCCCGCCGAGGTCCGCCGCCGCGGGGTGACCTTGGACGAGACGCTGCTTCGGGGGCCTTGGGTGTCGCGGTCCGCGCACCGGGCTGGCTGGAGACCGTAGGAGTCGGCCTCGGGCGCGGGGACTCCAACCGCCCGAGCGCGGCTTCTTAAGCATTTGGGTCTGCGGAACGGGCCTGCCGGGCCGGGGGCGCGCGCGCGCCGGGACCTGCAGAGGAAGCCCTTAAACCTCTCCGGCTGCCCTCCGTGTCCCCTGGCTACCTGTTGTCCGACTTCGCCGTACCTGCTAAGGGCTCCGCGTTCACATAACCCGCTCGCGGGACACTTTCCGCCGCCAGCGTCAGGCCCGTTCAAGCCGTAGCCACCGCGACCGCCTCAGCCTGCACCTCCCGCCCCCGGAAACGCTTCCCGGTTCCGCCCCCGAAACTGCCAGTGCTTCCAGGGGTGCGTCAGAGAGAAAACGGTGTGCGCATGCGGGACTCTCCTTCGGGGCGGGGCGTGAGGGGAGCGCGCTGTTGCCGCCCTACTCCTGCGCAGTGCAACCTGGCGCAGGTCAGTAGTCTTCAGGGAGTCGGAGTGAGGCCAGTGCTGGGGATTAGGGAGCTGACACCAAGTCCTAACCCCTTTTCTTTTCTTTTCTTTTCTTTATTTATTTATTTATTTATTTATTTATTTATTTATTTATTTATTTATTTAATAAATTAATTTTTATTGGTGTTCAATTTACCAACATACAGAATAACACCCAGTGCTCATCCCGTCAAGTGCCCCCCTCAGTGCCCGTCACCCAGTCACCCCCACCCCCCGCCCTCCTCCCCTTCCATCACCCCTAGTTCGTTTCCCAGAGTTAGGGGTCTTCATGTTCTGTCTCCCTTCCTGATATTTCCCACATTTCTTCTCCCTTCCCTTATATTCCCTTTCACTATTATTTATATTCCCCAAATGAATGAGAACATACACTGTTTGTCCTTCTCCGATTGACTTACTTCACTCAGCATAATACCCTCCAGTTCCATCCACGTCCAAGCAAATAGTGGGTATTTGTCGTTTCTAATGGCTGAGTAATACTCCATTGTATACATAGACCACATCTTCTTTATCCATTCATCTTTCGATGGACACCGAGGCTCCTTCCACAGTTTGGCTATTGTGGCCATTGCTGCTATAAACATCGGGGTGCAGGTGTCCCGGCGCTTCATTGCATCTGAATCTTTGGGGTAAATCCCCAACAGTGCAATTGCTGGGTCTTGGGCAGGTCTATTTTTAACTCTTTGAGGAACCTCCACACAGTTTTCCAGAGTGGCTGCACCAGTTCACATTCCCACCAACAGTGTCAGAGGGCTCCCTTTTCTCCGCATCCTCTGCAACATTTGTTGTTTCCTGCCTTGTTAATTTTCCCCATTCTCACTGGTGTGATGTGGTATCTCATTGTGGTTTTGATTCCTAACCCCTTTTCAAACTTGATCTCTCTCATGCTGCCTAGCAGAGACCGTGTCAAATCCATTTTTGTCTCCAAGTGCCTTTGGCACGTAGTGGATGCTCAGTGAATGTACAACGACAGGAACAGTTCCATCTGTGCCAGGCGCTGTGCTGGGTCCCTCTAAGAAAAACCTCATTTTGTTCAGGTACCAGAAGAGACCCTTTGATCTCAGGGGAGGTAGATCTTCACTGCTACTAGGAGGAATGACTCATAATTAGTCCAAACTATTCACAGTAATCTCATTAGCCAAGTGGTTAGACAAAGCATAGTCATGTGACCAACTTCTAGCCCATAATACTTAAAAAAAAAAAAAAAGTCCAGTAGGACTTCTAGTTGAGTATGCTCAAGTGCTTTGCCACTTTTATTTTCTTCCTTCCTCTAAGCAGACTTGAAGGTTGGAAGTTCAGTCCCAATCATGTGCCTATGATGTGACAAGCAAATGCTAAGGTTAGCAAAATGGAAAGATTGAAAGAGCCTAGGTCTCATATGACATTAAACTACAGTTCTAGGTTACCTCTGGATATTTTATTACATGTGCCTAACATTTCTTACTCAGACTTTTTTATTCATGAGAGGCCGAGACAGGCAGAGGAAGAAGCAGACCCCCTGCAAGGAGCCCAATGTGGGACTGGATCCTGGATCCTGGGATCACGCCCTGAGCCGAAGGCAGACGCTCAACCGTTGAGTCACCCAAAACTGAGGACTCTTCAAATATGACAGCAACAAAATATATAAAATAAGAGGAGAAATATTGAAAGCACCCTTTTCAATACGTAGATAAACTTGTGAGGAAATCAGGAAAAATCATCTGAGGCCAGGAAGAAAGCAGAAACACAAGCCTAGGAAGTTAGAGTTGAAGTTGAGAAGTTATCCAGGGATATAGTCTGCCTCTATTCTGATTTCTTAGGGTGTGTGTTATGCTGATAAGTATTTTGAAAATCATCTTTGGAGATAGGTAAACAATGATGTTACTACTAGCTATAGTGACACCTACCTAGGTCCAGGCAGGATGAGAGCCGAATTGGAACATCAGGTTGGGACCCAAAAGGGAATATATCTTTAGAGGAAGGATAAACTGGGGCGGGGGGAGGGAGAAATCTGCTCCACAGAGATAGGCAGCGAGGAAAGCTGTCTCTCTCTGCCTTGGCTCTAAGTGGAGAAGTAATGAATTTTACCCCTAATGGATACCTAGCTAGAGTCTGGCCATCACATGGCCACAATGTTTGCATGGTCCAAAAGCCCTCATGCTGAACATTTCAATTTAAAATGGACCTGAGTTGGGACGCCTGGGTGGCTCAGCGGTTGAGCATCTGCCTTCGGCTCAGGGCATGATCCTGGGATCCAGGATTGAGTCCTACGTCAGGTTCCCTGTGGGGAGTAGCTTCTCCCTCTGCCTATGTCTCTGCCTCTCTCTCTCTCTCTCTCTCTCTCTCTCTCTCTCTCTCTGTGTGTGTGTGTGTGTGTGTGTGTGTGTGTGTCTCATGAGCAAATAAATAAATCTTAAAATTAAATTAAATTAAATGGACCTGAGTTGATAGTCTCTGCGGTACTTGGCTGAAACAAACTCATATCCTCTCTGGAAGAATTCACTGTCAACCTGGGTCTCAAAGAATTCCCACAGATAGGCTTCCAAATGGATATGAACTCACAATCAATGACCACAAAACACATAAGGAAATGAGCAGAAAAGTCAAGCACCAGAGGGAGATCTGGTTTTCTTTTTTTTTCTTTAAAAAAAATATTTTATTTATTTATTTGAGAGAGAGAGCACAGGCATGAGCACAGGAGGGAGGAGCAGAGGGAGAGGGAGAAGCAGGCTCCCCACCAAGCAGGAACTTGATGTGGGCTCAATCCCAGAACTCCGAGATCATGACCTGAGCTAAAGGCAGATGCTTAACCAACTGAGCTACTCAGGTGCCCCATTTTCTTTATTTTCTTTCTTTCTTTCTTTCTTTCTTTCTTTCTTTCTTTCTTTCTTTCTTTCTTTCTTTCTTCTTTCTTTCTTGATTTTGTTTATTTATTTTAGAGAGAGCACGAACATGGAGAGGAGCAGAGGGAGAAGGAGAGGGAAATAATCCTCAGCAGACTCTGCTCTGAGTGCAGAGCCCAATACAGAACTTGATCCCACAGCCCTGAGATCATGACCTGGGCCAAAACCAAGAGTTAGATACTTAACTGACTTAGCTACCCAGGCTCCACAAGATCTGTTTTAAACAAATAGCTCATTGGAAGGTTTAAGCATCAAATTAGATAAAGCTGAAGAGAAATTAGTGAACTAAAAGATAGCTTTGAAGAAAATAACTCAAAACGTATCCTAGAGAGACAAAGAAATGGAAAAAATTTAGGAGGTTCATCATAAGCTTATTAATTATGTTAGGAGATTATATAGTCAATGTGAGCAAGATAATTGTCAAGTAATGATTGGTAATTTTACAGAATTGATGGAAGATAAGAATCCTCAAGAAATGCACTGAATTCCCAGATAGGATAAGGAAATAAAAAACCTAGATCCATTCTGGTGAAACTCTGAGCTGAGTGAGGAGCCCAACACAGGGCTTGATTTCATAACCTTGAGATCATGACCTGAGCCAAAACCAATAGTTGGATGCTCAACCAACTGAGCCACCCAGCTGCCCCAAGAGATGATTTTCAAAGCAGAGAGGAAAGTCAGATAATCTATAATGAAATGATGTGATACCAACTCCTGATTGATCAATGGCACTAATGGAAGTAATGTTAATAAGAGTAGCATGAAATAATATCATTAATGAAATAATCACCTTAATATGATGAGATAAAATTGTCTACCTAGAATTGTACACTTAGTCTTTCAAGAATGAAAACACTGTACTATTCAGATCAACAAAAACCAAGAGTTTATACCAACAGAACTTAACTGAAGGAACTTCTGGAAGATATATTTCAGGAAGAAATAAAATGATCCCAGAAGGAAGATCTGAGGAACAATAAAGACTGGTGGGCAAATAAATGGCAAACATGAGTAAATATGAACAAATATCAGGGCAAGAAACAAGAACAATTTATAATTTGTGGGATTCAGAAAGGTGAAGCAGAAATACTGGATTGATTGTATATAAAGAATGAAAGGATAACTGAAGGTAAAGTGTTATGAAGTATGCATGAGTTATCTGTTGCATAACAAACAGCCATGAAACCTCAGAGGGATACAGCTATATTTGTTTATTGCTCACACATCTGGTGAGTGGATGGGAGTGGATTAGGAAACTCTGTTGAGCTTGGCTGGACTTGCTTACATGTCTGGGCTCAGCTAATCTAGAATGGTCTTGGCTAGGGGTGTTTAGTCTGCTCCATGTGTCTCACTCACCAGCCAGGCTGTCAGGATAAGTTCTCATGGCAATGGCAGGGACACAAAAGAGAGCAATGGAAATGTACAAGCACATTTTTGAGACTCTTTTTACATCTAATTAGCCAAAGCAAGTCCAGTGTTAGCAGTAGGGAGCTATGAAGAATCATGGCAAAGGGCTTGTATACAGGGAAAGTGAAGAGTTGGAGCCATTGGTTCAATTAATCTAAGGTCTTTGCACTGTCGATAAAAATATTGATTAGCACTAGACTTCTAATTAAATATGAGCATTAGAATTGGGGGCTTACCATTGAAAGAAAAAAAATAGAGCTACAGGGGATCCCTGGGTGGCTCAGTGGTTTAGCGCCTGCCTTTGGCCCAGGGCGCTATCCTGGAGTCCCAGGATCGAGTCCCGTGTCGGGCTCCTGGCATGGAGGCTTCTTCTCCCTCCTCCTGTGTCTCTGCGTCTCTCTCTCCATGTCTACCATAAATAATAAATAAATATATATTTTTAAAAAATAGAGCTACAGACTACACCAAAAGAAGAGAATTTTTTTAAAAAATTTTATTTATGTATTTATTTGAGTGTGTGTGCCTGTATGAGTGGGGGAGGGGCAGAGGGAAAAGCAGACTCCCCACTTAGCAGGGAGCCCAACTCTTGGCTCGACCCCAGGACCATGAGATCATGACCTGAGCCAAAGGCAGATGCTTAACTAACTGAGCCACCCAGGCACCCTGAAAAATAACATTTTAAAAAAGAAGGCAAAGAAGAAAGGGAGGAAAAGGCAGAAACAAAAACAAAACATAGAAAAAAAAAAAGCACAAAATAAAGTGGAAAAAGAAATTCAAATGTATCAGTAATCACTATAAAAACATTTTCAAAACCCCTAAACCTTCTAGTTAAAAAAGATTCTAACACCAAGTTTTTTTAAAAAAAATATCAAGCTACCTGAGCCATAACAACTTCTTACTAGACATGTCTCTGGAGGCAAGGGAAACAAAAGCAAAAGTG
This sequence comes from Vulpes lagopus, assembly GCF_018345385.1. Classification (NCBI taxonomy): domain Eukaryota; kingdom Metazoa; phylum Chordata; class Mammalia; order Carnivora; family Canidae; genus Vulpes; species Vulpes lagopus. Next base: position 4,777,742 of record NC_054835.1, on the reverse strand, counting down.
AGCTATTGGGACTTCATCAAGATAAAAAGCTTCTGCACAGCGAAGGAAACAATCAATATAACTAAAGACAACCTACAGAGTGGGAGAAAATATTTGCAAATGATATATCTGATAAATGGTTAGTATCCAAAGTTTGTAAAGAACTTATCAAGCTCAACACCCTAAAAATAAATAATCCAGTTAAGAAATGGGCAGAAGGTATGAACAGACATTTTTTCCAAAGAAAATGTCAAGAAGGCTAACAGACACATGAAAAGATTCTCAACATCACTAATCAGGGAAATACAAATCAAAACCAGGATGAGTTTCTCATACCTGTCAGAATAGCTAAAATTAACAACACAGGAAACAACGGATGTTGGTGAGGATGTGGAAAAAAGGCAATTCTTTTAATACTGTTGCTGGGAATTCAAACTGGGGCAGCCATTCTGGAAAACAGTGTGGAGTTTCCTCAAAAAGTGAAAAATAGAACTACCCTACAACCCAGCAATTGCACTACTGGTTTTTACCCAAAGGATACAAAAACACTGATTCAAAGGGGCACATGCACCCGAATGTTTATAGCAGCATTATCAACAACTGCCAAATTATGGAGAAAGCCCGAATGTCCATTAACTGATGAGTGGATAAAGAAGATGTGGTATGTGTGTGTGTGTGTGTATATATATATATATATATATATATATATATATATATATATATATAATGAAATATTACCCAGCCATCAAAAAGAATGAAATCTAGCCATTTGCAACAACATGGATGGAGCTAGATAGAGGGTATTACACTAAGCAAAATAAGTCAGTCCTAGGATCAAGCCCCGTATCAGGCTCCCTGCTTGGCGGGAAGCCTCCTTCTCCTTCTCCCTCTGCCTGCTGCTCCCCCTGCTGTTCTCTCTCTCTCTCCTCTCTCTCTCTCTCTCTCTGTCTGTCAAATAAATAAATAAACAAATAAACTCTTTTAAAAGATAGTAAAAGAGATTTCATACTGGGTCTGTTGGCTATATTATTAACTTTGGACAAAATAACTTTAAGGCAGAGGCATTGCCAAAAAGAGTATAATGGATTGCGTATTGTTTTCAATAATTTACAGCCTCCCTGTAAGAGGCCTGTATTTCCCATCCCATGGATTTCAGGCTTGGCCATTGAAACATGAATGGAAGTTATATGTGCACTCTTGAGCAGAGCTTTAAGAACCATTGTTCCTTCCCTCTGCCACAAGATTATGTCCCAGATGGAGATACTGTGGCCTGGGTCCTTGAATGAAGACACAGAATGAAGAATGGGTAGTGCTACACATGACCCACAAAGGACATATAATCTGCGTGAGAAAGTAACCCTTATTGTTGTAAGGCACTGACATTTTGAAGTTAGGTGTGGTCGTGTGACTTTCTTTGACTCAAATAATATGAAAAGTGTCACTTCCAAGTGGATGCTTTAAGAGCGAGTGCGTGATTCATGCCATCACACTATATTGCAGCCTAACTTAGCAAAAGATGACTAATAAAATGAAGCTATTTTATAATGAGAAGACTTCAACTTACCAGAAGTACATAATAATTCTAAATTGTATCCACATAATATTATAGCTTCAAATGATAGAATAAAGATTGGTAATAGTATAAAAAAGAATTGACAAATTCACCATCATAGTGGAGATTGTAGAATTCATTAGTGCTATCAGGTATTTGCAGTCTTTCTCATGGGTATATGGTAACCTTGCCCTTGAACGCAGATATGGCCATGCAACTTTTTTTGATTAGCAAGAAAGGAATTGAAGTGAGCACGTGTCACTTCCAGGTGGCGATTTAAGAGCCAGGGAATGCTTTTCCTCTTTTTTCTTTTCCTTGCCATGGAGAACAGCAATGCTCCAGAAGGTGACTGCCTCATCAAAATTAGTTCTAGAGTCCTTCAATATAATGTGAAGCAGAGCCTCAGACTGACCAGAGATAAAAACACAGAATAATAAAAAGATATGCTTTTTTAAAAAAAGATTTTTTTATTCATGAGAGACAGAGAAAGAGAGAGGCAGAGACACAGGCAGAGGGCGAAGCAGGCTCCATGCAGGGAGCCCGATGAGGGACCCAAACCCGTGACTCCAGGATCACACCCTGGGCTGAAGGCAGACACCCAACTGCTGAGCCGTCCAGGCATCCCGACAAAGAGATATGTTTGAAAGCCATAAGCTTCTGAGACTTTGGAGTTCGGTGTTTATCATTTTAGCAGAACTATGTTACCATGACTAGTGCAGATATATCTTTCCATTTTTATTATATTGTTTTTTAAAGATTTTATTTATTTATTCATGAGAGAGAGAGAGAGGCAGAGACATAGGCAGAGGGAGAAGCAGGCTCCACACAGGGAACCTGATGTGGGACTCCATCCTGGGACTCCAGGATCACGCCTTGGGCCGAAGGCAGGCACCCAACCACTGAGCCACCCAGGCATCCCTATCTTTCCATTTTTACTTTAATTTTTTTATTTTTTAAAAGATTTTATTATTTATTCATGAGAGACACACAGAGAGAAAGGCAGAGACACAGATAGAGGGAGAAGCAGGCTCCATGCAGGTAGCCAGACATGGGATTCTATCCCAGGTCTCCAGGATCACACCCTGGGCTGAAGGCGGTGCTATACTGCTGAGCCACCCAGGCTGCCCATATCTTTCCATTTTTTTTTCTTTCCATTTTTTAATGAAAGTACATTTTACAGTTAAACTTACCCTTTTTGGAGGATGGTTTGATGATATAAAAAAATTTTTTTTAATTTTAAGTAGGCTCTGTGCTCAATGTAGGGCTCAAACTCATGACCTTGTGATCAAGAGTTGCATGCTCCACCAACTGAGCCAGGCAGGTGCCCCTTCCTTTATGATTTTTGACAAACACATACAGTAATGTAACTACCACCATGATCAAGATGCAGAACAGTTCCAGCAGCTGGAGTAATTCCCTAGTGCCCCTTCGTAGCCGACCCCTCATCCCTGGCAACCACCCATCTCTTTTCTGTCCCTATAGTGTTTTGCCTTTTCCAGAATGGAACCATATATAATACAGTATGCAGCCTTTTGGATCTGGCTTACTTCAGTTAGCACAATGCATTTGAGATTAATCTATGATATTGTGCCTTCAGTAGTTTATTCCCTTTTTTTGGCTGAGTTGTATTCCACTCTATGGATGTACCATGGTTTGCTGAGCATACCTCTTTCCTGTAGTAATACCTTTTCACATTTATCTAGTAGCAAGAAAGTCATATTTTCAACATTTTGTCCCTAGAATATCTTCCCCCAACTCTAAACGTTTGTTAGACAAATTGCTGCTATTCGAGTCATCATGTACAACTGCTTCATGAACTGTTTCTCTGTACTTAACACATTGCCTACAAGTTTTCCTCACCACTTTCTAGCCCCTTGTAAATGTTGCCTTGCTGCTTATTCCTGGTCCTAAACCCAATGACTCAGAGTTAAGGTTTTTGCCATGGCAACCACCTGCCCCCAACTCCCAGCACTAATGACTGTGTGGTCTGCTAGTATTGCAAAACAATTAACTCCAGGGGCACCTGGTGGCCCAGTGGTTGAGAATCTGCTTTTGGCTCAGGTCTTGATCCTGGGATTATGGGATGGAGTCCCACAACATGGAATGGAGTCCCATGTCTGGCTCCCCATAGGGAGCCTGCTTCTTCCTCTGCCTATGTCTCTGCCTCTCTGTGTCTCTCATGAATAAATAAATAAAAATCTTAAAAACAACAACAAAAAACAAACAAGTCACCCCAAAACTCAGTGCTCAAAACAATGATTTATTCTCTCTCATGTGTCTGCAGGTCAGTGCTGGAGTAATAATTTAAGCAGGGCTCAACCAGGCAACTCTGCTTCAAACTGTGGGTGCATCTGGACCTGGCTCCTCACTGCAGGTTGGGCTCAGGTCTATCCACGAATTTTCATTCTCTGCCTGGAGGAAGGGACAGCAGCTCCCCAGGGGAAACTCTTCTCAGGAAATACAGAGATGTAAGAGATCAAGTCACACTGTGCAAGCACATTTCTCGCTCTTGCTTCTATCATCTGCTTTCACATCCCATGGGCCACAGCAGGTCGTGTGGCTGAGCCCACAGTCAAGGGGACGGAAATTGCACGCCACTTCCAGTGAGGGGAACTGCAGAGTCATCTGGTAAAAGGATAAGGAAGGGATGAGGAATTAAGGCCAAGAACTCAACATACCGCCATTACTCTGTATCTTAGGATGGAACTCAACATATCCCCATTACTCTGTATTCTAGACAGAACTCTATATATCACTAGTACTCTGTATCCTAGAGTGAGAAACATTCAGAGGCCCCATGCAGGAGAGGGGATGAAGGACAGGAATGAAAGGATAGAGAAGCCAGCAAGATGGTGAGAGCCCAGGGGGATCTGTGGTGTGGCCAGTGAGAGATCTCTGATGAGGGAAGCATGAAAGTTTGCTTAAGATAAAGGATATTTAATGTGTGAATTTTGGGGGCACCTGCGTGGCTCAGTTAAGTGTCTACCTTTGGCTTGGGTCATGATACTGGGATCCTGGGATCGAGCCCTATGTCAGGTTCCCTGCTCAGCAGGGGAGTCTGCCTCTCCCTTTCTCTCTGCCCCTGCTCATGTGTGCCCTCTCTTTCTGTCTCTCAAATAAATAAATAAAATCTTAAAAAATATATTTGAATTTTTAAAAATATTTTATTTATTTATTCATGAGAGACACACACACTCAGAGAGAGAGAGGTAGAGACATAGGCAGAGGGGAGAAGCAGGCTCCACATAGGCAGCCTGATGCGGGACTCGACCCAAGGACCCCAGGACCCCAGGATCACAACCTGAGCCATAGGCAGACCCTCAACCACTTAGCCACCCAGGTGCCTTTTAATATGTGAATTTAAGGAGTTTTTGGCTTTGGTGCTTGTGATGTCTCCCCTGCCCCTCTGCCCTCTGTCATCCTTTCAATAAAGGCTGTTAGACCCACAGAGGCCCTGCAGAAGGAGTAGAGTGTATGTGTGCATCTATGTGTGTATGCATACATCAAAGGAAGAGTCAAGTCCCTCTGGAGACAATGAGGTACAGGAAGAGAAATAGAATAAATTCAGCATAAGCTGGCACTTAAATCCAGGGTTACTAGTAAGAGGCATACCCTGGCTACTTGCAAGCATCATAGAAGCCCACTGTGCTCCCCACAGGAGAAGAGGTGGTGCTTTTTCAGCTGATCATATTTGTATTTTAAAGGGTTAGGAGTCTAGCTGAAATCTGTTTTATAACTGGGAAGATCAGTTTCCAGTCCAAGAGAATTTAAACCCACTCCATTACCCTCCTGCCTGGGATTTTAATTCTTCCTGACCCAGCATCTTCACTGGCCCCAAAGGGTTCTACTCTAATCCTTACCTTGATGGAAAAAAAACTCCTCCTTTCCAGCTGCCTTCTGCATCCTGTTGGTCCTCACCCTCCCTGTGAACCACCAACTCAGCTTCTCCACCTTCCTGGCAGCAGGCAGCAGACACTGTTCCAGGTATACCTCTAGCTGTAGGTGGCCTGCCCTCATCCATGCTTGTTTCTCCATTCTGCTGATTTTTCAATAACTTTCATTGGCATAGTAAGCAGAATAATAGCTCCCTAAAGATGTCTATGTCCTAATCCTCAGAACCCATGAATATGTTACCTTACTCAGAAAAAGGGACTTTGCAGGTCTGATGAAGGCTGAAGACTCAGAGGTGGGAAGGTTATCCTGAATTATCTGGGTGGAACCAATTTAATCACATGAGTCCTTAAAAGTGAAAAAACCTTTCTTGCCTGGGTCTTAGATGAGATGGAAGAAGAAAAGGAGAGATTTGCAGCATTTAGAGGGGCTCAACCTACTTTTGCAAGGTTTGAAGATGGGGGGAAGGCAGCCACAAGCCAAGGAATGTGGGTGGCCTCCAAAAGCTGGAAATGGTCCTTGGCCAACAGCCAGCAAGGAAACTGTCAGCCCCTTAACCTGCAAGAAACTGAATCCTGCCAATACCCTGAGTGAGCAAGGAAATGGATCCTCCCTTTGAGCATCTCTAGGAAGGGTGAGAGCCATGTCACACTTTTGACCTATAGCCTCTCTCTCCAGAATTACAAAATAATAAATCTGTGTTAAGTGGCTAAATTTGTATAATTTGTTGTGGCAGTAATAGGAAACAAATACAATTAGCAAATGTTTTTGGAGGGCCTGTAACATTCCAGGCTTCAAGCCAGCCTACAGGATCTAGGATGAGTGAAACAGTCACAATACCCTGTCCTCACTGAGATTGCAGTGCAGCAGGAAAGGAGAGATAAAAAGGCCATTTCGATCCATCAAGGGAGCTAAGAACTGTGGGAGCACAGAGGAGGCCCCTTCCTTGGGCTTGGAGGCCGGAGAGATGGTAGGGAATGGCAGGACTTGTGACAAACTGGAAAGCATGTAACCTCTCAAATGCCAGCCTTTTGTTGCCATGACAACCACAGTCCAGTTTTGCTGGTTCTTCCCATTTTTCAAAAGCAGCAAAACATCCAGATTTTTAGGTGAGATCTCCTGATTTGTAAGTGTTGGCTTATCTTGTTTTGTTTTTTAAATCCTGTTAGAAAAAAATAAATAAATCCTGTTAGAAGCCAGCTTAACCATCAGTTGGCTGAACTCGGTCTTCAGAGCACCAATTTTCAGCCTCTGCTCTCAGCACACGGTGTTGTGCCACACCCCAAGTCCTCCTTGAGGAAGACCACTGGGAGTGTGCAGCCACTGGGAGACCCTCAGGGCCCTGGGGTTGGCGAGGAGGCCCGGTTATGCCACCTCCTCCAAATATGCTCAGTGGTGGGGTCCACAGGCTCACACCCCTGTGCTGCTGCTCGCGAGCCTGCAGCCTTACGGAGCCTGCCTGGTCCATTACGTCTAATATGGGTGTCAGTAGAAAGTAAATTAAATCCGCTAGGCTATAATTTGCGAACGAAACATTTTGTGGCAGTAACTAAACAGAGCATTATGTTTTAATCAGCTTTTTAAAATGTTGTTTTAAAAATCATTTTATTGTGCAGAAGCTGGTATCCTAAGAGCTATAATTTCTTAACTAACAGTATGCTAATGCACTACCCTCTAGTCTAGATGTTCTTACCAGTGTGGGCATTTGTCTTGGTACTCTTAAGCCTATATATTTTTAGAGTAGAGGTGCCAAACTGCTTTCCAGCTGCTTGAGTGGGGAACCCCAGTAGCGGCTTCTCTAGAGGGATTGCCTTTCACCCTGGCTTTGTAAGAGAAACAGAACGATTGGTCCTTCTTTCATTTTATCTACCCATCTGTCTGTCTATCCATCAACAAGCAAGTGTATAATGCTAAGCATTTTGCAAATATTAGCCCAGTGAATTCTTCTACTAACCACTTGAAGAAGGTGCTATTCTTACCTCTTTTTTTGTTTATTTTTATTTTTTAAAGATTTTATTTATTCATGAGATACATAGAGAGAGGCAGAGACATAGACTAAGAGAGAAGCAGGCTCCTGCAGGGAGCCTGAGGTGGGATTTGATCCCAGAACCGTGGGATCACACCCTGAATCAAAGGTAGATGCTCAGCCACTGAGCCACCCAGGCATCCCTTATCTCTTTTTTAAAGATGAACAAATCGAGGCACAGAAATGTGAAGTCACTTGTTGGAGATCACACAGCTGATAAGTGATGGAGATGGAAGCCTGGCTCTGAACTCCTGTTGTGCTGCCTCATCTATCTTTCTGGCACTCCTGTCTTGTCTTCTAGGTATTTATTTATTCCTTTGTGTTATGAGCATTAAGCATCTGTTGTGTGCTAGGCCCTATTTTAAATGCTGAGGACCCCACATTGAGTTGTTCCACTGTGGTCCCTGCCAAGTGGGGCCACTGTCCAGAAAGGAACACAGACTAGCAGCCAAGTACCACCCTTCCTTGAGAAAAAGGAAGTGCAGCCAGCTCTGTGACAGGCTACAAACACCTTTGTTAGAATAGAAAAAGATGCTCATTGCTCCGGCCATTTTACATCTGTGGGAAGATAGTCACATAAAGATTCAAATTCATGCCAGAATAGAGGTCAGAGGAGGGGCCTGCCCAAGTCTGGAGGAAGGGCCAGAGACACCACACACTAGCAGTTGAGACGGTGGAGACGTGAAGGTTGAGTGGGTGAGAAGGGTGTTGGGTGGCTCTGTAGCTGTTGGCTTAGCTAAGCTGGAACTGCATTTCTCAGGATGCCCTTCCCTGTGTGCTCCTTGAGAACTTTCTGTGAAGTTAGGAGGGCGGAGATGAAGCAGCAGCCAGATTACTAAGGCACTTTTGTGGCTCCCATGAGGTTGCTGGCCACAGACTCAGAACAACTGCTCACCCACACCTACAGTCTAAAGTTAAATCCCAGAGTTAAATCCATTCTTGAAAAAAATCACTTCAGGGGCATCTGGGTGGCTCAGTGGTTAAGCATCTGCCTTCTGCTTAGGATGTGATCCTGGGGTCTTGGAATCAAGTCCCGCATCAAGCTCCCTGGCAGGGAACCTGCTTCTGCTTCTGCCTGTGTCTCTGCCTCTCTCTGCATCTCTCATGAATAAATAAATAAAATCTTATAAAAAAGAAAAAGAAAAAAATCACATCTAGGAGCGCCTAGGTGGCTCAGTTGGTTAAGCATATGCCTTGGACTCAGGCTGCGCTTCTTCCTCTCCCTCTGTCCCTCCCTCCACCCTACTCCACTCATGCTCTCTTTCTCTCTCCTCTCTCTCAAATAAATAAATAAAATGTTTAAAAGAAAATCACTCCTAGAGTCTGCTTATCTGAGCGAAGGGATCAGTGGAAGGACTAGCAAGCTATAGGGCTGGAAAAATAAGCAAAGGTTAAATGGTGAAAAGTCATGGGGGCTATTGGAGTTTTTTTTTTTTTAAGTTAAGATATAATTTGCATACTATAAACTTCATCACCTTTTTTTTAAAGCTTCATCCTTTTAAAGTGTACAATTTGGTTGTTTTCAGCACATTTATAAAATTGTGTAACTATCACCACTATCTCATTCCAGAACATTTTCAGCACCCCCAAAAGAAGCCCCGTATCATTAGCAATCACTCCCCATCCTTTCATTCCTGAGCCTCTGGAAACTATTAATCTACTTCCTGTCTCTTTGAATTTGCATTCTAGACATTTTATATAAATGGATTCATACAATACATGGCCTTTTGTGTCTGACTTCTTTCACTTAGCATAAGGCTTTCAAGGTTCATCCAAGTTGTCACATACATTGGTACTTTTTAAAATTTTAATGCTTCATGGATTTGCATGTCATCCACGTGCAGAGGCCATGCTAATCTTCTCTGTATTGTTCCAATTTTAGTATACATGCTGCTGAAGCAAGCACTATTGGTACTTTAAAAAAAATCGCTCATAATATTTCATTGTATAGACATACCACATTTTGTTTATCCATTCATCCATTAATGGACATTTGGCTAACTTTTGGCTATTATGAATAGTGCTGCTAAGAACACTGCAAATTTTGTGTAGACACGATATGTTTTCAAATCTCTTGGCTATACATCTAAAAGTGAAATTGCTGGGTCATATGGTAACTCTAAATGTTTAATTTTTTGAAGAATTGCCAAATGTGTCTGCAGTGGCTACAGCATTTCACTTTCCCGCCAGCAAGACAGAAGAGTTCCAATCCCTCCACATCCTTGCTAACATTTGTTTTGTCTTTTTTATTGTAGCCAGCCTAGTGGGTGTAATCTGTGGCTTTGATTTACATTTCCTTAGTGACTAATAATATTGAACATCTTTTCACAGGCTTATTGTACATTGGTTTACTTCTCTGGAGAAATGTCTATTCAGATCCTTTGGCCATTTTAAAATAGATTTATTTGCATTTTATTGTTGATTTGTAATAATTCCAATAGTCTAGATACTATATCATTTACATGACTTACAAATATTTTCACTTTCTTGGTGTGTCCTTTGGATCACAGAAGCTTTAGTTTTTTAAAAATATTTTATTTATTTATTCATGGGAAATAGAGAGGCAGAGACATAGATAGAGGGAGAAGCAGGTTCCCTGTGGGAAGCATTATGTGGGACTTGATCCCAGTACCCCAGGATCGTGACCTGAGCCAAAGGCAGACGCTCAACCACTGGGCTACCCAGTGCCCCCAGAAGCTTTAATTTTGATGAAGTCTAATTTATGTTTTTCCTTTGGTTGCTTGTGCTTTGGTGTGATATCTAAAGAACCATCGTATAATCCAAGATCATGAAAATTTGTACCTATATTTTCTTCTAAAAGTTTTATAGTTTTTGCTCTTTTGAGGTCTTAGATCAATTTTCAGTTAGTTTTTGTATATAGTGTGAGGTTGGGGTACAAATTTATGCTTTTGCATGTGAAATATCCAGTTGTCCCATCACCATTTGTTGAAAAGACTAAACTTTTTGTTTTGTCTTCACACCATTGTTGGAAATTAGTTGACCATAAATATGTAAGTTTAGGTCTGGACTCTCAATTCTATTCCATTCCATTCCATTCCATTCCATTCCATTCCATTGAACTGTATTTCTATCTGTATGCCAGTAACTGAAAGGCTTTAGACAGAGGAGGGGTGTAGAAAGAAGAGGAGACAGTCATTTCCTAGTGTATCTCTAGTTCCTGTTTCCAGGTCCTCCAGGCTCTGGTGGCATTTTAAAAAAGATTTTAAAATTAATTAATTTAAAGAGTGCAAATGGGGAAAGGGGCAGAGGGAGAAAGAATCTCAAGCAGACCCTGCACTGAGCATGGAGCCTGATGTGGGGCTCAATCTCCAAACCCTGAGATCATGACCTGAGCCGAGATCAAATCAGATGCTTAACCAATTGAGCCACCCAGATACTCTGAGCCATCAAAGCTTCTGAGCAAGGGACAGATGTGATCATATTCATGTCTTAAGATCATATTGGCTATTGTGAAGAATAGATTGTAAAAGGCAAAGTGCGAGGCACCAAAATCCTAGGGGAAAGATCCTGGTAGGAAGCTTTTGCAGTGGTTCAGGGAAAGCTGAGAGGTGCATGAGGTAACAACGACTATAGGAAAAGAGTTCTTGATATGTTTAGAGGTGAAAAGGAGGGGACCTTGAAGAAACGACCCTGGGGGTGAGGGCAGGGCAGTAATCTGGCTTTAGGTCCTCTGTCAGCCTGGGTGTTTGCATCTGTAACATGGGCATGCAGCAGCGAGATAACCAATATGAATGATGTAGGCGAGTGCTCAGCACAGTGAACACGCAAAGGACGGATGCCTCAATTACCGCGTATATCCTGTTATGCTTGGATTGGGTCCCCAGAGGTCCAAGTCTGAGTCTTGTTCATCCCTTGGCTCCGGCGAAAGATGGCGTGAACAATTCACACATCTAAATTTTGTTTTAAAAGTGTTCCTGAAGCACCACGTCTGATTTTCCTTGATCCCTTTCCTCCCTCCTCTTGTGCAAAGCGCTAACTTGGTCTCCCGCTGGCCTCTGGGAGAGCTGCCGTTCAGCGTGTGGCCAGCAGATGGCGCTGGAAGCTAAGGGAAGACTGCCCTCCCTCTGGCCCTGCTTCCAGCACGCCCTCGGAGCTCCTCTCTCTCTATTTCCAGAGCCCTCTCCAACTCCCAGGCTGCCCTTGCAGCGGGGGTGAGGGCCTGAGGCCAAGGCCTCTGCGGGCTCCTGGGCACACAGACCCTTTTTGGAGAAGTGGAAAGACCCCGCTGAGAGCCCCCAATGGTGTCTATATCCTGGAGACCTTCCCACCTCCACCCGCCCAGCCTCTCAGGAAATCACTTTATAAATAGGGCAGGGTGGGTTCCGAGTGAGAGGGAGGTTTCCTCAGAAGAGCCACTTCATCTGTAAACAAGGGAGCTATGAAACCTCTTATAACAGCCCTGTGACCTCCCCGTCCATCCTGTGTAAAATATGAAATAAGAGTTTTAATTACCAAGCTTGGAAGCCAGCCGACATGTTTAATATTTAATGTCTCCAAAGCTTGTGCCCCAGGCGTACAGGCACTGACAGAATTGGGGTTTCCCTTGGGCTGGCTCCGAATGTGTTTGGAGAACAGCCAGGCGGCGTCCTTTCCCCACACCTGGGAACCTGCAGCCCAGCCTGGGCCCAGGCCTGCCCTGGGTCTCCCACTCCCTAAGGGACGCGTGCCAAGATGGCCCTGGGGGGAGGCATTCCCCACCCTGAGGAGGACTCCCAGAGGTATCTAGTGCTGGATCCAGCCCAAGGTCTTGGCAGAGAACCAGAATCTGAATTCAGGCAGCTGAAAGGATGGTAACAAGTAGAGACAGACAGACCTGAGTTTGAATTGCACTTTCCTGCAAGTGGCTCAGCCTCTCTGTGGGAGTCATTTGTATTACTATTAAAGTGGATAATGTCTTTCCTATGTTATTAATTGTTACTAAAAATAGATGGCCATTGTTGGGGCTTCACATGTGGCTGGAACCCTGCTAAGCACCTTACCTGTACCCTGTCGTTGTCACCCACAACAGTCCTGTGAAATGGCCAATTTAGGACTTGAACCCAGGACATTCTGACTCCTGAGCCCATGAACCTCAAAGCTTATATGCAAAAGCACTTAAGAGATTTGGAGAAATGTGAGCTTGAAGAGAACAATGCCACCCAATCCTACACTTCGGTGGCCTAGTTTGTCCTACACTCCGGTGGTCCCTCATGCCTCAGGGACAACCAAGGAAATTGCTAATGGGGACTTAGGACAGCAGCAGTCCAAATGAAACCACCCATGCCACTGTTGTTTGCCTCACATTTCTACTTTCTAGAGAGAGGTTGTGGGCATGCACGCTGCATTTGATGAGTTGATTCAGCACTCTCAATATGGATGGAGTTTGTAGGGCCACCTTGTGTCTGGCCACTCATCTCGGTATGTCTTTGGGCTTATGCACCATCCCTGATTCAGCTGGCTATGATCAAGTTGGTGCCTCGTGCAAGGATGATAGCAAGTGATAGGGTGTAGGCATATCTAGTAGTTGGAGCCATTTGTCTTAAAAGGTAACAGAGTAGGTGACATAAAGGAGGCCTTGTCAATTCTTTCTGCAGCACATCCGGGCAGAACAGGCAAGGTGGAAAAGGGAGGGAGGTGGCAATTAGCTCCACTTCATAACCATCAGATGGGAATGTGCTAGTGAAGATGGGATGCAGGAACCCTTCTCCTAGCAGGCGGAACTGGTAAGGCCATTGTGGAGAGCATACACCCCACACTTGAGCAATTCCACTTCTGAGCAAATACTCCAGAGCATCTCTCACATAGGTAGACAAAAAGACTTGCCCAAGGATGCTCCTTGAAGCATCTGCTGATAATAGTCAAGGGATGGAAGTAACTGAAATTCCTACTCATAAAGGGATAGATAAATCACAGGTGGCATATGCAAATGATGAACATCATGCTGTGGTTCAATGGAATGAATTAGAATGACATGTATTAACATAGGCAGATCATAAAAATGTAATGCCAAGAAAGATGCCTGGCAAATACTACTTATATACGTTGCAATATATATTTTCGTACAACACACACACACACACACACACACACACACACTGACAACATAAGAATGTCTGCCTCTGGGGAGTTGGGAAATGGAGAGGAGGCAGTTGGAGAAGGGAGATGAAAGAGACAAAAACAAAGCAAATAGGGGCATCCGAGTGGCTCTGTTGGTTAAGTGTCTGCCCTCAGCTTAGGTCATGGTTCCGGGGTTCTGGGATGGAGCTCCACATTGGGTTCTTTGCTCAGTGGGGAGCCTGCTTCTCCCTCTCCCTCTGTCTGCTGCTCCCCTTGCTTGAGCTCTCTCTCACTCTGTCAAATAAATAAATAAAATCTTTGAAAAAAACCCAAAGCAAATAAATATACAAGATCCATGTATGGCCAATAATGTCTGAGCTGAACAGACCAAGTAAGCAATTGAATTCTGCGCCTCGAGATCCAAAGCAAAAAAAAGCAAAGAATGATAGAAAAGGGAACCAACGACTCTATAAGCTTTTTTTTATATGACCCAGAAGTTGTGGGTCATTTGGTGATTTTCAAAACCAAGCCAATAAACCTTATCCAACCTGGTCACTGGGATCTGGCTGGGTGTCAGGTGGGTTCTAGGTGTGATATGGGACTACCTCACTTTATCCTCATAGCCACTCCTGGAGCTGTTGCCATGCACATTTTACAATAGGGGTCAGAGTGGCGTCCAGCATCAGCAGCTTGCCACGTAAACGCAGCCCCTGCCATCCTGCCTCCCTGACTGAAGAATTGTAATCCAGGATCCCTGTGGGGTTAGGAAAACACATTTCTCCAGGATGGCCTGAAGGTGGCGCTGTTGCAGCTGGTCCGTGACAGGTGAGCGGTTTGCGCCGGTGAGGCAGGGGTGGAAGGACATTCAGAGGATGATGGAGGGTCCTTCTCAGTTTGAGTGAGGCCCTGCTCGCCAGCAACCATGGCAGGGAAGTAGGCAGGGGCATGGATGTCCTGCCAGCAAAGCACTGTCCCTGGCTGGAAACTTGCCTTCCGTTCTTCACCCCTCCCAACGGGAGGAGGAGACCACACCTTCCAGGACACTGTTTTGTAAAACCTGGGCTCTGAGGAGAGAGTTCAGGCTCAGGCTTCCAGGACTTTGCAGATAAACCTGCTAAACAAAGGGTCCTCCTGCCCCCCACTTTCTTCCCTTTATTGAGAGCTTTGGGGTCTTAGGCAGATGCTACCTCCTCACATAAGTGGAGTAGGGGGGTGGGGAGGAGGCTTGGACCTCAGGCTCAGAAAATGAAGGCACTGCAAGAGGCCATAGGCTATCCCCTGCCCTCAGGTCACTCCACTGCCCTGGTCCTCAGATGGTTTCTGATTAGTGAGGCCCAGGTACTTGGCAACCATGATGGGGGAAGCTAGGAGAGGTAAGGGAGAGAGGAACAGAAGCCCCGGTGCCTGTTTGCTTGACACAAACTCCGGGGAAGGAGGGGGTATCCGTAGGAGGATATAGAGGCAGGGTGTGAGCTGGGACTGGACACAAGGAAGAACTGGAACCAGGGCAGGAACATATACTTTCCTATCCTCTTCCCTCTGCCCCTCCCTTTGCAGACCATCTTTCTCTGTCCAGTTCTGCACATGGGAAGTGGCCACCCCAGTCTGAAGGGACACTTCCTGCTGTTCCATCATCACCTTGCTGGACAGAACCTTATTGCCCAGGTTGGTCAGAGTTCACCTGATCTCAGAGTCATGGGATCGAGCCCCGCATTGGGGTCCGAGCTCAGCACAGAATCTGCTTATCCCTCTCCGTCTGCTCCTCCCTCTGTTCGCTCTTTTGCTCTCTCTCTCTCTCTCAATCTCTCTCTTAAATAAATAAATAAATCCGGAGAAGGCAAGTGAGCAAGGAGGCAGGCACAGCAATTAAATACCCAGGTATCTGGTGGTTTTGTGAAGGCTTTAGGAGTTGCAAAGTTAGATTATCTGATGGAATCCAGGTCAAAGGTAGACACCCAGACCTCAGACAGGGCATGAAGCAGAGCTGTGCCAGGAGTGTAGGCAGTGACATGTGGCTCTCCCCATGAAGCCCCTCCACCAGCACAGTCCCACGTCCATCTCCTCTCCCTCTGTCTCTTCCATTTCAAATCTCAAGCTGCTGATTCAGCTGTCCCCTGACCAGGTGCTCATCCCTGATCCTTTGGCTGGAGCTCAGGAACTTGCCCCTGGTTGGAGGAAGGAACAGCTTTCTGACAAGTACCATGTAGGTACCTGGATGCCCCCAAAATATGCCTCCACTCTGACATCACTCGTGATCTTCACATACACTTCCAACTCCAACTCGAAAAAACTGGACACAGGATCTCCCCTCACTAACTTGATCCTTCTCTGGGGGTTCTCTGGTTCAAAAAGAGACCATCATATTCCCAGGTGGGCAAGTCAGGGGCCAGAGGTCCCCTGACTCCTTGTCTCTCACATCTCACACACCCAATTGCTCACGAAGTCCAGTTGATTTTATCTCCAAAATATTTCTAGACTCTGTCCACTTTTGTCCATCTCTATCACCACCACCCTGGTTTAAAGAATTATCATCTTTCATCTCGTTGCAGGTGCTTTGCCACCCGCCAATCTTCAGCACCTTGCAGCATTGACCTTTAGCAAAGGTGAAGCTAATCAAGTCATTCCCCTTCCAGAAACTCCCACAGGACCGACAAGTCTCTGCATAGTCTGAGCACTGCCCACCTCACCAGCCCATCACCAGCTGCTCCTTTCCTTATGCCTAGGACTCCTGGCTCACTGGCCCCCGTCCAGCTCCTGGAGTACATCATGTGCCATCCTGCATCAGTGTCTGTGCACATTGTTGCCTCTTCTACCAGGGCCACTGCATCACACGACCCAGGAGCACAGTGATTCTGTGGTAATGGCGCCCCCTGGAGTTGTGCAGTGGAGCAGATCTTACCACTTGGCCTTCTCCTAGTTCAGGTTCTCGCCTTCGGAACTCAGCTCAGCACTGCGTTGAAAGTCTCTCGTGATCCAACCAGGTCAGCTGCCTGATGCTTGCTTCCATTATTACTAATTCTGTGTGACACTCACCCCAGTGCTAAACACATCATTCATTGTATAATAATTTTAAGGCAGCTTCATTGAGATATAATTTGTATATTTGTAACATTCACCCCTTTCTGGTGTACAGATCTATGAGTTTGCAGAAACATACAGTTGTGGTACCAGCACCTCAATCAAGATATAGAATATTTCTACACCCCAGAAAGTTCTCTCATGACCCCCAGGGTGAACCCCCCACACACACCCAAGTTCCTAGAACTGCCGTTCTGATTTCTGTAACAACAGTTTTGCATTTCACAAAATGCCATATAAATGAAATCTATAGTATGCAGCCTTTTAAGTCTGGCTTCTTTCATTTAGTCATTGTATTATAATTTGATGTATGTCTTCCCTGCCTGTATGTAAAGCTCTACACAGTGAGGGACCAGGTCTAACTTAGTAGCTACCACATCACCAAAACCTACCATGGGGCTTCTCAACGTTTTTTTCCTTCCATTATTGCTCCTCTAAGGAGAAAATTTTAATTTAATTTAAATTCTCGAGACGCCTGGGTGGCTCAGCGGTTGAGGTTCTGCCTTTGGCCCAGGGCGTGATCCCGGAGTCCCAGGGTTGAGTCCCACATTGGGCTCCCTGTATGGAGCCTGCTTCTTCCTCTGCCTGTGTCTCTACCTTTCTCTCTGTGTGTCTTTCATAAATAAATAAAATCTTAAAAAAAAAAAGTAGAAAAAAAATAATTTAAATTCTCCCTGATGAGAGAAATTAAATAGTAAGGCATAAGAAATTGTTGAGTAGGGGATCCCTGGGTGGCGCAGTGGTTTGGCGCTTGCCTTTGGCCCCGGGGCGCGATCCCGGAGATCCGGGATCGAATCCCACGTCAGGCTCCCGGTGCATGGAGCCTGCTTCTCCCTCTGCCTGTGTCTCTGCCTCTCTCTCTCTCTCTCTGTGTGACTATCATAAATAAATAAAAATTAAAAAAAAAAAAGACTAGAAATTGTTGAGTAGGCTTGAGCTTTGGAGGACCACAAAACATTGTAATAACTAAATTTTTTTTACCCTCCAAGATTGAATTTTCACCCCTGGGAGATAATACTACCCCACTGAGCATGCATGGCCTAACACATAGTAGGTGCTCAACAAATGTCTGTGAATGAACGAGAGAACACTTGCAAGCATTGTCACGTGGTGTTGTTTCCCAGTAGAACCAGCTCACTTCACTGGAAGATTCCGCTGGTTTCAAGTATAGATAGGAGGGACTGTCCATCCACATGTGGAAACACCCCCCTTCTCCTCTTGAAAACCCCACCAGTAACTGCAAAGTGCCATGTTAATGGCTTCAGAAGCAAGGCCAACATCCATGTTCTCAGGACATAATCGGATTTGTGTTTTTGAAAGTCCATTCTAGCTCCATCATGAGGGAGGGATTAGAGGACGAAAGATGGAAGTGGGGAGAGCAGATAAGAGGCTTTTAGGGCAATAAGTGACAGTGGTTTGAACTCAGCTAGTGGCAGTGGGATACAGACAAATGAATGTTCTGGAGAATCAACAAAAGCTGGTGATGAGTTAGTTATAGAAAGGGGGGAAAAGGGTGGACATCCATATTTCTAGCCAGCACATGCAGGAAAATCGTGGTGCCATCCACTGAGTTCAGACACCTGGTTGTAGAGAGTGAAGGTGGCATGAAATTTAGGGACTCTTGCAGTCAAAGTGGGTTTGGGCTATTCAAGTGCAACATCTAGTTGGCTATTGGATATACAGAGGAGAAGTTCAAGAAAGCTATTTGGGTGAAAAGTAAAGATTTGGGAATGATCAATGTAGATAGTGACCCAGGCCGTGCAGAGCGTGTGGCATGAGATGAGAAGACAGTGCAGCGCAGGGCAGACACCCGGAGAACAGCAACCCTGAAGGGTATCCCATCTGGAGAGAGGAACAATAGTGCAATTAAACATCACCCTAGCATTAACATTTAGGTTGTATCTAGTTTTTCATCATGGTTGTCGGTTGTTTTGGTTTTTCACTGGTATAAACAATAGTGTCTTGAATGTCTTTGTACAGAAAGCTTTTTCTGTGTATAGGACTATTTTCTCAGGACAGATTCTTAGAATAAGGATAACTAGCTTACAAGGTAAGAACACTTGTGACTCTTGATGTATTCGTCACACTGCCTTGCAAAAGGTAATCAATATGCCCTCTTTCTTGTCACCAAAGTATGAGAGCATGCTGTCATCAACATGGGAAATCTTCAGTTGTGTTCTTTGAATCTGGGCTAGTTTGATAGGAAAGGAAGGAAGGAAGGAAGAAAGAAAGGAAGGAAGGAAGGAAGGAAGGGAGGGAGAGAGGGAGGCAAGAAGAAAGTGAGTTGAATCCACAGGATTTGGTGACCAGGGGGACATGAAGAGTGGCAGCCAGGAAGAAGCCAAGGGTGAGTCTTAGGTTTTCCACTTGGGTGGATGCTGGGAAGGACAATTAGGAAGAGAAACTGGTTTGACATAAAGGTAATGATTCAGTTTTGGCCTCTTTGACTTTAAGGCACATGTGATGTCAGAGCGTCAATCGTGTTTACGGAACCGAAGCTCAGAAGAGAGGCAGGTTCCAGAACGGAAGGGTGGCCTACATTGCAGTGCAGAGGGCCCCTTTTAGGGAATCCAGGGCCCTGCTTTCCATTCTCTGGGTTCTGATTTCAGCTGCAGCTGCGGTGGACAGTTCCATACAAGCTCAGCCTCCCCTGGAGCTGAGAATCCCACTTCTAGTGCATTCCACATGTCTTTCCCTCCTCCACTACCATTGCTCTCAGGCTGTATTCAAGTGCCACCAGGAAATGCAGGGAATGACTGCACCTGAGGACATCCTCCCCCCTAGTGGAGGCAGGGCCCTCCCCCACCCCCTGGGAGGCATTTTGCACACTTCACAGGGGCCCTGGAGGAGTCAACCCCTGTTACAGACAGGTGCAAGCTCAGTAATGCATCCTTACACTGCCACTCCCCTATTCTTCCTGCTCCCCACTCCTGATTCCTGGGATCACACCCCAAATAAACTACATACACCCTGGGCCTTGTCTCAGACTTTGCAATAGGAGGCTGCAGGAGCCCCTGGCCTCCACTCCCCTTCCATACCTGTAAGGCAGATGTGGTCACTGGGCTGGGTGGCTGTACCTTCCTCTGGCGAGGCCAGCTATTTTGGAAGAAGGCAAACAGCTAGAAAGCCTGTTTGTTAGGGGAACTTGTCAGGATCCATTTGCCTCTTGATATAATTAAGAGTGACAGGTTCCTGCCTCTACAATTGTACCATATTGGACTTTTCTCTTTCTCTCTCTCTCTCTCTCTTAAACTCTGTTGGTATTTGCCAAATTTTCTATCAGTATTTTAATTAGTTTATTTATAGTATTTAAACTAACTTTGTAAGGCAAGTCTCCCTCCCCATCATAGCCTTTTACTTCCCAAATTTTTTGAAAATTTTGTGCAATTATTCTATCAGATGAACTGCAGAACCAATTTCTTAAGATAAAAATGTGCTGTGGAGATTTTATTGAAATCACATCAAATTTATAGATTACTTGAAGGAAGATTGGCAATTTTACAATACAGTCCAAGACCCGGATCCATCTCTCCATCGATTCAAGATTGTTTTTTTAATGTCCTTCATCCAACTTCAGCATATATCCTTGCACATATTCTGCGAAGTATATTCCTTTTTTCCCTGGTGCTTTCTGACTTGTTATTGCTGGTGTAAAGGATAGACATTGATCCTGGTATATTTATCACCTGCTCTTATCCTGTGTATTCAATGCTTTAATTAGTTCCTGTGGTTTTCCAGCTTATTCTGTTGCCTTCTCAGGGTGGACAAACACATCATCTACAAATATATTTTTTCCTCTGTCTTGCCAAGATATATACCCCTCCTTTCTCTTTGTTATCTTGTTCTCTTGGCTGGAACTTTCAGAATTAAAACAAGTATCAGATGTGACAACAGGCATCCTTGAAATGTTGCTACTTCCAGTAGGAAGACTCTAATGTGATGCTTCCAAAACTAGAAAACACTGGTCTGCAAGATGCTGATAGTTTTATTGAGAAAGGAAGTGTTTTGGGCCCAAATAATTTTAGAATATTCTGAGTTAAACATAGGCAAATTTATTTCTTTAATTTTGCAATGATCAGAAAATTTGATGTTAATATGCCTTGTGGATGTCCAAGACTAAAATATCTTGCATTAATTTGACCATTGAACCTTTTTAAAAAAGATTTACTTATTTATTTATTCATGATAGACAGAGAGAGGCAGAGACACAGGCAGAGGGAGGAGCAGGCTCCATGCCGGGAGCCCGGCGCGGGACTCGATCCCGGGACTCCAGGGTCGCGCCCTGGGCCAAAGGCAGGCGCTAAAGCGCTGAGCCACCCAGGGATCCCTGACCATTGAACTTTTCTTCCACTTGCCGTCTCTTTAACATCTCCTGGAACAGTGTTCTTTTTTTTTTTTTTAACTTTTTTTTTTTTTTAAGATTTATTTATTTATGATAGACATAGCGAGAGAGAGGCAGAGATACAGGAGGAGAGAGAAGCAGGCTCCATACCGGGAGCCTGACATGGGACTCGATCCCGGGACTCCAGGATCGCGCCCTGGGTCAAAGGCAGGCGCTAAAGCGCTGAGCCACCCAGGGATCCCCTGGAACAGTGTTCTAACAGGGTAGTGTTGAAATAGCTGATCTAAGATTTCACCAGTAAGTACGTTTGCTGTGGCGTCTGGGAAATGAATTTTGAGGGAAGTGAACAAATCATCTTTTGTCATGTAAGGCAATTTTCTTCAATTTCTGATTTACTCCGAGTTTTCTTTAAAAATAGAAGGGGGGTACCTGGGTAGCTCAGTTTAGCAGCTGCCTTCTGCTCATGATCCCAGGGTCCTAGGACGGAGCCCTTTTCCCTCTCCCGCTCTGCCTGCTTATGCACTCTCTCTCTGTCAAATACATAGAATATTTTTTTTATGATTCTATTTAACATTTTTATTTTTATTTTTTTATTTTTTTTATTTTTTATTATTATTTTTTTAATGTTTTTTTTAAATTAATTTTTATTGGTGTTCAATTTACCAACATACAGAAAAACACCCAGTGCTCATCCCGTCAGGTGTCCACCTCAGTGCCCGTCACCCATTCCCCTCCAACACCCGCCCTCCCCCCCCTTCCACCACCCCTAGTTCGTTTCCCCGAGTTAGGAGTCTTTATGTTCTGTCTCCCTTCCTGATATTTCCCAACATTTCTTCTCCCTTCCTTTATATTCCCTTTCACTATTATTTATATTCCCCAAATGAATGAGAACATACACTGTTTGTCCTTCTCCGATTGACTTATTTCACTCGGCATAATACCCTCCAGTTCCATCCACGTTGAAGCAAATGGTGGGTATTTGTCTTTTCTAATTGCTGAGTAATATTCCATTGTATACATAAACCACATCTTCTTTATCCATTCCTCTTTCGATGGACACCGAGGCTCCTTCCACAGTTTGGCTATTGTGGCCATTGCTGATAGAAACATCGGGGTGCAGGTGTCCCGACGTTTCATTGCATCTGAATCTTTGGGGTAAATCCCCAACAGTGCAATTGCTGGGTCATAGGGCAGGTCTATTTTTAACTCTTTGAGGAACCTCCACACAGTTTTCCAGAGTGGCTGCACCAGTTCACATTCCCACCAACAGTGTAAGAGGGTTCCCTTTTCTCCGCATCCTCTCCAACATTTGTTGTTTCCTGTCTTGTTAATTTTCCCCATTCTCACTGGTGTGAGGTGGTATCTCATTGTGGTTTTGATTTGTATTTCCCTGATGGCAAGTGATGCAGAGCATTTTCTCATGTGCATGTTGGCCATGTCCATGTCTTCCTCTGTGAGATTTCTCTTCATGTCTTTTGCCCATTTCATGATTGGATTGTTTGTTTCTTTGGTGTTGAGTTTAATAAGTTCTTTATAGATTTTGGAAACTAGCCCTTTATCTGATATGTCGTTTGCAAATATCTTCTCCCATTCTGTAGGTTGTCTTTTAGTTTTGTTGACTGTATCCTTTGCTGTGCAAAAGCTTCTTATCTTGATGAAGTCCCAATAGTTCATTTTTGCTTTTGTTTCTTTTGCCTTTGTGGATGTATCTTGCAAGAAGTTACTGTGGCCGAGTTCAAAAAGGGTGTTGCCTGTGTTCTCCTCTAGGATTTTGATGGACTCTTGTCTCACATTTAGATCTCTCATCCATTTTGAGTTTATCTTTGTGTATGGTGAAAGAGAGTGGTCCAGTTTCATTCTTCTGCATGTGGATGTCCAATTTTCCCAACACCATTTATTGAAGAGACTGTCTTTCTTCCAATGGATAGTCTTTCCTCCTTTATCGAATATTAGATGACCATACATTTCAGGGTCCACTTCTGGGTTCTCTATTCTGTTCCATTGATCTTACATAGAATATTTTTTAAAAATAGAAGGGGAAAAAAAGAAAAAAATAGAAGGGAAAGTTGAATTTGATCAAGTGATTTTTAGGTATCTATGAAGATGGTCACATAATTTCCTGTTTTGAAATTTGTATAGTGGGGGGTACGTGGGTGGCTCAGCAGTTGAGCATCTGCCTTCAGCTCAGGGTATGATCCGGGAATCCCAGAATCGAGTCCTGCATCGGGCTCCCTGCATGGAGCCTGCTTCTCCCTCTGCCTGTGTCTCTGCCCCACTCTCTCTGTGTCTCTCGTGAATAAATAAATAAGATCTTTAAAATAAATAAATTTGTATAGTGGAAGTTCACCACAATGCATTAAGTGTTGGTCAAGATACCCAGCGGGGTAACTAACAGCAGGATCATATGAGGATGGAATGAACAGGATGAAATGGAGCAGCCAGCAGGCTGCGGGGCTCCCAGGGTCTGGCTGTAGCATACCATATGTCCCTGCTCTTGCTATCGTTTGCTGCCTTCTGGTAGCTGTTCCCTGCTGTAACTTAAATATCCATGAGGATGATTCTGAGTTCTTTGGCCGGCTAAGACTTCTGGGTTAAGAGCAACAATTCTAAGAATCCCCTGGTTATTTGATACTAATTTTGTAAAACCAGTTTAGGGAAGCTGGGCTGGAAGAAGACTGGGAACACAGGGATGTTCCCTCTACCTCCCTGCTCCTTGTGTTTCCTGACCTGTCCACCTTCTTTACTGTTCCTCCCACTCAGAAATTAGGACATTTAGTTGACCGCTGGTTGAGAAGTTGATCTGAGAGGAGAGCTAAAGCCAATTGCCAACTGTATCATCAATGGGTTTTTAAATTATTATTTTAGAAGATTTATCTATTGATTGATTGATTGATTGATTGATTGATTTATGAGAGAGAGTGAGAGAGCATGAGCAGGGGGAGAGGCAGAGGGATAAGCAGACTTCCCGCTGAGCAAGGACCCTGACTTAGGGTTCAATCCCAGGATCCTGAGAATTATTTTTAAATTAATACTAGTATTTAGCCATTGTTGAGTGCTTATTTTGTACCAAACACTTGGTTGTTTGGGTAAGGTTGTCAAATGAATTATGTTAATGTAATCCTCCCATCCCTCTGAACAAGATAGTATTACTTCTATTTTACAAACTAGCAAACAACCACAGAAAGGTTACATCACTTACCTGAGTTACCCAGCCACTTCCTGGTAGGTGGTGAAGCCAGAGCCAGAACCTGACAGTCTGCCTCCAAAACACACACACTTGAATTAAACTAAGCTTGCTTTCCAAAAATAAACCTAGTAATGATGGGTTACCTTTTTTACTTGATTCCCTTTGCTAATATATTATTTAGAATTATTGCATCTAGGTAATCTCTTCTTTTTTGTGCTTTAATTGCTTTTGGTATCAGGTTTATACAAGATTCATAAGCTGAACTGGAAATTTTCCATATTTTTAGTGCATTTCAATGCTTTGGAAGTTTTGGAAAGAATTTAGGCAGTTGCCGTTCTTAAAATGTTTGCTAATTCCTCTGTAAAACCATGTAGTCCTAGAGCTTTTGACAATTGTCTTAAACTTATTTGCTACATTACTAGTCTCTGATTTTTCCCTACTGAGTTAATTTGAGTCATTTTTATTTTCCTGAAATAATTTACATTTACCTAGAAAAGTTCAGATTTATTAGCATAAAGTGATACATAGTGTTAGACAAAATTTAAAAATTTTCTCTGTAGTTCTCTTTTAAAATCCCATTTTAATCATGATGCATTTTATTTATTTTATTTTCTTCATCAGACTTGCCAGAAATTTATTAGTAATAGCAGCAGTAGAGAAATATAATAGCAAACATTTATATAGTGTTTATTGTATGCTGAGCACTATTCCAAGCTATATTGTGTCATGTAATCTTCATAACATCCTTATGTTAGGGATCATTATTGTCTCATTTTACAGACGAAGAAACTGAACCACAAAACTAGTAAATGACTTGCCTAAGGACACACAACTAACACATGGTGGAGCTGGGATTTAAATTAGGCAGCTGCTGATTTTATATTTACAAATTCTTTCCTTCCATTTTATTTTGTTTGTCTTCTTCAAATTCTCTGAGTTAAATGGTGGTTCATTTATTTGTAATCTTTCTTGTTTGTTAAAAAAAAAGCATTTAAGGTCATTAAATGAGTATAGCTTTGGCAATAACCTATAGGCTCTGATGTTATGGATCTTTTCAAAGAACTGGCCTTTGATTTCATTAATTATTATTTTTCTGTTATCAATTTAATTGATTTATGCTCTTTATTATTTCTTTTTTTCTGCTTGCTTTGTGCTTCCTTTGATCCTTTTCTAATTTCTCAAGATGGAAGCTTATATACCTCATTTGACATGTTTCTCTCTTTCTTTTTTCCTAATATAAGCATTGTGATACTATGAACTTCCCTCTTTAATGTTTTAGCTGAATCTTACACATTTTTTTATTGTGGCAAAAAGCACACAACATGAGACCTACCCTATTAATTTTTAAGTGTACAGTACAGTATTGGTAACTATATGCATGTTGTCATACAGCAGATTTCTAGAACTTTTTTGTGCTTCATAACTGAGACTCTAAACCCATTTCCCCAACTCATTTCCTGTCCCCCATTAGCCCTTGACAGTCCTCATTCTCCAACAAAGTTTTATATATTGTATTTTCATTTTCATTAAGTTCAATATATTTTATTTATTTATTTTTTTAAAAAGATTTTTATTTATTCATTCATGAGACACACACACACACACACACACACAGAGGCCGAGACACAGGCAGAGGGAGAAGCAGACTCCGTGCAGGGAGGGAGCCTGACGTGGGACTTGATCCCGGGTCTCCAGGATCACACCCTGGGCTGCAGGCTGCGCTAAACCACTGCGCCACTGGGGCTGCCCAAGTTCAATATATTTTATAAAATTTCCTGAGACTTCCTCTTTGAGCTACAGGTTATTTAGAAGTGTGTTATTTAATTTCAATGTATTGGGGGATTTTAAAGGATATTTGTCTTTCATTGATTTTTAGTTTAATTATATTATGGTTAGAGAACATTTTATGATCCTTGATTCCAAAAAATTATTAAAGTTTATTTTATGACCCAAGATAGGTTTATCTTGGTGAATGTTCCATGTGTACTTGAAACAATGTATATTCTGCTCTTTTTTTCATGAAGTGTTCTATAAATGTCAGTTAAGCTACACTGATTGATAGTGATATTCAGATCTTTTATTATCCTTGCTAATTTTTTTCCCTTGCTAATTTTTGTTTAATTTTTTTGTTTGCTAATAGAGGAGTGTTTAACTCACCAATTATAATAGTGGATTTCTGTGTTTCTCATTTTAGTTCTATTAGCTTTTGCATTATGCATTTTGAAACTTTGTTACTATATGCAAACACATTTAGGATTTTTATATCCTCCTGGTGAATTAGCCTTTTATTATAATAGCCCTCTTAATCTAAACAAGCGATAATATTCCTTATTCTGAAGTCTACTTTGTCTGCTATTAATATACTTACCCCAACCGTCTTTTTTTTTTATTTTTATTTATTTATGATAGTCACAGAGAGAGAGAGAGAGGCAGAGACATAGGCAGAGGGAGAAGCAGGCTCCATGCACTGGGAGCCCTACGTGGGATTCGATCCCGGGTCTCCAGGATGGCGCCCTGGGCCAAAGGCAGGAGCCAAACCGCTCCCCCCAACCGTCTTTTTTGAGAGAGAGAGAGAGAGAGAGAGAGAGAGAGAGAGAACACGAGCGAGGCTTAGGGTAGAACCAGATGTGAGGCTTGATCTCACAGTTCTGAGATCATGACCTGAGTTGAACCATCCAGGTGCCCCACTCCAGCTGTCTTTTGATCAATGTTTACTTGGTATAAGTTTTTCTATCCTCTTATGTTTAACTTGTATGTATGTAATTAAAGTGGGTGTCTTATAGACAGCATGTAGCTGTGCCTTGCATGTGTGTATTCAATCCAATTAGACAATGTTGTCTCTCAATCAGTGCATTTAGACTAGTCTTCTGGCTGCTAACATGGAGTTTTTCTTAGGGTTTCAGCCACCTGTGCTGTTGCACAGCTCTATATGACCTGGGCACCCTCAGAGCAATGCAGACAGATTGAGAGAAGAGCATAAGGCTGTTACTCTCTAGACTCTAAGTGATAAGGATCCCTTTTCTTGGATCATCTGGCAAGAAAGATGGGTTTTCCCTTGGGGTTTTAGGTGTCTCTTGCCACTATGTCTGCCACCAAAGGGGAATTTTGCAACTGGTTCACCTTTGGGAAAGATCAAGAGAGAGAAAAGAGAAAAAGAGACTCCACACTCTGACTTACAGAGGCCTCTTTTAACAATTCTCTGTCTACTCTGGGAAACGAACTAGGGGTGGTGGAAGGGGAGGAGGGGGGGTGGGGGGGAATGGGTGACGGGCACTGAGGGGGACACTTGACAGGATGAGCACTGGGTGTTTTTCTGTATGTTGGTAAATTGAATACCAATAAAAATTAATTTATTAAAAAAAAAACAATTCTCTGTCTAGGAAAAGTGGGTTTTTCTTGGAGGTTTTGCTGCTTGCCTCTGCTGCACTGTTCTGTGTTGGAGCCACCCTAGGGTGAAAGGTGAATGAGAAAAGAAGGACAAAACACTGAAAATTTATCCATGAGAGTCATCTTTCAAGTTTTAGGCCTCCTTGCCAATTTAAGTGTCCTCAGGCAATTGCCTTTTGTCTTTTATCCAGAACTTTCCCTTGTAATGAGACAGAAAGATTAGCCAAAATGGCTCACTTTATCTTGGCCAGCACCAGAAGCAGCCAAGTGTAGATTTTGCAAATTGAGTTGGTTTTTTCCCCCTATCTGTTGGGTGAAAAAAAAAAAATCTTGTTGAATTGATTTCAAGTTCTGAGTTGGCTAGGGAGGTCTGAGCATCTTTTTATATATTTTGGGTCATTTATATATACTCATTAGTAAACTGTTTTTTCCTATCCTTTGCCCATTTTTCTGTTTGGTCATTTGTCTTTTTATTATTGATTTGTAGAAATTGTAGTTTCTACTGTTTGGAATTTATTGAGGTTTACTTTGAGATACATTACTTAATCAATTTGTTTTTATGTCCTGTGAGCATTTGGGGAAAAAGGTATTCCTTGTTCCAGTTCCATCTAGATATATTAAAACCGTCTTGTTAATTTTGTTATTTAGTGAGTCAATATGATTTTTTAAAAAGATTCACTTATTTATTCATGAGAGACACACAGACACACAGAGGCAGAGATATAGGCAGAGGGAGAAGCAGGCTCCCCACAGGGAACCCAATGCAGGACTGGATCCTGGATCCCAGGATCACGCCTTGAGCCAAAGACAGACGCTCAACCACTGAGCCACCCAGACGTCCCCAATATAATTTTTAAAATATTTGATCTGTTAAGTTCTGAGACAGATGTTTTAAAATCTCCTAATCTGGTCATGATTTTTTAAAAGTCTCTTCATATTACAGTTTTTGTTTTATATATTATTTTCAGCATCTTTGTCCATATGTCTGATTCGGATTCATGATTAATCAATTACTCAGTGATTGAGAGCAAGAACTATGGTGTTAGGTTGTCTGCATTCAAATTTTGGTTCTCACAATGAGGTACCACCTCACACCAGTGAGAATGGTGAAAATTAACAAGACAGGAAACAACAAATGTTGGAGAGGATGTGAAGAAAGGGGAACCCTCTTGCACTGTTCTCCATAAACAATGACCTTCCACCCACCTGGAGATGACCTTCCACTATTTCCTCTCTCAATGAATCAGCCTTGTATCTGGCCTTGACCAATAGAAAACAGAGGAAATGACATTTGTCAGTTCCAGATTTAGCATTTAAGAGGCCAGGTAAATTCCACTTGTGTTTGGGGCAGCTAGCCGCCATACTTTAAGGATCAGTCTCTAATTTTTTTTTTTTTAAGATTTTATTTATTTATTTGAGAGAGAGTAAGCAAGAGGGAGAGGAAGTAAGAGAGAGAGAGAAGCAGACTCCTCACTGAGCAGGGAGCTTGACCCTGACACCAGGGTTCAATCCCAGGACCCTGGGATCATGACCTAAGCTGAAGGCAAACACTGAACTGACTGAGCCAAATTTTTTTTAAGATTTTATTTTTAAGTAATCTCTACATCTAATGTGTAGGTCATTGTTTATGGAGAAGGAAAGAATTTATGGTGGCTATCTTTGGCTATCTCTTTGGAAGCTGTTTAAATTGTGCTTTATCAGAGGGATACATTGAAAGTTAAATAATTTTTAAAAATATTTTCTTTATTTATTCATGAGAGACACAGCAAGAGAGGCAGAGAAACAGCAGAGGGAGAAGCAGGCTCCCTGCAGGGAGCCCAATGTGATACAGGTCTGAAATTTTCTTTTTCTTTCTCATATGACTATTCTGCTGGTTATGGCACTCTGGCATCACTGGTTCTTTCTCCTCAGACTCTCAAATGTTTTCTACCTAACACTCAGTGTCCTAAATGAGATGGCCATTGACAAGTTGTTATACTTTCTCTTGTCAGTAACTTGTTTTCTCCTTCTGGAAGTTTTTAACTATTTTCCCTGTAGCTCTAGGTTTCGTGTTGTTAGTTGTTAGTCCAACAGCCAGGTTACAGGATGTTTGAATGGAAGTTTTGGCCACTCCCTAAGCGATGGACATCAGGTAGTCAGGTATGGATGGGAATTAGGAGACCAGCTTCCTTGTGGGACACTCAAGGAGTCTCTGTGGCAAGGAACTGGTCAGCCTAGGAAGAGACGCTTCATTAGAACCATCTGGAAAGCTTAATATGTACTCCCTGAAGCAAAGGCCCATGGCAGACTTGTATCTGAAGCCCACCTGAGAAGTGTTAAGAGCTAAGGTGGGCTGAGGGTCTGCTGGTACCAAGGGAGAGGTGTCTGTGTGAGTGGTTTTCACTCTCTGGCTGGTCATGGCTAAGGATACATAGATGCTTCTCATGAACCAGATATAGAGTTGTCCTCACCCTTACCAACAGGGCTGCATGGGGGGGCTGGATGCACAACTGACAGTCGAGCAAAGCTGACAGCATTGCCAGTTTCTCAGAGCTGAGGAAGGGGCAAGATAGCAGCCTAAGTAGAAGAGCATTTGCCTGAGCCAAGAGAGCTCAGGGGAACAATCCTATGATTAAAGATCTTTGAAGAACCCGTGTAAAGACCCAAGAAAGAAAGTCCGCTTGAACTCCTGCCAGGCCTAGAGAGCATGATGGCAGCTCTTGAGTCCTGCTGACAGACAGCTTTCCTGCTCCCCTTACTTGTCTTTCCTGACCTCCACCCCTGGGCCAAGAGGAGCCAAATGTCAGACTAACGAGGATGGAAGAGAGGGGGAAACGGAGAACGCATGGGTCGGGCATTCATCTGTGCCAAGGCATCTCCATCCTTGTGGATAGAGGGAAGACATGGCTTATACACTCATTCAGTATTCGAGGAGAGATTCTGGCGATGTCTGCCTCCAGAAACTTCTCATTTCTCTGGGTACATCTAGTCTTAATGTGACCCACCATTTCCAGATCTCCTTCTGCTCTCCACCGCCGCCAAAACCGCCATAGGTTTTAGTAAAATTCTAAGTATTACAGCCTGGTGTTAGCCTTGTTTTGGGAGAATTTGGGGCATGTCAAAATTTGGGGCAACGTAATGAGGGGAGAGAGCCACAGTATCCTAGAGAAGAGGTGACAGGCGGCCGGGGATGACTGGCAGAAACCCCTGAAGCCATAGGTCAGTTTATGAGGAGATGGATCTACAAAGCCCATAAGCATCCCTCCAAGTTCCTACTCTTCTGGAGCCAGGGAAATCAGCGAGTCATTTCGTGAGGAGGGAGCAGGATGAGGGCTTGCACGGCTGTGCTTTGGATGCTACAGGGAAGAATGGCTCTGGAAGCTAGAGAATTTGAGGGAAGGTGATTTCATATGAAAATTAGAAGGCAGGGTTATCCCTGGGTGGCTCAGTGGTTTAGCGCCTGCCTTTGGCCCAGGGCATGATCCTGGGGTCCCCAGATGGAGTCCCACGTTGGACTCCCTGCATGGAGCCTGCTTCTCCCTCTGCCTGTATCTCTGCCTCTCTCTCTCTCTCTGTCTCTCTGTCTCTCATGAATAAATAAATAAAACCTTTAAAAAAATAAAAGAAAGTTAAAAGGCCTAATTCCACTACTAGGCATGTATCCAAAAGAAATGAAAAAATGTGTCCACATAAAAACTGGTAGGAGTGCTCATAGCAGTATGATTCATAATATCCAAAAGGTGGATACAGCCCAATGGATACATGAAATATTACTCAACAATAAAAAGCAGTGAAGCCTGGTACATGCTACAACATGGAGGAACCCTGAAAACGTGGGGATGAAAGAAGCAAGTCACAAAGACTGCGTGTTATGATTCCATTCATATGAAATGTCAGTGATAGGCAAGTCAGTAGAGACCCAAAGATCAGTAGCTGGTAGTTGGGGGAAAATGGGGACTGGCAGTCAATGGGTATGGAATTTCTTTAGGAATG
The DNA here is from genome assembly GCF_018345385.1 of Vulpes lagopus. Taxonomy (NCBI): domain Eukaryota; kingdom Metazoa; phylum Chordata; class Mammalia; order Carnivora; family Canidae; genus Vulpes; species Vulpes lagopus. Next base: position 4,746,271 of record NC_054835.1, on the reverse strand, counting down.
ATGAAAATGTCCTAAAATGAGATACTGCTAATGGTGGTACAACTCCGTGGCTTTTAAAAACCACTGAATTGGGGTGCCTGGGTGGCTCTGTTGGTTGAATGTCTGCTTTGGGCTCAGGTCATGATCCCAGGGTCCTGGGATCCAGCCCTGAGCCGGGCTCCCTGCTCAGTGGGGAGTCAGCTTCCCCCTCTCCCCCTGCACCTCCTCCCTCCTCATGCTCTCTCTCTCTCTCTCTCTCTGTGTCAAATAAAATCTTTTAAAAAATTAAAAAACCAAAAACCACTTGTATCGTATGCCTTAAATGGATGAATTTCAGGGTATATAAAGTAGATCTCAATAAAGCTATAAAAATTTGCATATGGTGAATTGCAGAAATAAACAAATAAATAAAACCCCCAAACACAAGAAAGTGTAGGACTAAGGAGTGGGGGAGATACCAGGTAGCTTTAGGACGTGGTGGGTGTGAAGAATGGGCAGGACATCTGAGGTGGCATCGCCCTGCTTTCTGATGGCAGAGTTAGAGGCGAGCCCTTCCAGACATCGCAGACATCGCGGTGGGTCTTTGCCTGCCTATCTAGGAATATGGCAGATGGCTCACGGAGAGTCCCTGATAAGGCCCTGGGGGCAGGTGGTCCAGCAGATTTCCTTTGCTCTGGGGATTCCTCCTTACCACAAGAGTGAGGTTCTTGAACTTGGCACTTTATTTATTTATTTTTTCAAATAAAGGTTTGTTTGTTTTTTTTAATTCATAGAGACAGAGAGAGAGAGGGAGGGAGAGGCAGAGAGAAGCAGGCATCATACAGAGAGCCCGACGTGGGACTCCATCCCGGGCCTCCAGGATCAAGCCCGGGGCTCCACGCGGCGCTAAACCGCTGGGCCACCGGGGTCGCCCCAAACTTCACACTTTAAAAATTAAAGAATGAACTGTAGAGAACAGCAAAAGCCCCACTGAGACATCCCCATTTTGCAGCGTCTGCGGAGCCCACAACAATCCCCTTGTCTGAGTCCTTCTGGCCCTCTACTTAACAGAGGAGCCCCCCCCCACCTGAAGCCAGGCTTGCTCACAGACCCCCTGGCCACAGCTACCTGGCCCGGGACATGAAGAGGGTGGAGACGCACTAGGTTGCAAGACCAGATGGACCTGGGGAAGTCTCACTGCTACAGCCTGAGGACCTTTCTCTCCAGGCCCTGCTCAGTCAGCACCGGCATGGATAGATGTTGCTTGGAAGGCGCAACCCTGCCCCTTGAACCTCAGCTGCCTGACATGGTGTCTTTCCTCTTTTAGGTCAGGCAAAATGACAGTAACCTCCAAAAAGTAGAACACAAGTATGGGAATCATGAGGAACTGAAAAATTCTCATTATCAATGTTAGAGACACTTCTGTTACAGCCTAAAAATAGTGCAACAGGGAGGTTAGTGATCATTCTGATCCAGTTTGTGTGTTTGGAAGATGTTTGAAGCATTTCTTTTTCAGATTTTATTTTTAAGTTATCTTTACACCCAATGTGGGGCTTGAATGTATGACCCCGAGATCAAGAGTCACAAGCTCTACCGACTGAGCCAGCCAGATGCCCCAATGTTTGAAGCACTTAAAAGAAGATGAAGTATTAAGAAGGGTGTGATTTTTATCTAGACGTTTAAGAAGATTTGAGAAAATTTATAAACCCATTGACGTGCTCTCCATCATAGTGATTATGGAGAGGGCGGATCCACTGCAGGATACTCAAGCCAGGAGTAGCACCCCACCCCGAGGTGGCAAATCAGTGAGGGGTTGCCAGTGTGTGACCACCAGCCGCTGAGTATTCAGGCGATGGGCACTGGCCTGCCTGGACATTGTGAAAAATGGTGATCAGCGATGTGGACCTTTAAAACTGGTGGCGGTCGCAGCTCAGCCCAGGTGAGGCTGGTTTCCCATAGAATGCAGAATGTGAAGTTCCAAGGACCAGTGGCCACCATCAATTTGGACTAAAACCTAGGCTTCACCAGCTGGTCTGGAAGCAATACTAACCTGTGCTGAGATCCAGAGAGGCCATTCTTACCAATAGTAGAATCAACAAATGTGTTTGCCAGCCTTTTTCTAGCATAGGCACTATTGGTGTCATTAATTCATGAATGTTCTAGTATTATCCCTTGCCCAAAGGAAACTTCTATACTTCTTATTTAAAGATTTTATTTGGGAAGCCTGGGTGGCTCAGCGATTGAGCATCTGCCTTTAGCTCAGGGTGCAATCCTAGGATCAGGGATCAAGTCCTGCATTGGGTTCCTTGTGGGAGCCTGCTTCTCCCTCTGCCTTTCTCTCTCTCACTCTCTCTCTCTCTTTCTCTGAGTCTCTCATGATTAAATAAGTAAAATACTTCTTTTATTTATTATTTATTTATTTATTTATTCATTCATTCATTCATAAAATACTTATTTTATTTATTTATTCGAGAGAGAGAGAGCGAGCAAGGAGGGGGAGGGGCAGAGGGAGAGAGATAAGCAGACTCCATACTGAGCATGGAGCCTGACTCGAGGCTCGATCTTAGGACTCTGAGATCATGACCTGAACTGAAACCAAGAGTCAGGTGCTCACCTGACCGAGCCACCCAGGCACTCCTATACTTTTTAAATACTGTATAAATTTGTTCTGTGGGGTGATGGTCTGAGCTCTTTAAGCTGGAAACTTATTTCTTTCTGAAATTAATATTTCCATGCAATTACCATAAGCCAATACTGCAAAAAAGGATAGTCATTAGTAAAAAAAAAAAAAAAAAAAGTATATAATTAATGAATATATAGAGTAAACTAATATAATCAATGTTTAAGAGAATTTGATTACAAGGCTTTTTTTGTTTTATTTTTTTAAAGATATTTATTTATTTATTTATTTATTCATGATAGACTTGCGTATCAGAGAGAGAGAGAGGCAGAGACACAGGCAGAGAGAGAAGCAGGCTCCACGCAGGGAGCCCCACGCGGAACTCGATCCCAGGTCTCCAGGATCACACCCTGGGCTGAAGGTGGCGCTAAACCGCTGAGCCACCAGGGCTGCCCTGATTCCAAGTTTTGATTGAATAGTTGTGTAAGGATGTCCAAATGTTTGTGGAACTTTTGGTTACGAGATTTACAAGTTTAATGCATTGATCACTAAATGTATAAAGAGCAAAAGGGCATTTATGGGCTTCTTACTCTATGCCAACCACTGTTCTAAGCATCATAAACGTGTGGATTCATTTATGCCTCACAAAAAAATGCATGAGGTAGGAGCTAATATTATCCCCATATGATGGATGATAAAACTGAGGAACATAGAGGTTGAGAAATTCAGTGAAGGACCTGTGGCTATGCAAGCAGCAGAAGCAGATACAAACCAGAAAGTTGGGTTCTGATTAAGCCTGATGCTCAGCCTTGAAGCTCTGGAGACTGCCAGATAGTAGAGATGCTACAATATCATCAACTCCCTCTTTTCTTAAACTGGGTGGAAGTGGCTTCTCTTATTTAAAAAGGAGTCTTAACTGAGACCATTGAAGTGGGTAACTTGTATGAGGCTTTACCAAACAGCAACCCTCAGAACATTCCCATCTTGTGCCCCTTCAAGAGAGGTTGGTGCTGGCTTCCAGCCTGGGTACCTACCTAGAAGTCAGGGAGAATGTCCAAAACTTCATAAGCAGTAGGGAGGAGCGTGGAGCAGGAGCACGCGAGGCCGGGACCCTGCAGTGGTGGCTCAATCCTGGCTGGCTGCATCCTTTGAGCTTCTGTGTCCTGGAGCCACCCCCAACCCCATCCTGTTTGGCTTTTCTGTAGTTCTCTGCCTTTATTGGCTCTTCTGCATTTTTTTTCAGAAACCTAGTTCCTGATACGCAAGTTTCTATGACCAAAATGTGACACCTGCTACTTGGCGGTGTTACTCCTCTCTCTTTTCTCATTAAAATTAATTTCAGTTACAGAGGAAATACATGCTTGGTACAACAAAATCAAATAATAACAGAAAGGTAAAAAATAAAAAGACCCCAATGTTGTTCCAAGACAACCACTCTCAGTGGCTTAGTGCATCCTTCAAAAATCTTGTCTACACATACAACACTCACTTGTCTTCCAAAACTGAGATCACACTAATTTTTTAGTTGTACGAATTCTTTATTAACTTAGTAATATATTGAGGGCATTTTCCCAAATGTGTGTTCACTTCTTCCTCACTGTTTTAAAGGCTGCATAGTATTCCATCTGTGTTTAAAACAGTGAAGTCCAGGGGAGCCTGGGTGGCTCGATTGGTTAAGCATCTGCCTTTGGCTTGGGTCATGATCCCAGGATCCTAGGATCGAACCCTGCATTGGACTCCCTGCTCGATGGGGAGTCTGCTTCTCCCTCCCCTGCTCTTGTGCTCCTTCTCACTCTCGCTCTCTCTCACTCCCTCCCTCTCAAATAAATAAATAAAATCTTAAAAAAATAAAACAGTGCCGTCCAATAGAAAGTAATGTAAGCCACATATATAATTTTAAATATTTTGTTTATTTAATATTTATTTATTTGAGAGGGAGAGAGAGAAGACAGAGAGAAAGAGAGAGAGCAAGCACCAGTGAAGGGAGAGGCAGAGGGAGAGGGGGAGGGAGAGAATTTCAGGCATATTCTGTGCTGATAGTGGAGCCCCACTCAGGGCACAGAGCCCGTCCTAAGGCTCGATCTCACAACCCTGAGATCATAACCTGAGCTAAAACCAAGAGTCAGATGCTTAACTGACTGAGCCACCCAAGTGCCCCTTAAAATTTCCAGTAGCCACATTGAAATAAAGGAAATGGAATAAATGGGATTAATTTTGATAATGTATTTTATTTAATCAAGCGGGCCCAAAATATTATCATTTCAACATGTAAACAATATATCACCATTGAGATTTTTCTACATTATTTAAAAATATTCTTTGAAATCCAGCATGTATTTTACACTAACAGCACATGTGAACTAGTTACATTTCAAGAGCTGAGTAGCCACACGTGACCAGGGGCTATCGTACTGGATGGCACAGACTTCAACAATAATTTATTTGACTGTGTCTGCTGATGGAGATAGAGATTGCTCCCAATGTCTGCTATTATAAGCAATGCTACAATGAACATTCTTATGCTTATTACGTTACCCATGCATGTGATTATTTCTGTGGGATAGATTTATAGAAGTGAGGTTTCTAGGTCAGAGAGTTTATGCATTTTATAGCATAATAGATATAGCTAAATTACTCCCTAATAAGGCTAAACCAATTTGTACTTTCACCAACAGTACATAAGAACGATCATTTTCCCACACTCCTGCTGAATTAGATGGCATTCCTTTAAAATTTTTTTCATTTCTCTCTGCCATTTTGCATCTATATGCTGGCACACTGCTTTGTATCATGAAGGGGAGACTCACTTCAAAGCTATATTTTTTCTATTGGTAAAAATAGCTAGATAGAGGATGTGTTTGGTTATGTAGGTAAAAGAGAACCCAGTGAACATGAGCTCAAATGAATCATTTTTCTCATGGAAAAAGAAGTCTAGAACAAGGTGGCTGCTTGTGGTGGTTGACCCCATGATCACTGAAACCTTTGAAGTTCTGTCTTTCTAAATCAATATTTTTAGCTGGTAGGCTTTACTTTCCTCATGGTTGTCATCTTATGGTCACAAAGTGGCTGCCATCACTCCAGACAGAATGTCTGTGTCCCAGGAAGGAAGGAGGGAGAGGTGGATGGCACTAGCTACTTCTTACTCAGACACACTTTGTAGGATTCCAGACCTTCAAGAAGCTATGAGATAACAAATGTTCTTATTTCAGGCCTCTAAGTTTTGGGGTTATTTGTTATAGAGCAACAGATAACTGATAAGAGTGCTGTTGGAAGACCATCTCTTTGGGAGCAACCAATTCCCATCTCTGTATTATTTTCTTGCTCTTTAAAAACTCACCCCTTCTCACTCAGCTGTAGGGCAAGGGCAGCTTGGTTGACAAGGAAAGGTAATTTACAGGCATTTAGAGAGCAGAGAAGCCCTGGGCAAACCTTTCCCATGCTTTCACACTTTCTGATGAGTTTCTTGGGACTTCATCTCAGAGGAGAGGCCAGGGATGGAGATACCGTCATTGCCACGTGGACTTGGGTTTCTGTGAGGAACACTCCTGGCTTCTCTCTGCACCCCTCACTGATTCTGCCCCAAGGGAGGTGAGACGGATTGGTGCATTTGGGGACAGGAACTGAGCATGCCTCACCCAGCCTCTTCTGGGCTTTCTCAATTCCGCAGGCCTGCCTGCAGGGAGAGTGCTGCGGGGGGTGTAGGTTCTCAGAAGGCTCTGCCCTGGGGGAGAGTCCAGAAATAGAAAGGGCAATTCAGATCAGAAGGACCATATGAGAAAGCCCAATGGGTGGCTCATCTCAGCCATGCCCTCCAATCAGATCTGATGAATGATTAGGCTGGTTTGATAAGACTGTGTCTTATCTCTCACTGGCTCCAAGCCCAGAGGGAAAGAGGGGTTCTATTTGTTGTCTCCATCCCTAATATCTATCTATCTATCTATCTATCTATCTATCTATCTATCTATCCGTCTCCAAAACAATTGCACTTTTTATGAAGATACAAGACAAATTTTATACAAGAGAAGGATTAAGAGGTCATTGTGGGTAGTGGTGTGAGGCAGGAGGATGTCTTGGTTATACCCATGTACCTGATATTAGGGGTGACTGGGTGTGTCTACATCCATCTGGACCTCTTATGCATAAGGACAGTGAATCCTGGGTCCCCCCTTCCAGCTCTTGCTTCCCATCTCTGAGTAGATCTCTCATGGGTCTGGGAAGGTTTTGACCCCACTTCCCTTCCCTGCAGAGGGCAAGGACCCCAGAGGCCCTGACCCCACAGGGAGGGTCTTACTCCTCCAAAGCACCTGCTGGCCAGAGCCCCACTTGGGACGCCGCTCCTGGAGGGTGTGGAGCAGTTCCGTTCCCCACCCCCACCCCCGCCCCCCAAGCTGCACTGGCCCCTGCTGCTTCCCGGCATCCCCGATCTCTGTTCAATGCGTGATTTTTTACGATCGATCTTATATCCGGCACAATCAGATTTATGGCTCCTGCATCTTATGAAATTACACAGATGTTGCTGCTCTGCTTCTCTCCAGGACAGTAAAAGGCAATAACATTCTTGCAGATTTCGACAGCAGGCAATTCAATAAAGGGCCATGTATATTTTATAAGTACAATAAAGACAAGGCTCTCTGCCCGCACTGCGGCCCGCAAGGACCCAGCACTGCACCGGGCGGCCGCCCATACCCCCCTTCCTGTCTGTTTGTCGATCAGGTCTCTCCCACTGCCACACGGGGGACCAGGGAGATTTATCCCCTTTCTGATCCATTATTTAAGTTTGGCTCCAGGGACCCTGCAATGGGGGCTGTTTAAAATTTAAAGGTGTTTATGGAACTTAATACTTTCCTCCTCCTGATTTGCACTATAAAATTTTATCTATATTTTTGTTGCCCCATAAAACGTTTCTATCTTATCGGGATGGCTTGTCCTTTTACGGGCAAAACCATAAATACCTGATGAGGTGAGGGTTGGTGGAAGGTCTCACAGAGGAGTCCTAGGGGAAGACAGGAGAAAAGAACCTTCTCTTGGTCTGCCACAGACACCCTGGGTGGCCGGAGGCCTGGCTGGGTGGTGGGGGTGGGGCACCACACCTCACTGAGGCTGTTTCTTCATCTGTACAGTAAGTAGGGAGAACCATAACATCCACTGGATAGGGCTGTTGTGAGGATCCAGGAACACGTGGCACCAGGAGTGTTTGCTTGGTGCCAGCCACAGCATGTGCCAAGGCCCAGAGGTGGGAACAGTGGAGGGAAGGGGCTTCCTCTCCAGGGCAGCATTGCAAGGTGCCAGGCCAAGCTGGGAGTGCGTGCCTATACCAGCTCAGCATTCAATCACCTCTCTGTGTTTTGGGGTCCTCATGCCATGGAGACCTTGAGGTTCGTATTTCAGAGCAGTGTTGTGTGGATTAATAACTTCATGCCTGCAAAATGCCCAGCTCTCTACCCTGCACATAGTAACTGGATAAATGTCAGGTGTGGCTCTCGTTATTGTTATGGGCAGGGCAGGGACTGGGGCAAGCAAGGTGAGGTGCCCAGGGAGCAAAATGCAAGGAGAGCTCCCTTTCAGAGGGGTGCAGGTGCAGGATTGGTGCCTGAGAGCGAGGCCTCTTTACATTTTGTGCCCTGTCTCCAGCCCTGGTCCTGCTACCAGGGTCTCTTTTCGTGTTGGCAGGTATGCAGAAGTGGTTGAACAAAAGCAGTCCCCAGGATGCAGGCAGTGGGAGCAGCATTCACCATTGGTGGAAGCAATGCCTTTTAGAGATCTAGGCATTGCTGGAATAAGATTAGATGAATTTTGGTGTTCCCAGGGCCAAGCCGGGCTGGAGCTTTCGGCTGCTGCTCACCAATGCCTGCTCTGTGCCAGGTACTTGCCGGGCAAGTCCAACCTAGACTCTACTTTCACGGAATGCCCAGTCTAGTTGTGCCTGTGTTCACAGGCATGCATGTGGGGGCCGGGGGCTGTGGCGGACACGGAACAGAGGAAGGGCTTCTATTGGCAAGGATATGAGTCCAGAGAGGCTTCTTGAGGGCGGTAGTGGGGGCGGGGGCGGGGTGTGTCCTGAGTTGGATCAAGACAGGTGAAGAGGAGTTTGCCAGAGTGGGAAGGGCATTCCTCCCAGAGAGGCAGCATGAACCAAGGCACAGAGTGTGAAATGCATGATTCACAGGTACCAAGAATGGAGGTCAGTGTCTGGGTGAGGAACCTTGTTCCTTGAAGCTTCTGGTGGTCAAGGTAGACATGCAGGTCCTCAGAAAACTGGTGTGTTGGTGAGTGCCTCCCAGGGCCTGGGGACCTGGTGGAAGGAATGTCCGTTGAGGTGGGGCCAGTCTCAGCCCAGAGCCTGCAGCCCAGAGGTGTGAGGCTGGAAGCCCCCAGACACTGCTGCAGGCTGACCTCAACCCTTAGCTAGACCCCCGCCAGCCTGACTGGAATGGCTTCAGGGCTAGTGTAGTGGTTCTCCAACTTGGCTTCTTATCAGGTTGATACAGGCCTTTACCTGGTCCCTCTGGGCCCCAAGAGGTGGAGTCAGGGAAGCAGGATTGGGCAGAGGTGAAGCTCAACTGCCATGTGGTTACAGCAGAGACTTCAGCTGATCTCAGCAGGAGCTCTGGAACTGGGATGGCCCTTCAGAGTCACACTAGGCTGAAACAAGGAAGCCAAGCTTTGAATCTCTGCACCAAGTAGTCACTGGATGTGGTCCATCCTGAGGGAAGGAAGAAGGTCCCATCAGCCAAGGGTGATTCCTGGGCACGAGTTTCACTGTGAGCAGTGTCAGCAGGCAACACTCCTGGAAGCTGAGATAGTGAATGCCCTGGTCCCAAGGGGATCTTGGCAGCTCCCCATAGCATCCAGGACACCAGCCTCACCCCGTCAGGGGAAATGGCTGGGTGCCCATTCCAGTGAAAATAGACCTGCCACTTCATATTCATTAAGATGTCTACTACCAATAAAACCAGAAAAATAGCATGTATTGCTGAGGATGTGGAGAAATTGGGGTAAAATACACATCACATAAGCTTTATCATCTTAATTGTAAAGCGTACCAGTGACTGAGTACATTCCCTGTACAAAAAGGTTGTAGTTGGTCATAATATAAAATGGTGCAGCTGTTATGGGAAACAGACTGGTGGTTCCTCAAAGAATTAAAATAGACTTATCATATGATCTAGCAATTCCACTTCTAGGTATATACACAAATGATTCGAAAGCAGGAACTCCAAAGATATTTGTACAGTCATGTTCATAGCACCATTAGTCACAGTAGCCAGAGAGTGGAAGCAACCCAAGTGTCCACTGATGGATGAGTGAATAAACAATATGGGATACATATATTTAACAGGACATCATTCAACCTTAAAAAGCAAAGAAATGACAACACGGATGAACCTTGAGGACATGATGTTAGGTGAAATAGGCCCATTACAAAAGGACAAATAGAGTATGATTCTGCTTATGTGAGGTCCCTAGAATCATCAAGTTCATAGAAAGTAGGATGCTGATGGCCAGGGGCTGGGGGTGAATGGGGAGTTAGTGTTTAATTGGGACGGAGTTTCAGTTTTGCCAGATGAAAGCATTCTGCAGATGGTTGGTGGTGAGAGCTGCACAACAGTGTGAATGTGATTAATGCCACTGAACTATACACTTAAAAGTAGTTAAGATGGTAAATTTTAGGGGCACCTGGGTAGCTCAGTTGGTTAAGCATCTGCCTTCAGCTCAGGTCATGATCTCAAGGTCCTGGGATTGAGCCCCACATTGGCTCCCTGCCCAGCAGGGAGTCTGCTTCTTCCTCTCCCTCGCCCCCTCCTCCCACTTGTGCGCGCACTCTCTCTCTCTCAAATAAATAAATCTTTACAAAAAAAAGATGGTAAATTTTATTGTATTTTATCACAATTTAGAATTAATTAATTAAAATTTAAAAATCCAGAACTAGAGGTTACAGGACAAGGAGTGTCCTGGGCACTTCTTCTGGACAATCCCCCTTCTCGAGCACAGTCTCTGTGAGAGCAGCTGTTATGTGCAAGGTACTCAAAGATGCCAATGGGTGGGTGCTGTGTCACTTGGGTCCTCAGGGAGGTGGAAACTGAGAGGGTTAGGAATGCAAATGATCCTTTGAGGAGTGAGGAAGGGAGAAAGGAGGAGAAAATAGATGTGCAGGGGGGTGGTGGTGAGAGGGGGTGAGGGGGGTGGACACAGATGGTGGTTTAGGCCCCATACAGGCTGTGCTGATCCAGCCCAAAGCTCCAGGACAAAGGCTGTCAGTTGGAGGAATCTTGTCTTGGATCCTTCTACCACAACCCTGTGAGACACAGTCATTGGTTGTTACCACCCCAAGAAAAACATGACCTTGGCTCAAAAGTTGAGAAGAGGGCAGCCCTGGTGGCTCAGTGGTTTAGTGCTGCCTTCGGCCCGAGGTGTGAATCTGGAGACCCAGATGAGTCCCACATCGGGCTACTTGCATGGAGCCTTCTCCCTCTGCCTGTGTCTCTGCCTCTCTCTCTCTCTGTGTCTGTCATGAATAAACAAAATCTTTAAAAAAAAAAGTTGAGAAGACCTGAAAAAATTAACAGCTGGAGGCTAACAGCGAATTCCCTCCCTGCAGTGGGGCAGCAAGTTCTTTCCTTGAAGGGAATTCTAATCCAGGATGTCTCCCAGTCCCCACAGCTGTCTGCCCACACTCAACTGGTGAGTCTTCTCCTAGGACTTAGGATCTTGGGTGTAGAACTGAGTCTGTCTCTGGACAGCCAAAGCTGTGACATGGCCAACTCTGGAGCTCTTGGTGGCTGTGTTCTGTCACGTGGACATTTGGGCTGAGGGACGGGGAGGCAGGTTTGTTGGGGGAGAGGAGGGTGAAGCAGGGGCACAGAGAGGAGAAATGATGAGATTGAGAGAAGCGCACAACACTCATTTCCTGGTGCCAGTTGTTAAGGCTTACCTGCCCCCTGCCCTTCCCAGCCTGGCAGTTCACCATGCTCTTCTCCAAGAGTCTGCCAATAAATCCCCTCCCTTTTGTTTAAACTAGTCATTAAAAAAAATCACTATAACCCCAGACTCTTAACCAATAATGGGAGGATCTTCTGGGGCGGGAGGAAATGGAAGCAGCACAAGAGAGACAAGAGGCTCGGCAGGAGGAGAATATGGAAGAGCTGTGGCTGAGGGCTGCCCTGCTCCCCTTGGGCATCTCTTGGGATTCATCATGACCTTTCCCAGGCTGTGGATGATCCTTCTTGGATTCTAGGTTCTGACAATGAAGATGCAGATGGAACTGTACCAGAGACTTTCGAGGGCTTCCCCACTTGAACCTTTAGGGTCACATTTTTGCTGCATGCTCAGTTACCAGTGGGCCAGGAGATCTGTTTCTCTGGTAGAGACTAATTGAGCACTGAAACACATCACCTTTCACCAATCCCTGGGGATGGTAGAAAAAGGGTTATAAAATAAATTAATTGAAAAAGAAGTATACTTCAAAGCAGGGAAGAGAATGTTCTGAGTCATGGAACCCGAGTACTGTCATTCTACTGGATTCCACTGGTCATAGCAAGTCACAAGGATAGCCCAAGACCAGGAGTCATAAGGATGGGGAATTAGTCTCCACCTCTTGATGGAAGGAGCTGCAAAGTCACTTGCAAAAGATTTCTGCCACCCTATTGTTTTCCCCCATTTACCATGCCATGGTAGATTGTAAAAATGGCAGATTGCTCAAATTCTTCGCCTCCCTATTCTTATCCCCATTAGTTAGGTGAGGAAACTGAGATTCGGAGAGTTTTGGTGATTTGCTTAGGGTCCCACAGGCAGTGAGGAAGTAAGTAAGGACATGAGACTGGGACGTAGTCTGTCTAATTCTAATGCTAGTGGAGGGCGAAATGTGGAGAATCACCCCGCCTCTCTTGAGGCTGATCACATGCCCCCAAAGGCTGCCCTGGCCCCCACGTGGAGTGGGAACACAGAATTCCAGGGGAGCTTGACCCTTCCTTGGCAGCTGTGTTTTCTCAGTGGCCGCTTAATTTCCAAATGAAATATCTTTAGGAAAATACTAACTTTGTGTTAGATGAATTAATACAGAGCTTTGAGAAGTAGCAGACAAACAGATTCAAGAGGGTGCAGAGAGCCAGGGCTTGAGAGGACCAACAAAAGGAAGTAGGAGAAGGGACCAAGATGTTGGAAGAAGAGTGATTGAGAGAGAGAAAGAGGGGTGCCTGGGTGGCTCAGGGATTGAGCGGCTGCCTTTGGCTCAGGTCATGATCCCAAGGTCCTGCATCGGGGTCCCTGCAGGGAGCCTACTTTTCTCTCTGCCTGTGTCTCTGCCTCTCCCTGTGTGTGTCTCATGAATAAATAGATGAAATCTTTAAAAAAGAGAGAGAGAGAGAGAGAGAGAGAGAGAGAGAGGGAAAGATAGCTAGGTGATAGATGACATATAGGGATGTAGAGTCACAGAAGCATTTAACTGAAGATAGAAATTGAGGAATAGAATATGAATTGAGAAAGAAAACAGAAAAACATGGGATCCCTGAGTGGCGCAGCGGTTTGGCGCCTGCCTTTGGCCCAGGGCGCGATCTTGGAGACCTGGGATCGAATCCCACATCGGGCTCCCGGTGCATGGAGCCTGCTTCTCCCTCTGCCTGTGTCTCTGCCTCTCTCTCTTTCTCTCTGTATGACTATCATAAATAAATAAAATTAAAAAAAAAAAAAAAGAAAACAGAAAAACAGAGTGAGAAAGAGAAAAACAATGAGAAACAGAGGTACAGAAATACAGAAGCAGCAATTGAGGGATGGAGAGGAGTCTCACATAAAGGCACAGAGCTGAGCAAAGGAGAGAGAGAGAGATGGCAAGAAAGGAAAAGAGAGATGGGGTAGAGAGAAAGAAAGAGAAAATCATAATGAGAAAGAATAGAAAAGATGGAGACCAAAAATGACCATGAGACAGAGGAAGAGAGAGAGAGGGAAGAGGGAGAGAGAGCTAAAAAGAGAGAGAGAGAGAAGAAGGGAGACAAAGAGAGGAAGAGGAAGGAGGAAGGAATGACAGGACAGAGGCAGGAGGGAAGGGAGAAGGCAGCCCGAGGAGGACCCGGACTTTGGGGATGGCCTGGCTCTGCCATCTGCAAGGAGGCTGACACCCCCAGGGGCAGCGACTGTCCCCCCCACCCCACCCCCCCAACCCCCCCACCCTGGGCTGGAGACGACCCTCCCCCCCACTGTCAAGGGAAGCCCCCCTCCCCCGGTACCAAGAAATCAAACACAGGAGGTATTTGGGAGCAAGTATTCCTCATTCTGAACAGAACCATTAATGTATTCTAAAAAGCTTTTTAGCTGTGGCCTGCTCTGCATGTTATTAATTTCTTTATTACAGATCTTGTTATTTTCAGAGGTCCCCGGGGACCCATTAACAACGGGTTTTTATGGGAAAGAAGTCGGCTAAAGTGGTGGGAATAACTGCTCCTCTGCCCTGAGTCAGTAATCGGAGTTGCACCAAGGATAATGTAGGCTGTTTTAATTTCCAAAATAGCAACAGTTCAGACATTTAATTGCCATTTTATGCCCTTTTTTCATGCTGCCGAGTGTAAAATATGTGACCAGTAATATATAACGGCTAACCACTGAGCCACAGCCTGCCCCAACTTCCTTGTCTCCCCTGGAGAGGGACGCGGGGAGGAAGGGAAGTGGAAGGGAAAGAGGGACAGACGACCCTGGGTGGGCTTGCCTGAGCTCGAACCACTGGGCAGATCCAGTTCTGCCTCCCATCCTCTCACATCCTCCCAGAGACCCTTTCTCCAACTTAGCATCCTTGATTTGAGACTTCATAGTCCACCACCCCTCCCCTGTTGTTTTTCCCGGGGCTTCAACATCACCCACAGGTTGTGAGTACCTGGCCCAGGTGAGCACCAAGTGTAATAAGGTGACCTCTGTCACAAGTTCCTCTTCCTGCCCTCCCCCAAGGCCTGACCTTCAAATGCACCAAGGAAATGACTATACCAAGGAAAATACACTTATGGACCGCACCATGACATCCCCTTGCTCCTTTTCTTGTGTACCCACCCTGACCCCCCAGTAAAGGCATTAGCCCACTGGTCCTTGCTATCTTGACTCCCCACCTGCTTAGTTGAACTTGCTCCCCTGAGCTTTATTTCTCTAGGACCCATGGGTATCTTACACTTCGTTTTTCTAAGCCTCTTCTGGGCACCCTCTTGCTACCACACCTGACTGACCATAGCCTAAAAGAACACAGAACAATCTCTGAACGTGGCAACAGATAGGGTATCTTTTCTGAGTGAACTGCATGAGTCTGTGGGGTGATGGTGGTGTAGGGTGCCTGGGCAGCTGGCTCAGTGATGAGCACCCCACTGGTGGGTATTAGGTCTGGTGAGCTGAAAAGCTACTTGTCTCGGGGGTACCAGCAGCCTGAATTTATTTTCTGATCCCTTATTCCTTTTGGGGGTCATTAAAACCTTCTAATATGTAAGCTCCACGAAAGTTGACATTGCGCCTAGTGCTAAAGCCTAAAGCAGTGTGTGGCATGTGGTGAAAATTTATGGAGTTGATGACAAGGATTTCTATTTTCCTTTTTAGTTCCTGCCATCCCGGCATGCAAGAATGGAGTGTGAGCTCCTTCCATGGATATAGCTCTACTCTCTCTGAGAACAAGGTACGTCTCACTAGTAAAGAATAACTCTCCAAAGTTCTCCATTTTACACAATATCAACTGAGGGAGTTTTGTGCTGAGATTTTGCATGAACTCCATTCTCTGAGAACTGCCCCTGGATTTCCATGGGAGGGCACCCAGCTGTGTTTTACCAAGAGAGTCGTGCCCTCTGGGGCATTGCTAACTGGAATACGTGTGGACACATGACCCAAGCTGAGATTTTTCACTGAGCAAAGAAGTCTTAATCAATGGTTGAAATGGTAACTTGTAAAGCTTCAAGCTGAAGAGCCATTGTATTCCCTGTGCTGGAATATTCTGTGGTTAACTTGGTTAAGCTAAGAACTACCTGTCCCAGAAATCTCTTTCCAGAGTAGAGTTGTCTAAAACTGGCATGTGGAGGTGGAGATGTGTTAGCTGCACTTACTCTATGGTGCTCTTTGTCATCAAATATGGTGATGACAGATGCCAAGGTGTCCAGACGATCATGTGACTTTCATTCGTTATTCTATTAACATGGAGTATGACATTGATACTCATATTTTGAAACTGTCTTTATTCCTACAACAAATCCTACTTGGTCATGGAGTATAATAATTTTTAAGATGATGAATTTGGTTTCCTAGTATTTTGTTAAGGATTTTTACATATATATGCATAAGGGATATTGGTCTATAGCTTTTCTTTTCATGTGATGTCTTTGTCTGCTTTTGGTATCTCGATAATACTGGCTTCACAGAATGAATGAGAAATACTTTCTCCTCTTCTACTTTTTGGAAAAGTTTGTGAAGGATTTGTATTAAATTTTCTTTTAAACTTCAGTAGAATTCACTTGTGAAGCTATCTGCTCCTAGGCTTTTCTCTGTGGAAAGTTTTTGATTACTAATTCAGCCTGTTTACTTGTTACAGGCCTATTTAGCTATTCAAACTTAAAAGAAAAAGAAGCCAGGGGCACCTGGGTGGCTCAGTTGGTGAGGTGTCCGACTTTTTTTTTTTAAGATTTTATTTATTCATTCATGAGAGACACACAGAGAGAGAGGCAGAGACACAGGCAGAAGGAGAAGCAGACTCCATGCAGGGAGCCCAATGCAGGACTTGATCCCCGGTCTCCAGGATCACACCCTGGGCTGAAGGCAGCACTCAACCACTGAGCCACCCGGGCTGCCCCTAGGTGTCCAATTCTTGATTTCAACTCAGGTCATGATCTCAGGGTTGTGAGATTGAGTCCTGCATTGGGTTCTGTGCTGGGCATGCATCCAGCTTAAGACCATCTCCCTCCTTCTCTAAAAGAAAAAAAAAAAAAAGCTAGTTTCAATAGTTTGTGTCTTTCTAGAAATGTGCCCATTTCATCTAGATTATTTAATTTGTGAGTAGTATTCCTTTATAATCTTTCTTATTTCTGCAAGATCGATAGGGCTGTCTCCTCTTTAATTTCTGAGTTTTATAATTTGAGTCTTCTGACTTTGAAAGGGCATCAACCCATTCTGCCCCTTCTAACGGCTGCCAGGTTTTTACTGTAGTTACAGGGAAAGGGCCAGTGCAGAGCCAGGGAGGGGGAAATGAGAATAGTGAAAGTTAAAATGCCATAAAGCTTGCTGTTCCTACTGAGACGCAGTTATTGGCTTTAAAAAATAATAATAAATGCTTCCCAGATTGCTGCAGCCTTTGGTTAATTTCCCAAGTTCTGAAAAAGTTGTTTCTGACAATTTTTGCCAGTGTTTTCACTACTTTTATGGAGGAGAGAATTTTCAGAGGT
Source organism: Vulpes lagopus (assembly GCF_018345385.1). Taxonomy (NCBI): domain Eukaryota; kingdom Metazoa; phylum Chordata; class Mammalia; order Carnivora; family Canidae; genus Vulpes; species Vulpes lagopus. Next base: position 4,729,306 of record NC_054835.1, on the reverse strand, counting down.
CCTTAAGATTGCCATTTTTGCTGATGTCATTCCTCCTTTTTCTTAGAAGTACATAAAATAATAGTGTTTCTTACAATTGATGACATCTTAGATTCGATAAAATATAGTAAGCCTTAGCTGTAAAACACAGCTAACTAACTAATGGGAGAGTTAAAAAGGTGACACTAAATGCTAGACAATAAAAAAATAGATGATGGGGTTGATAGATAAATATCTTTGTCCTTACATTGTTATGGAAAATGATAGAGATATTATTAACTCTTGACTTCAATTACTTATATTAGAATGTAACGATAACTACTCAGATAAGAGAAATAGAATATATAATTTACGAAACAATTAAAAGGAAAACAGATACTGATTAATTCAATGGAACGTAGGAAGAAAGGAAAGAACAAAGGAAAACCCAGTGGGGGGGAAAAAACAGTGAAGAGACACATACAGACACAAAACAGATGTTAGAGGGCAGCCTGGGTGGCTCAGCGGTTTAGCACCGCCTGCAGCCCAGGGCCTGATCCTGGAGACCTGGGTGGAGTCCTGTGTCGGGCTCCCTGCATGGAGCCTGCTTCTCCCTCTGCCTGTGCCTCTCTCTCTCTCTCTCTCTCTGTGTCTTTCATGAATCAATAAATAAAATCTTTTGGGGATCCTTGGATGGCTCAGTGGTTTAGCACCTGTCTTCGGCCCAGGGCGTGATCCTGGAGACCCGGAATCGAGTCCTGCGTCCGGCTCCCAGCATGGAGCCTGCTTCTCCCTCTGCCTCTCTCTCTCTCTGTCATGAATAAATAAATAAAATCTTTAAAAAAATAAAAATTAAAAATTAAAAAAATGCAGCTACATATCCAAGGCACTGGGTGTCTCAGTTGGTTAAGCATCTTACTCTTGATTTCTGCTCAGGTCATGATTTCAGGGTGGTGAGATTGCCCCCCCCCCCCCCCGCCCATGAGCTCAGCACTCAGCTCAGAGTTGGCTTGGGATTCTCTCTATCCCTCTGCCCCTCCCCCCACTAACACATGCTCTCTGTCTCTAAAATTTAAAAAAATCTTAAAAAAAATTCAGTTATGGGGGGGCACCTGAGTGATTCAGTGGTTGAGCACCTGCCTTTGGCTCGGGTGATGATCCGGGGGTCCTGTGATCAAGTTGCGCATCTGGCTCCCGGCAAGGAGCCTGCTTCTCCCTCTGCCTATGTCTCTGCCTCTCTCTTTCTATCTCTCATGAATAAACAAATAAAATATTTTTAAAAAAAATTCAGTTACATATCCTGTTTGCACCTGAAAAATAAAATAGGTAATAGCTAATGTTTAGATAGAAATATACAGTAATAAGTAGATACTAACCAAAATGGAGCTGGTATAACAATGTTCATACTAAATGAAATAAGCTTTAAAAAAACACTATTAAGAAAAGTAGGTGATATTTAATAATGAAAAGAACAATTTCCCAGGAAAAGATAACACTGAACTTGATATAGCCTGGAATGCATTAAGCAAAAATTGACAAATCCCCAACTATGCTAGATTTTAACACATTTGAGATGGAATAAGAAAAAAAGAAAACTAGTAAGGACAAAGAAGATATAGAAGACTAGACAATAGCATTAACTATTAATTAATATAAAGAGCTCCTGTAGAATTCTGAACATCGCAAATGGGAACTATATATTCTCCTCATGTATATAGAGAATGCTTATAAATATCAACCCATTCTATCACATAAAAGAAGATTCAAAAAGTAATGAAGAAACAGTATCCCACAGAAATCATGAAATTAGAATTTAATAATAAAGGCTAGCCAGAGTGGGAAAATATCTCTAAATAATTAATGGATTAAATAAGAGATTATAACATCAATTATAAATATTTATAATTGAAAAAACTCCAAACATATATAGTTTATAGTTATAAAATGCTACAGGTCAAAACTTGTAGATTGTGTCAAAGTGGAAATGAGAGAGAAAATTACAGCCTTGAAATAACTTGAACCAATTTTCAACTCAAGTAGATTTTAAAAAATGAACTAGAACTAAAAAACAACAGAAGTTAACAACAGAATCAAAAGTTAACTATTTGAAAAGATTAATAACATGGATAACTTCTGTTAAGGTTAATGAAGGGAAAAAAAGAAATGTTTAAAAAGGGACATAAGTATAGACACAACAGAGATGAAAAGGATCATAAAGGAATGCTTTGGATGACCATATGTTAATAAATTAAAAAACTTGTATGGAGTAGACATCTGCTTTATAAATCTAAAACTGATCAATATTAGCTTCAGAAAAAAAAATAGAAAACACAAATAGAACTATAACCACCTAAGAATTTGACCTAAAATGAAAACATCAGAACTTGGATATTTTCCAGATGAGTTTTACCAGAATTTCAAGAAACAAGTAAGTCCTGTCTTACATTGTTTCATGAATAGAAAGAGGATAACGCTTCACCTCCATCTCCTTTCCTGTGGCTGAGATAACCTTGATACCAGAATTGGAAAAAAGAATATGAGAAAGAAAAATGATAGGTCAGCCTCACTTAAGAATATAGATGCAAAAATCCTTTAAAAATGTTAGCCAAATGAATCCTAAGTTTTACACTAAAAATACACCAAGATGAGGTTGAATTTATTAGAGGAAACAATGATGATGTAATATTAGTAAATCTATTGGTATAGTTCACCACATTAACAGATTAAAAATAAAATTATTTTAAATTTCAATAGACGGAAAAAAACCATTTGAAATAAAAGTAAAATAATTAAACTCTTAGAAAATTATGAATATAAGAAAAATTTTTAACCTACCATCGAAATATTAGAGACAATATCTTTAATTTTGTACTGAAAGAAATATGTGCCCGACACCTGGGTGGCTCAGCAGTTAAGCGTCTGCCTGCGGCTCAGGGCGTGATCCTGGAGTCCCAGGATCGAGTCCCACATTAAGCTCCCTGCATGGAGCCTGCTTCTCCCTCTGCTTATGTCTCTGCCTCTATCTCTCTGTGTCTCTCATGAATAAATAAATAAGAAAAGAAAATATGTGCAATACCAAATATACGATCCGTAAAAGGAATCATTGGCAAGCTGTACCTCATTAAGATGGAAAACTTCTCAGCGATTTAGCGCCGCCTTCAGCCCGGGATCCAGGAGACCCGAGATTGAGTCCCACGTCAGGCTCCCTGCATGGAGCCTGCTTCTCCCTCTGCCTGTGTCTCTGCCTCTCTCTCTCTCTGTATGCCTCTCATGAATAAGTAAATAAAAATCTTTTTAAAAAAAAGATGGAAAACTTCTGCTCTGTGAAAGACAATATCAAGAGAATTATAAAATAAGCCACAGACTGGGAGGAAATATTTGCAAAAGAGTTATTTTGATAAAGACTGTTATCCAAAATATACAAAGAGCTCTTAAAACTCAACAATAGGAGACAAACATCCTAATTAAAAAGTGAGCAAAAGGGCAGCCCCGGTGGCGCAGCAGTTTAGCGCTGCCTGAAGCCCAGGGTGTGATCCTGGAGATCAGGGATCGAGTCCCACGTCAGGCTTCCTGCATGGAGCCTGCTTCTCCCTCTGCCTGTGTCTCTGCCTCTCTCTCGCTCTCTCTGAATAAATAAATAAATCTTAAAAAAAAAAAAGTGAGCAAAAAACCTGAACAGATATCTCACCAAAGAGGGTATATAGATGTCCAATCAACATATGAAAAGATTTTCCACATCCTGTATCATCAGGGGAATGCAAATGAAAACAACGAGGACACCTGGGTGGTTCAGTGGTTGAGTCTGACTTCAGCTCAGGTTGTGATCCTGATCCAGGGATCAAGTTCCAAGTCAAGCTCCCTGCAGAGAGCCTTCTTCTTCCCCTGCCTATGTCTCTACATCTCTCTATGTGTCTCTCATGAATAAATAAATAAAATCTTTTAAAAGAAAATAAAGTAGCAATGAGATACCACACATCTATAAGAATGATGAAAATCTGGAAAAATGACATCAAGTGCTGGTGAGGATATGGAACAACAGGAACTAATTCATTGTTGGTGGGAATGCAAAATAATACAGCAACTTTGGAATACAGTTTGGCAGTTTCTTATAGAACAAAAAATACTCTTACCATATGACCCAGCAATCACAATCCCTGGTATTTACTCAAAGGAGTTGAAAATTTATGTCCACTCAAAAACCTGCACATGGATGTTTGTAGCAGCTTTATTCATAATTGCCAAAACATGGAAGCAACCAACATGTATTTCAGAAGGTGAATGAATAAATAAACAAAGGATCATCCAAACAATGGAATAATATCCAGTGCTTAAAAAAAAGAAAGAAAAAAAAAAAACAACCAAACCAACTATCAAACCATTAAAAGTCATGGAGGAGGGACGCCTGGGTGGCTCAGCGGTTGAGCATCTGCCTTCGGCCTAGGGTGTGATCCCAGATGTCCTGGGATCGAGTCCCACATCGGGCTCCCTACATGAAGCCTGCTTCTCCTCTGCCTGTGTCTCTGCCTCTCTCTCTGTGTCTCTCATGAATAAATAAAATTAAAAAAAAAAAGAATACATTTGACACTATTCATTAAAAATTTTTTTTTATCTATTAAGGGCCACCTGGCTGGCTCAGTCAGTAGAGCATGTGGCTCTCATCGTAGGCTTGTAGGTTTGAGCCCCACATTGGGTGTAGAGATTACTTAAGAAAATAAAATCTAAGGGTGCCTGAGTGGTTCAGTAGGTTAAGCGTCCAACTCTTGGTTTCAGCTCTGGCCATGATCTCAGGGTCGTGAGATCGAGCCTCACATCAGGCTCTGCTTGTTCTTCTCCCTCTGCTCCCCCCCCTTGCACACACACTCTCTCAAATAAGTAAATAAATAAATAAAATCTTAAAAAAAAGAGAAGACTCTCCCTCTGCCTCATTCCCCTGTTCATGCTGGCTCATGTTCTCTCTCTCAAATAAATTTTAAAAATCTTTTAAAAATAAACAAAATCTTAAAATATTTCCTTAAAAAAGTTTTTAAATAATAAAAATTAAAATATATCTATTAAGTGAGGCACTGGATGAAACAGAAGCAAGCAAAACAAAGTTCCTACTCTTACAGAGCTTACACTGTAGTGGATGAATCAGACAAAACCAAACGAATAATTTATAATATGTCAGTCCTAAAAAAATAAATAATGTAGAGGAAAGGTGATAAAAAAAAAAAAAGCTGTCTGTATGTGCATGTGTGTGTTATTTTATACAGGGGCTAGGGAAGGCCTTACTGATTCAATTATAATTAAAAAAGACCTGAAGTTCATGAAGGAATGAATGAGGTAGGATAAGGTAGTTCTAGGCAGTGGAAATAGCAATAGATAGAATAACATCTTTTATATGATTTTTTAATGTAGAAAATCCAAAAAATATACATCATTAGAACTAATAAGAGAATCTATCAAGGTTGCCAGAAAAAGATAAATACTCAAAAACTACTGGGGCTTCTATACAATAGCACCAACCAATTAGAACACAATATGTGAAAAAGATTTCATTTGCAATGGCAACAAAATCAACATAACTAAGACTAAAATGTAATGGAAGATACATAAGACAGGGACAACTGGGTGGCTCAGCAGTTGAGCATCTGCCTTCAGCTCAGGTAGTGATCCAGGGATAGAGTCCCTCATTGGGCTCCCTGCAAGGAGCCTGCTTCTCCCTCTGCCTGTGTCTGCCTCTCTCTGTATCTTTCATGAAAAAATAAATAAAATCTTAGAAAAAAAGAAGATACACAAGACCTATGTAAAAATGAATTATATATCTGTATTGACCTAATAAAATTGAATCAAATAAGATCTAATAACATCTAATAAGTAATGTCTAAATCATGTTTATAAATGGAAAGGCTCAGTATTAAAAAGATAGTGAGCCTCCGCATATTGATACAGAAATTAAATGGAATTCCAATCAAAGGCACAGCAAGGTTTTCTGAAGAAACTTGGTAAACTGATTAAGGGCTGGAATATCTAAGACAATTTTGAAGAGGAGCAAGAGGATAGGGAGATACTTAGCCAACTATATGACAGTAGCTGAAACAAACAAACAAATGACAGTAGCTGAAACAAACAAACAAATCTCAACATCTTTATGACTCAAATCTAATAGGGTGCCTGGGTGGCTCAATAGGTTAGGCATCTGCCTTTGGCTCAGGTCATGATTTCAGGGTCCTGGGATCGGGCCCACATTGGGCTCCCAGGACTCCGGAATCATGACCTGAGCCAAAAGCAGATGCTCAACCACTGAGCCACCCAGGTTCCCTTACGTCTGGCTTCTATAAATCCAAAATGGATGCTCCTGATCAGTGGGCATCTCTCCTTCAAGCAGCAAGTTGCAGACCCAGTCTTCTTTCATTTTTGGTTCCCATCTTTTAAGGTTGCCATGCATGTTTGCCTCAAGCTGGTGGAAAAGGAAAGAGCATGAAGGATCATACATGGAGGTTTCTGTAAGCAATGCCTAGAAATGGCATACATTGTTTCCATTCACAACACTGGTCAGAACCCACTCACGTGGCCACACCTACTGCCAGGGAGGCTGTGGGATAGAGCCCACCTGTGGTCCCCAAAACAAGAGGAAACAGGAATGGTTAAAAGCTAGCCAATCTCTGTCATATTTGCCATAAGTTAAGATTTCTTATACGGATATAATCATATAAACTGTGTGGAATGGCACAGGGATAAACAAATAGATCAACAGAACAGGAAACAGAGTCTAGAAGCTGAATTATACGTGTATGGGAAGTCTCTATATGATGGGGATAGCTTCACAGTCAATGGGGAACTGGGGAGCCATGGAACATATGGTGCAGAGACAACTGGCAATCTCTATCGGAGCCAATATAAAATAATATATATGGAAGGCCATCTATACAAACCTAGGTGACTTGAGGTCCTAAATGTAAAAGAGTGAAGACTTTAAAATAATTAGAAGAAAGTATCAGAGAATATCTCATGGTTTTGTATAGGGAAAGATTTCTTGAAAATGGGAAAGACAGGGATGCCTGATGCCTGGGTGGTTCAGTGGTTGAGTGTCTGCCTTTGGCTCAGGTATGATCCCGGAGTCCTGGGATGGAGTCCCACATCGGGCTCCCCACAGGAAGCCTGCTTCTCCCTCAGCCTATGTCTCTCTCTGCCTCTCTCTGTGTCTCTCATGAATAAATAAATAAAATCTTAAAAAAAAAAAAAAAAGAAAAGAAAGAAAATGGGAAAGACAGAGAGAAAGCAAGGAGGAAACACCAAACATGATGGAAAAGACTGATAAATCTGACTCTCCTTCCTGCTTCAAACCACTATAAAGAAAGGTGTCCTCAATGAAAAAAAATTTTAAACCGCAAGTAAGAGAAAACATTCTCAAAGTAAAAAACTGGGAAGGATTAAGATTCAGATTACATAACGAACTTCAATAAGATAAAGGTAAACAACCAGTGGAAGAGTAGACAAAGGATATGAACAATTAATACACAAAGGAGAAAATGTAATTTCCTATAAAAAAATTAAAAAATGCCCAACTTCACTCATAATTGTGGAAACACACACACACACACACACACACATACACACAAAGATCAACAGTAAGATACCAGATCACATCAAACAAATGGACAAAAATTTAAAAGTCTGGCAGTACCAAGTATTATTAGTATAGATGTAGAGAAATGAAGACCCTTGCATACTGCTGGTGGGAGGGCGAATTAGTGCAAATACTTTGGAGAATGATTTGGAAATACAGCTTGACAATACACACACCTGGGATCCAGCAATTCCTCCCCTTGGTATATGCGCCGGAAACATTTTGCTCTTAGACACAATGAGACATGGTGCTCAAGGACGCTCGCTGGAGGATTATCTACAGTTGCAGCAAAATTAAGAAACAATAAATAGGGATCCCTGGGTGGCGCAGCGGTTTGGCGCCTGCCTTTGGCCCAGGGCGTGATCCTGGAAACCCGGGATCGAGTCCCACGTTGGGCTCCTGGTGCATGGAGCCTGCTTCTCCCTGTGTCTCTGCCTCTCTATCTCTCTCTCTCTGTGACTATCATAAATAAATAAAAATAAAAATAAAAACTTAAAAAAAAAGAAAGAAACAATAAATAAAGTGTGGTGTTTTTATGCAATGGGCTACTCTTCCTCAGGTAAAATGAATGAATCTGGGCTACATGTAGCAACATGAACAATCTTGGGAAAATAATGTTGAATGAAAGCAAGTTGAGAATGATCCCATTCCTGTAAATATGTACCCAAAGGCATAAAACAGCTCACTTAAAAATAAATATACAAAATCATACTATATTTTTATGGACAGCACCATAGTGAAAGTATAATAATTGGACGGGCAGGATAGCACCATAGTGAAAGTATAATAATTGGACGGGCAGGATACACACCAATTTAGAGCTACCTATGAGTAAGTGCCAGTGAAGAGAGTCGTGAAAAGGAATCAGGATGAAAGCAAAAGCAGAAAGAATATAGTGAAATGCTAATCATTTCTAAATTTGGGTGATGAGGGATTCCTGGGTGGCTCAGCGGTTGGGTGTCTGCCTTCAGCTCAGGGCCTGATCCTGGAGTCCCGGGATTGAGTCCCATGTCGGGCTCCTGCTTCTCCCTCTGCCTATGTCTCTGCCTCTCTCTTTCTCTGTGTCTCTCATGAATAAATAAATAAAATCTTTAAAAATAAATAAACTTGGATAATGAGCAGAAGGGTTTTATTCTGTTATCCCCTATTCTTCCATATGTGTGAAATATTTTATGTTTAAAATTTTAATAAAATAATTTCTAAAAATCTTAGGGAAAGATTGCAGTTGGTCTATCCTAGGTCAGTTGTCCATTTCAAACCAATCAATTGGATATACTGCTATAGCTGTATATATGCAGAGTTCTGGGGATGCAGATAGTGTCTTTGAGAAGGAAGAGAAGTAGCAAAGACAATACCAAAGAGGACTACTGTGTGCTGGTCCCCGGGGCATAGGCAGCCAGGGGTATCTGGGAAATTAACCAGGGGCCACATTAGAATCCCCAAGGAGCTTCTTTCAGCAATCAAACCCAAACCTGCTGAGTCAGAATTTTCCAGGCATTCACGTCTCAGAAAAGCCTTCCAGTTGGTTCTGATGGAAAACCCTAGTTAAAGAATGTGAGTTATCAAAGGCCTTGGGTTCAAACCACGGAATTGAATTCCTAGCTCAGGTGAGTGGGACCCAAGCTTTTACCCACCTACCACATGCCTGGGTAGGGACTCCTTCCCTTTGAGATACAGCCTGTGGACAAAGGAGAGGACACACATAATAAGTGAACTAGTTTCTAGGAACGCCCCATTTCCAGACTTCATCCTCCAACACCCTTGGCCTTAAGCACCCATCCTGGTTCCTCTGGAATTTGGCATGAAGAGGCAGATTAGGGAGAGAGGAACTCGAGCTCCCTCTAGAGGCCAAAAGTGTTAACGTTGGTGATTTTCCAAAGCTTTTCCTCGTGGTTAAAAACAACAGTAAGTAAAACAATGGCTATCCCGGGACTTATTAAATGCTAGAGACTGTGCAGAAATGATGTGCCCACAGTCCCTAAACTAAGGGGTGTCAAATTCAGGATTCGAACCCAGGTCTATCAGACTTCCAGAGCCGTAGCATGGGGAATCTTGGGTCATTAAAGATCCTCCATAGTGTGGCAGCAACCAGTCTCCCCTCCTTACGCCTGCCCCCAATGACACCCCAGAGTCTACTCTTCTCCAAGCACACGGAGCACCACGTGGTGGCGGAGATGCTGTCGATGCCCTTAGGCCCTTCTTATTATTGCCCTCCCTGCCGGGACCCCACCCCCCACCCCCCAGTATTCTTTCTACCAAAACATCCACGTGGCAAGTCTAATTATCCTTCAGGGCTCTGCAGAATGTCCAACGCCGGTGGTTGCTTACCTGTCTCCCCCATTCTGTTGTGCACTCCCCAAAGCGGGCATCGATTTACTCATCTCTGTACCCCCAGCTGATGAGCAGAGTGAGGGGATGAGCGAATACACGAACGAATGAACGAAGGAATGGTAATGGCGATGACAAGCAAATGGTAGCGGTGGCGGAGGGGGATGCGTGCCTGTAACCATAGTAACGATGATGTTGCTGTGTGACAGGGCTAGAGGTTGGTAACCATGGCAACACGGACGGGGAGGCCTGTTCGGACAGTCCTAGCGCTGCCCACTTCCTGCCCGGACCAAGCCCGACTTGCTCAGTAGCCAAATGAGACGATGAACGCCAGCGGCAACTGCTGTCCTGCCCCCTAACGCCCCCTCCCTCCCGGGGCTGAGTCTCCACAGCGATCGCGTCCTCTTTCTCAGTGGTCCACGAGACTCTGGGAAGACCGTGTGGGGATGAGCGGGTGCAGTCTGCGTGCTGTGCGCGCGCAGGCGAAGGTGTAAGGCGCAGTGTGCGCCAAGGCTGGTCTTGTGGGCGCCAGCGGAAGGGTCTGCGGCGACTGCATTAGGGGATTGGCGGACGACCGCGCCCCGTGCGAGGCCGGGCGGCGCCGGGATCCGTCCGCCGCGGCGCGTGCGTGTGCGCGCGTGTGCACGTGTGTGCGCGCGCGCGTGCGCGTGTGCGCGTGCGTGTGCGCGCGTGCGTGTGCGCGTGCGCGTGCGTGTGCGCGCGCGCGCCGCGGCTGTCCCGGGGGCGGGGTTCCGGGGCTGCGGGCGGGGGGCGCCGCGCCCCATCCATCACCCCGCGCAGCTCGCCGAGCGGATATCACGGTGTCACGGGCGACTCGGCTCGCAGATCTTATCCTCTTCATTTCCGCCTGAGCCCAGCCCGCCCGCGCTGGCTCCCTGAAGGCTCCATCCATCATGGGGGGACGCGGGGGGCTGCGCGGGGTGGGGGGACTCTCAGACACCGCGGAGAGGAGGGGCAGCAGGAACCCGAAGTACCGCCCGACGCCTAAGGACGGGGGGGCTGGGGGGCTGCTGGGGCCGCTGGGGCCGCTGGGGCCCGCGGGGGAGGGCACGCTGCCTGCCCGGGAGCGGGCGAGGGACTGGGGCGGCCGCGGCCGAGCCCGGGACCCGCGGCAGGTTGCTGGGGTCCGGCCCCCTGGGTGCCCGGCCTCTCTGTCCCACGCCGAGGGGCTGGAGCGGGGAGCGGGGAGCGGGGAGCGGGCCTGTACCCCAGGCCCGGGGACGGGGTGCTGGGCGCGGGGCCCGCACCTGGACCCTGCGGGGCGACCCGGGCCCGGGCCTCGCGCGCGGGGGCGGGGTCCCCAAAGGGAGGCCTTATTTCATTTCCCCGCGCTGCTGAGGTTTCTGCGCAGTGTCTCTCTCACCTCTTTAAATTTTACGGCGCTTGGCTTGTGGCCGCCGGGCCCCGCCCCGGGGAGGAAGCGGGTGCCGGGTCTGGGAGCCTGTCCCGGCCGAGGGGTGGCCCCAGCGGGCAGGGCGCGGGTCAGGCCGGGGCGCCCAGACTCTGCGGGGCGCCTGGCCGGCGACCCCCCTATGGTCGGGAAGGGGGTTTGGGCTGTCCTGGCCCAAAAAGCGGGGCTTGCCTCGGAGCGTCTCGGGCCTGGCCCTGTCCCCTTTCCAGACTCCTGGGCCCGCCACACCTCCCTCCTCCCGTTCCCGGAGTGCTGGGGGTGGGGGTGGGGGACTGCGGGAAGAGGGAATAAGAGGAGCAGAAAAAGATACCGACCTTGGGGCCCGTCGCGTTGCCACATCCACTCTCCTCCCTACCACTCCCAGCTTCCCCGGGGGGCACAGTGGTGCCCGCAAGTCCAGAGACGGGGTCAAGTACACGGGCCTGGCAAACTCTGGCCGCTGACGGCCAGGCCCAGCACCTGCCTGGAGATCATCAGGATGGGGGCTGGAGATGAGGGGAGTGAAGAGGCCACTGGCCCCCACCGGAGGGAGCCTGAGATGACTCCCTAGGAGGGTCAGTCTGGGCGAAGGGGGAGGAGTGTAGTCTTGCCTGGAGGGGCGTGAGGGAGAAGAGGGGTCAGGAACAGCAGATGACTAGGAACAGGAGAGGGGGTGTGAGGGAGAGATAAGTGTGAGCCCGGTGTGTAAGGATATGGAGTATCTGTGGATCTCATTAAGAGGGGGAGACACTGCCCATAGAAACAGACAATTAGGGTAGAGTCAGGATTTGCACACAGCTCTGTCTGATTCCAGGGCCACCTTTCTTCGCTTTGCAGTCATCACCTTGATTTCTCTATAATTCACTCCTTATTAATAGAGAGAGCCCCAGTTTGCACAACCAAGCAGCCACCCACATAACTGTGACAACTACCCAACCAGAGGCAAACAAGGCCCTGCAATGGGAGACACCAAGCTACCCAGGATCCCTCTTGCAGGGGCTGGGGGACACCAGGGCTGGTGCAGTCCAAAGCAGGGGTGGGGGGTGAGTGTGGGGGCAGATCTGAGCTGGAACTGCCCACCTGGTGACTGATGTCTGCTGGAAGCCTCCAGGCTGAAGAAGGCTCTGAAACATTTTTTTTTCCTCCATTGACCTAGAGAGGAAATGTCCTGGATATCACACGCTAGGGAGCTCAACCACCAGCATCTTTATGAGGAAAACTGGTCACCTCCACATGACCCAGCAGAGGTCTGATATGGCCACCCCTCCCCTATTCCCACCCCTGCTCCTGCGTTCTGTCTCCTGGTTAACGCTCCCATCTTTTTTCACGCTCCTCACGCACAGTCTCTCACCACATCCCATTGATTTACCCTTCTAAACATCTCTCAAATCTGTCCCCCTCTCCCTCATCCCTGCCACAACAGTCATCGTCCCCAGCTCCTATCCATTCTCCCTACTGTGATGACAGTTGGACCATGTCACATCCTCATAAAAACGCTTTAAGGGCTGCCTGCTGCTCCCAGGATTAAGCCAGAGTTCACAGCATCGCGTTCTAGGCCTTGGAGCTCTGGCCTGACTCCCCTCTGCAGCTGCTCGTACATGCTCCTGAGCCCGTTGCACACGGTTTCCTTTGCCTGCTGTGTCCTTCCCCCCTTTCTCTACAGGGCTGGGCTCTCTCTCATCACCCTTTGAAGCCCAGATCAAATGTATCCTTCTGCTCAGGGAAGCCTTCCTGGAGAGAAACCCTTTTCTGTACTCCCATGACCTCTGTGCTCCCTTGTCTGCTCATTGTAATGGGCTGTTAGGATACGTCTGGCTCTTGCCCTAGACTGATTGCTCACTGAGGGCAGGGAGTCCCTGTTTTTTGTTTGTTTGTTTTATAAAGATTTTATTTATCCATGAGAGACACACACACAGAGGTAGAGACACAGATAGAGGGAGAAGCAGGCTCCTGCAGGGAGCCTAATGCGGGATTCAATCCCAGGATCACAACCAAAGGCTCAACCACCCAGGTGCCCTCAAGTCCTTTATCATAGGAGCCTGAGTACCTGGTGGAAGGAGGCATGAGGGGATTGCTATTGAATGAAAAAGGGGAACCAGGCTGCCCCCAGCCTATTTCTAGACTTCCTTGGACCTGCGGCCCCAAGGCCCCCATAATTGAGGTGTGGGTGACGAGAAAGGGGCTGGTGAGTGGCTTGTTTGAACATAACTGCTTCACACAAATTCTCTTTCCTCTGAGCCCCCCTCACACTGCCCCTCAAGGCTGCAGAAGACCTACCTGCAATGAGGTCTCAAGATTCAGAAATGTTCACTCACTGCCTGTGGCTTTTGCATCTCATAGGATGACTGGTTGTCATGGAAACCTGTGTGCAGGAAGTGCCTGCTGGCTCCCTTCCCAGGGTGGGAGCAGCAGGCCGAGTGCCCTGGACAGGCGCTAGTTGAGTCAGCCTGAGATGGTGTTGGACCGCTCAGAGCGTGGGGCCTGCCCCACTCTGAGCCAAACTGGGTCTCCTTATTCTTTCCCCAGCAGAAGCTCCTGAGCTCATCCCAGAGTGTTGGCTCCAGGCTTGCACTGCACGCTCCAGGGCTGCAGTCCTGTAAAGATGTTTCTTTTCCTTTGGGGACCAGCAACACTGGTCAAGTGCTCATGCTTGGGCTCTGGAGTCAGACAGAATGACTTCTAGTCTTGATTCTGCCACTGGATGGCTGTGTAGTCTTGAGCAGGATATTTAATTTTCTGAGCATCAGTTTCCTCATCTAGAAAATGGGGATAATAGTAGCATCATGGGATTTCTACTTTTGGCAAGATGGTGAACTGGTGCTTTGAAAGGCCCTCCCACTAAAATTCAACTAGATTCTGCATGAATTATGAAAACAAAACAAAAGAAATAAACTAGCCTTTTTAATGCATTGCTGGGTTTGTTAGAAAGTAAGGGAAAATCTCCACTGAACACCCTCTACCAAGAAAAACACGAGACAATGGGGAACTATAACTAAAGCACTGGAGTCGTGAATAACAGGGTAGCAGGGAAATTAGGCTAACTGTTGAAATAAGTGCTCTGATAGGCAAATAAATCAAGGGCAGAGGCAAGGTGAGAGAACTTGGTGTGAGACTCCTGCATTGAGCCATGGTCCCTCTCTCTTTTTAAAATCTATTTATTCATTCACTCACTCATTCATTCATTCATTCACTCACTCATTCATTCATTCATTCATTCTTGAGCCAGGGTCTCTAATGTAGCTCCAGGTTAATAGCAGCCCCTGACTCCTGGCAAACACAAGTGCATCTCAGGAGGAAGGCATCTTCAGCTTAGGCCCTCAGGATTCTCATAGGTTAAAATCAACAAAACATGGGGCACCTGGGTGGCTCAGTTAAGTGTCCAACTCTTGGTTTTGGCTCAGGTCATGATCTCAGGGTCATGAGATCGAGCCCTGCATCTGGCTCTGCGCTGAGCCTCCTTTAGATTCTCTTTCTCCCTCCTCCCTCTACCCTTCTCCACCTCTCCCCACCCCTGTTTGCTCTTGCTCTCTAAAAAAAATTAAAATGAAACGAAATTAGCAAAATATGAGCTCATAATCAGTGATTACCAGACTACAAGGAAACAAGCCACTATGAGTGAGAGTTAGTAATATAATAAACACTATACTTAGATACCTTTCCTAAATACTCTGGCTACTGGAATTACAACATACAGAGTATAAAACAATCATGTATAAATGTTCAAAGAAATACAAGATGGAATACAGAACAATTATTGACCGAAGACTTATATACTCATATCTTTTGAAAACTATCTTTTGGAAATGAGAACAAACAAAACCTGAAGGAATTCACCACTGTTAGACTTTCAGTAAAGGAAAGTAAAGAAAAATGATCTCAAAAGAAAGAAGAAATGGGGAGCACCTGGCTAGCTCAGTCAGAAGAGCATGCGACTCTTGATCTCAAGGTGGTGAGTTTGAGCCTGACATTGGGTATAGAGATTACTTAAATAAATGAACAATTAAAAAAAAAAAAGAAGAAGAAGAAGAAGAAATGGTGAGTAAAGAAGTGGTAAATATGTAGGTAAGTCTAGATTTTTAAAAATGTATAAAATAGTATCAATAGTAATAATAATGTCTACTTTGTGGGGAAAAAAAAGGACAGAACTCAAATACTGGACATCAATTGTGTACAAGTTGGAAGGGTGATTGGAGTTAATGTAGTTGAAGGTCCTTGAATTATTTTGGGGGGGGGTAGAAGAAGATAATTATTAACTTTAGGCTTTTTTAAGTTTGAAAAATATAATTTTAAGGGCAATTACTAAAAGAATAGAAAAGAAGTATGTATTTACTAACTGTAGAGGAAGAGAAATAGGGTGAAAACTCAGTTTTTAAAAAAGTAAGAAAGGAGAAATGAGAACAGTGGAAAAGATGGTGGGTTAAAAATAAGCACAAAATTAGTTGGCAGATATAAGTTCAAATTTATCACTAATCTTAAAAAATGCAAATGTGCTAAATTCTCTAGTTAAAAAGCAGAAAGTATGACATATATTTTTTGAAGTTTATTTATTTATTTTAAGGTAATCTCTACACCCAACATGGGGCTCAAACTCACAACCACAATCAAGAGTTCCATGCTCTTTTGACTGAGCCAGCCAGATGCCCCCGCATATATTTTTTAAAACCAGCCATATGTGGTCTACAGAACCACTCCTAAAACATAACGACACTGAAAGGCTGAAGATAAAGCCATTCATAATGATACACCAGAAAAATACCAACCAAAAAAAAGTTGGAGTGGCCTTAGTAGTATCAAAAAATAGAGGTTAAGTTACATATTATTGTAAGAGATAAAGATAATAAAGGTTTTAGTGCATCTGGAGGATAAAACAATTGAATTAAACAGCCTCAAAATACACAAAGCAAGAATGAAAGAACTACAGAGAAAAATGGATAAATCTATGATTATTAAGAAAGATTTCAACATCTCTTGTAATTATTATATGTCAAGCAAAGAAAAAATTAAGATATAGAGGATTTAAGGGTACCTGGGTGACTGAGTTGATTAAGCATCTGCCTTTAGCTCAGGTCATGATCCCAGGGTCCTGGGTTAGAGCCCCTCATCAGGCTCCCTGCTTAGTGGGAGCCTGTTTCTCTCTCTCCCTTTGTTCCTCCTCCTGCTCGTGCTTTCTCTGTTTCTCTCTCTCTCTCTCTCTCTCTCTCACTTGTATTCTCTCTCTTGCACGCTCTCAATCAAAAAATATATAGAGGATTTAAACTACACAATTAACAAACCTGAACAATTAGCTAGAGATGAAATCCTAAATCCAATGATTAGAAAATACATGTTTTCATGTGCACATGGGAAATTTATAAAAAGTGATCACACTAGAATATAATGCAATTCTCAACAAATTATAATAACTGGTATCATACAAATCATGTTTCCATAACTCATGATGCAAATAGGTTAAAAGTCAATGATAAAATGATGAGTGAAAAAAATTTTCATGTTTGTTAATTAGAAAAAAATAACACTGGAAAAATTTAAAGTACTCAGAACTGAATGAAAACATTACATATCCAGACTTGTGCAGCAAAAGTGGTAGTTTGAGGGAAATAGAGTCTTAAATACTTATATTAGGGGAAAAAAGGCTGACAGCGAGTTAAGCACCCATCTCACAAAATTAGGAAAAGAACAACAGAATTTGGTGAAAGTAGAAGAAAGTATACCATAAGTTAATAAAATAGAAAAATAAAGTGATGTGGAATCAAAAAGGACAAAACTGATTCTTTGAAAGACTGATGAAACAGATACATATTGGCAAAATTTAAAGCATAAAAAGACATAGGCATAAATCAATAATATTAAGAATGAGAAAGGAAATATTTCTACAGGTAAAGCAGAGATTAAAAAGATAAAAAAAAAAAAAAACAGGGGCACCTGGCTGGTTCAGTGACTCTTGATCTCAGGGTCATGAGTTTGAGTCCTATGTTGGGTGTGGAGATGGCTTAAATAAAACTCTAAAAAAAAGATTAAGAAAGAGAATGCACTATACAGCTTTGTATTAATAAATTTTAAAGCAGGCAAAATGTACAAATTCCTTAAAATGCATGACTTAGCAAAACTGACCCAAGAAGAATAAAAATCCCGAATAGTCCCATAATCACTAACTGTAATTGAATATATAACTGAAATAGTTCCACATAGAAAATATCAAGCCCAAATGATTCCAAGCATCCAAAGAACAGATATTATAATTTTATGCAAACTCATCCAGAGAATAAAAAAGAGGAAGCACTCTTCATCTCACTTTGAGAAACCAGTCTGATTTTAATACCCAAACCAGGACAACCTCATGTGCCTACATACAAAAATCAAGAAAGAATAGGAGAAAACTGAATGCAACAAAATATGTAAAATCATGACCAAACTGGCTTTATACCATGCATATGAGAGTGGTTTAACATGAATATGTATTGTATATGAATTATAATCCAGTATCATTAATATATAATACCATGTATAATAATTATATATCTAAATCCTATATTACATATTAGAGTATCATATATGTTATGACTAAAAGGAAATGAGGGGTACCTGAGTGGCTCAATTGATTAAGCATCTGCCTTTGGTCATGATCTCTGAGTCTTGGGATAGAGTCCTGTGTCCAGCTCCCTGCTCATTGGGGAGTCTGCTTCTCCCTCTCCCTCTGCCCTTCCTCCTCACCCATGCTTGCTCTCTCATTCACTCTCTCTATATCTCTCAAATAAATAAAATCTTAAAAAAAAAAGAAAGAAAGAAAGAAAGAAAGAAAGAAATGGGGCAGCCCGGGTGGCTCAGCAGTTTAGTGCTACCTTCAGCCTGGGGTGTGATCCTGGAGACCCGGGATTGAGTCCCATGTCAGGCTCCCTGCATGGAGCCTGCTTCTCTCTCCGCCTGTGTCTCTCATGAATAAAAAATTAAAAAATTAAAAAAAATCTTAATAAAAAAATGAACTATCACAGAGATGATCATCTACATAAAAAAACAAAATAATATAATATACTGAGAGATTATTAGAATTCATAAGAGTTTCTCAAGATGGCAGGATATACGATAATATTTAAAACTAAATTGCCTTTCTCTAAACTTGCTTATAAAATGACTCAGAAAAAGACAAAATTTAGGAAACTGACAAAGGATGGATTCTAAAAATAAAGCTAATAAAAGATGTGTAAGATCTGATATGCAAAAAATCCTACAACTGTGTTGAAAGATGTTAAGACCTAAATAAACAGGGAGGTTGATTTTGTTCAAGGAGGGAAAGACTCGTTATCTATATTTTATCAATTCTCCCTGTGTTATCTATAGAGGGATTATAATTCTGATCAAAATCCCATTAAGACATTGAAAAGTGGGATCCCTGGGTGGCGCAGCAGTTTGGCGCCTGCCTTTGGCCCAGGGCGCGATCCTGGAGACCAGGGATTGAGTCCCACGTCGGGCTCCCGGTGCATGGAGCCTGCTTCTCCCTCTGCCTGTGTCTCTGCCTCTCTCTCTCTCTCTCTCTGTGACTATCATAAATAAATAAAAATTTAAAAAAATTAAAAAAAAAAGATATTGAAAAGTACTTTACGAGGTGATTCTAAAATCTATAGGGAAGAACAAAAGACTAGCTGTACAATTCTGGAGAAGAAATGGTGGTAAGGAGGTGCCTGGTTGGCTCAGTCGGTTAAGTGTGTGCCTTCTGCTGGGGTCGTGGTCCTGGGGTGCTGGGATGGAGCCCGGCATCATATTGGTCTCCCTGCTCAGCAGGAGGTCTGCTTCTCCCTCTCCCTCTGCCACTCCACGTGTTTGTGCTTTCTCCCTCTAACAAATAAAATCTTTAAAAAATATGGTGGTAAAACATGCCTTAAATGCAATTAAAACTTACATAAAGTAGGGACACTTAGGTGGCTCAGTGGTTGAATGTCTTGCCTTAGGCTCAGGTTGTAATCCCAGGGTCATAGGATCGGGTACCACATCGGGCTCCCTGCAGGCTCCTGCTCCTCTTCTCGCCTATGTCTCTGCCTTTCTCTCTCTCTGTCTCTCATGAATAAATAAATGAAATATGTTTTTTTAAAAAAAAGACTTACATAAAGTATTCATACATAAGATATTGTAGTACTGGCACAGGATTAGCCCAGCTAATGTGACAGTAGTAAATATTCACACGCATGAAAACTTGACATACAGTAGAACTAGCTTTTCAGACCCCTGGGAAAGGATTAACTGTTCAATGCAAGAAGCCTGAATAATTGGTTATCCATAGGAAAAAATACGAAATTGGATCCTTATCTCACCTGTACCCCCAAATAAGTCATTTCTTAAGGTTTTATTTTTAAGTAATCTCTACACACAACGTGAGGCTTGAACTCATGACCCTGAGATCAAGAGTCACACATTCCATCAACTGAGCCAGCCAGGCATCACAACCCCCAAATAAATTCTTAATGGATTAAAAATGTTAAATGTGAATGTGAAAACTTCAAAATTTAAGAATATAAAAGAGAATATCTTTATGACTCAGGTAGGGAAGGATTTTGTAAATAAGACCAAAAAAAAAAAATCAAACCATAAAATGTATAATAAATTACTCTATACTAAAATGAAGAACTTCTATTTCACAAACTGGAAGAAATTACTTATATCACATATAACTAGCAAAGGATTTGTATTCAGAATATAATTTTTAAAAGCCAAACTAATAACCCTAAAAATAAATAAGGAAAAAGACAAATAACCCAAACGAAAATTGAGCAAAAGACATGAATAAGCATTTCCCAAAAGAGGAAACACCAATGGAGAATATACATAAGAAAAGATGCTCAACCTCAACACTAAGGTAGTAAGAAGCAAATTCAAATCATTTGGGGCAGGTCAAAATTGGTAAGTGTTGTCAGAGAGGGAGCAATAGGAACTCTTATTCATTGCTGGTGGGAACGTGAATAGTAAAATCACTTTGGAAAACGCTGACTTTGTCTTACAAAGCTGACTTTGTGCATATCCCCAGCTACGCCCCTAACCAGCTTATGTTCTGGAAAGACTCTGTCTGGCATGTGTGCATTAGGAGTCGTGTAGCTGGACACTCATTGCCGCATTGTTCATTCTAGTGAAAAGCTGGAAAAAGCCAATTGTCTGCAACAGGAGAATTAATAAAGAAGCGGAATGTTATCTTGCAACAAATAGTGGCTACAGCAACAATGTAGGTGAATGCTGGCAATGATACTGATTTTAAAAAGGAGCTAGTGGAAGCCTATGCATAACATGATATCCCTTGTAAAAAGCTCAAAACAAGGAAAATTGAAGGATATATCATTTGGGGGGATTAGGATTTTTAAAAGACTTATGTATTTATTTGAGAGAGAGAGAGAGGGAGAGAGTGAGGGGGGAGAAGCAAAGGGAGGAACAGAGGAAGAGAGAATCCTCAAGGGACTCCTGGCTGAGTACAGAGCCCCACTTGGGGCTGGATTCCAGGACCCTGAGATCATGACCTGAGCTGAAATTAAAAGTCCAATGTTCAACCAACTGAGCCACCCCTAAGTTTTTTTGTTTTGTTTGTTTTTGTTTTTGTTTTTGTTTTTGTTTTTAGAGCAAGGCAGTGATAAACATAAAATACAAGATAGTGGTTATCTTCAGGAGTGAGGTAGGGGAAAGGATGGGGTGAAATACAGAGGAAGATTCAGTGGTTTGGGTAATGTTCTAGTTCTTATCTTTGGTCATGTTCATAGGCGTTCATCTTGTGCTTCCTCACTTATATCAGTCATATATTTGATATATTTGCTTGGTGTATGTATCAAATATAACATAATGAAAATAAAACTGAATCCCACTTACATGCTTTTTTAAGAAACAAGAAATCACCAAAAAAGGACAAAGAAAGAGAGCAAAATAAAGGACTGGACAAAGATAAAGAGAATAGTTCAACACAAACGCAACAGGATGTAGGAGTGCCACCACTGCCATCCAAGTAGAATTCAAGTCTAGAAGCATTACAATGGGACAAAGAGGACACTATTTAATGAAGGGAGACACATTCCCTGGGGAGGATAGCACAATTATAAACCGGCTGTACCCAACAGCAAAGCAGCCACGTAGGTTAAGGCGAAAACTCCGAGAAGAACATCATCATAGTAGCTTGCCAGAAACACTCCTCCCGCACAGTGGTCGGAGAGTCCTCCCCACAAGGGTGCTGCTGGGTGAGCCCACTTCCAAGCCATGCCCTGGCTTTAGGGGAATCATCACTGGGACAGGGGCCCATCTTCTCCAGCAATTTGGAAAGGGCTCAGAGAGTGTGGTCGGCCTCCGAGGGGTCCCAGTCTGGTCTTATCCTGTCTCCCAGTCCCCCGCTGTGCACCTGCTCCTGTATCCAGCCTCCCCATGGATGAGCCCTGCTTCTTCTCCTTACTGGTGTGCCGTTTGTCAGCATTCTAGGTTTCTAATCTACAGGATTTCTTCTAGGGGCTCTTCTGGGGTAGGAGAGGAGGGAGGGGGACGTGGTGGGGATGTGGGGTCTTTCATGTGTGAAAATGAACCCATTCTCCTCCCTCCCTCTTCCTATATTCCCAGCTGTGCCAATTGGCTGTGTGAATTTGGCAAGCCGTTAACCACGCCCGAACTCAGCCTTCCCCTCTAGACAGCACAAGACAATGATGTAAGAGGCACAGGTCGTGCCTGCAGTAGGGCTGGGCTGGCTCGGGAGAGGGAGGTGGTTTTCTGGCCATCAGTCTCCCTCTCTCCCTGCTTCTCGTGTCCTGAGAAGCCAGCCGACTTGCTGACTTGCTGCTGGCAGGTGCCAGGGAAGCAGTTTAGGATGGGCTGCACCAGCCCTGCCTTTGAAGCCTCCCTCCCATTCCCCTGGGAAGAGGCCTTTCTCATTCATCCTTCAAACCATTCCAACTCACTCCTTGGCCTGGAGCCTAATCTGGTGAAGCCCGCTCCACCCCTCAAAAGGGCAGAATTTTGCGAAAAATTGGGAGCTTTGCCTGTCTGTCCCAACCTTCCTTCTGGGCAGAGCTGCTTGTTTATACTGGTAACTTGCTCTCAGGATCTGCCACTCACTGAACAAGCTCCTGTACCCCTCAAAGCCTCAGTATTCTCACCTGGAGAATGGGGATGATAATAACAACACTTTGAGAGACAATGAAATGAGATCATGCCTAGAGGTACTGGCCTGTGATAAGTACCCACAAGTAGCAGCTGTTATAACTGTCCTGGCCATCACTGCTAGGGCCATATTTCTAGGTGCTGGTGTTGGTGGGGAATTTTTCCAAAAGATCCTTTGCAGTGAGCTGACCTCTTCTAGAGCTGCCACCTCCCTTTGTTTTGCAGAGCATGACTGCAGTTTTCTGCCCTTGACATAAGCACTCTGTTGCTGGACATTTTTGTGATGAGTATAACTTGATTATTTGCTCATTAGCAACTCAGCACCAGTAATTCACTTTTCCAGTTGAACTCTCTGGCTTATGAAGTACCCCACTGCCCAGCCCCATGACAGCCTCTAAGTTCCATGTATGGGTGACCCGGAGGGGGATCTGGCACCAGGCAGGTGCTCCTGGCCACAAGAGCTCTGATGGCAGGAACCACACTCGCAGTGACTATACGTGTGTTTTGTGCCAACAGTGATTGGTTTCATTTGTTCTCAGGAATCTCGGACAATGTCCAGTTGAATGGAATCTGTAGGGGAAGAAAATGCCCCCAACACAATGTCTTCTTTTAAATGTCAGCTCAAAATCTGTGTACATGTTAGGTAGAGTTCTCACAAACTGTATTTGTATGAATGAAGGGGGGCGATGTTGCAGAACTGGCGGTGGGGGAGGTACAGGGGTGGTTATTGTGTTGTGTTGGGAATCATCTTAGCTATTCTTTTTGAGCCCTGACTTTGTGTCAAAAACATGGAAATAGGGATCCCTGGGTGGCGCAGCGGTTTGGTGCCTGCCTTTGGCCCAGGGCGCGATCCTGGAGACCTGGGATCGAATCCCACGTCAGGCTCCCGGTGCATGGAGCCTGCTTCTCCCTCTGCCTGTGTCTCTGCCTCTCTCTCTCTCTCTCTCTCTGTATGACTATCAAAAATAAATAATAAAAAAAATAAAAAAACAAACAAAAAAAAACCCCAAAAACATGGAAATACGATCTCACTAATTTGTCCGATGACCCTGTAAGATGGTATGGGTTTTAGTCGGGACTTTGATGGCAAGTGACAGAGACCTAACTCTAAGTAGCTTGAACAGTGGAGGGCTTTATTAACCATTTATTTGTTAGCCCCTTAATGCCCCAATAAACTGAAACTTTGGTCTGTCTTTAACCCTCTTGCCTGTAACCTTCTGTCTGTGAACGGACCACGGTCTCTAGGGCTCCCCCCAGTGGTATGAAGCAGAGCTGTCAGCATCTCAGTCCCTCGGATCCAAGGTGCCCCCACCTCCTCCTTGGATCAAGGAGGCGGCAAGACTCACGCTGACTGGCAGGGACAAGCTCCCACTGCCCATGCCTCGATGCCTCCTCTGGATGGCCCCTGAGGTCACGGGAGGGCCAGGAGCCTTTGAACCTCGGAGCATGGGGAAGGAAGGCTGGTGTCTCAGGGAACTCAGCTCCCAGAAGCTTCTCTGGCCTAAAAGGGTTGAGAGGAAGCCTTGCCATTGCCAGTGCCACGGACAACCCCAAACACTCCCTGCAGGCCCTTGGGCTCCTCTTGGGAGCTGAGAGTTAGCTTCCTGTGTAGACAGAAGTAGGGGCACCCACAAATAATCTTAGCCCTGTTGTTTGAGTGCCTGGGTTTGGCCGAATCCTGAGGCAGGTTCACTTGCTCATGTGACCCTCATGGTGGCTCTGTGCTCACCCCTCAGTTTATAAAGAAACGTGGGATGGTTAAGTGACTTGTCCAAGGTTACATGGACAGTGAAGAGCAGAGCCGGGATTGGAGCTTAATAGCGCTGCACTGCACACTCCCCGAAGCTGGAAGCGGGGGCAGAGCACTCCAAGCCCCAGGGCCCTAGTGACTGACATGATGAGAATGAAACGCTGACTCCCAATCAGGAGCTTCTAGCTATGACTCAGGTCCCCTGTTCTGGAAGCACCCATAGGGGCTGGTGCTCTATGGGGGTAGACCTGAATCTTGCTCCAGTGAGGGAGCCCCCCTGGTGTCCCTGGGGAAGCTGAGGCTGCTCTGAGTCCTGGGCAAGGCCTGAGCCTGCTCTTCATCTTCGAGGAGCAGAGGAAGAGAAGGGGCCAGGCTGCATGTGTATGTGTGTGGGGGGGAGCTCACCAGTTCTGCACTCACCCTTGTGGTCCTCCCTCAGGGCTCAGGGAGGGCTGAATCCCCAGGAGCTAGGGCAGTGATAATAAGTAGCCTTTCTCTGGCTTTTAGCCTTAGTTTCCTTATCCATAAAATGGGCAGTGACACTACCTGCCTCACAGGTCAGTGTGAAGAGGCACAAAACTGCTGGGAGCGGCTAAAGCAAGAAGAGGTTGATATTTTACCCCCTTCTGCTACCCCTTGTTTTCCTCCTCCTGTATCTTTGTCGCTGACTCAGCTCTGGTTCAAATCCCAGGTCTGCCATTTCCTAGCTATGTGGCCTCGGCCAGGTCACTTGACATCTCTGAGCCCATGTTCCTGTTCTGTAAGATGGGAATGCTCACACCTGCTTCTTAGAGTTGTGATGAGGGATGCACGGCATCATCCCTGTAAAGCTTCCACACAGGGCCTGGCGCACAGAAGACTTTTCTTCCTCTTTTCTTTCTCTGCCGTAATCTGAAGCCATCCCCACACCTCCGGGGCCCGCCGCCCCTCCGGCTCTCACCTCCCTGACTCCCGGTCGCCACCTCGTGGCCTGACGGGCAACTTCATGTTCGGAAGTGAAATTCAAACTAGCTTCTGGTCCTGGGGATTTAGGAGCAAAGTACCCCCAGCTTTGTTAAGGGAGGCCCTGCTCGTAGAAAGGTCCTAGGTGCTCTGTCACAGAGGAAAGCTGCCCCGGGGGCTGCCTACCATTGGGCCCATTCTGACTAGATTCTGTGCTAAGAACTTTCCGCACACCACTTTGGTACTGATTTGGCTCTGATTGGGATCAGAGTTTTCTAAATTAAAGGCCCCTGGAGCCCAATGGGCACATTAAGGGTTCCAAGACATCGAGATGTGCATTTTTTAGATCTATACAGTGGGCACAGAGGGTTTTGTTTATTCTCTTTATCCCACAGATAGATACATTGCATATAGTGTTCTGCATTCAACATCTCATAGTGTGCTGACTTTATTCTCAGCTAAAGTAGGGAACGGTTTGGGCCAGGTGTCCTGCCAGGGCCAAAGGCCTGAATGGTCTCCAGCCCTGCCCCCTCACATGTCCAGTGTGGGACGGGCAGCACCAGGGATCTCAGCTCCTGCCATCTCTGGCCTTGGAATCCTGAATTCAACCCAGGTGTGTCTCCACCTCACTGATGCCCTGCCCTTCCCGCCTCTGCACACTTGCTCCTGCTGGTCTGTACCCCCCAGGAAGTTTTTCCCTACACTTTCGGCACAGCTGACAAGGCCCCGCCACCCCCTTGCCTGTGCTTGCTTCGAGTCCTCTATTCCTTCCTCCACTTATATAGCTCCCACTTAAGCTCTGCCCAGGAGGACATACGTCCTGGGACACCTGCCAGGCAATAGATGAAGATCAAAGGGAACAAGCAATCAGGAGGCTATCTCTGCTCTCCAGTCAAGCCCCGGGGATGGCTCTGAAGTCAAAGCCATAAACAGAGCTCCCCTGTCTGTCAGTTCCCTGGGGTCAAGATCAGCCTGGTATGGGGTCCCAGGACACTAGAGGCAGAGAGGGCATCTGAGGCAGAGTGGGGCTGGCTGTAGGGTAGGAACTCCTGGGAAGAATGGGGATGGCAGTGTCCTCATCTATTAAGTGGACATCACGGTTCTTCCTGTCCTGAGGGGCTGTGAGGAGTGAGTAAAGCAAAATGTGCAAGGGGCAGTGCGATGCGGGGGAGCAGGCCAGCGTCACGGCGGGGTGCCCGGGGCACTGCTCACTTCACGGTAGGGGACTGTAGGACCGCGGGGCGGTGGCCCTCCTTCCGACCATTGTCCTAATGCCTGCCGGGCCCCCTGCCTCCCCACACCTTGTCCCAGTGGCTGCTGGTTCTGTGCAGCTGCCCACATCCCTCACCTTCTCCAGCCCAGCAGGGTTCTCGGGGAAAGCTAGGGGCCCGGGAGTAGTGGGGTGTTCCAGGGGCAGCACTGCACAGGGGCTCAGTCCCCCTGAAGACAAGTTTGGTTGGATGGGATCGTAATCATGTTCCTCTCCTGAGACCAGAGGCTTCTCAACTCCCACTCCAACCCCAGGTTCCTGGGAGGATCACCCTGGAGCAAGTGGCTGCTCTGCAAGCCTTGGTTTTCTCATCTGTGCAATGGGGTGAGAGCTGCTCCAGGTTGTTGTGAAGGCCAGTCAGTGGGCTGAAGTCTGTGACCAGCAGTGGTGCAGAATGGCTGGCGTTTGTCCTGTCCCCGCCCCTGGAAAGGGGGGCCTGGAGGGATCCCTCCTCCCATGCCCTATTTCCCCATTTTCCCCACCCCCGGTGCCTCACATCTGAGCTGGCCTGGAGAAGACAGGCAGGAGACGGGGAGCACTGGATTAGCACAGCCCCTCCTCTCCACCCCTCACACATTTTTTAGTGACAGGATTTTAAACGGTTGCTGTAGGCAGAGAGTCGGCAGCCTGCTGCTGGTGTGGGGGGAGGTGGAGCTCGGAGGCCCCTCTTACAGGAGCCGGGGCCGGGGCTTGGCCGTGAAGACCCGGTTTGGTCCGGTGTCTGCTGTGCTGCGGGGCTAAGGGACTCCATTTCTCCGGGCCTCAGTGAGGCCACTTTGAAGGTAGGAGAGTCTCCTGGATCCTCAGGTCCCTGAGCCTGAACTCGGAGGACCAGATCACAGGCCCAGAGAGTGTGGGCTTGAGGAGACAGTAGGGGTGAGGCCACACTGGAGGTGAGGCCACGGGTTTGCAGCCGAACCTGATTTTCTTGAACCCTGCTTCCGCCGCCCCTTGGTAGCTTTGTCCTATTGAGCCGCTCACTACCTGCGGCTCGGGTTCGCTTCTGAAAAATGAGACCTTAATACTTGCTCTTCAGGGTGTTGTGGGTGCAAAGGAAGCCATGAGCCCGAGCGCCTCAACTTGTCTAGACTCCTGGAAGCCACGTGGCTGGAATCAGCCAGAGGCTGCAGAAGGGGGTGCGGGGAGGCGTGTGCCCCTAGGGGGCGCTGGTGCCCGAGGGCAGAGGGAGAGCAGCCACAGGTGGCTTCCAGGTGACCTGTGGCTGCAGGGGTGGGGGCAAGAGGCTGAGAAGGAGCCACCAGAGGGGTGGGGAGAGGCGGAGAACACCTGCTCCTCTCCCACCCCCAAACTTAGCTATTCTTTGAGTTCAGGAGATTTACAGGGTTTTGCCTGCCTCTGAGATTCTGCGCAAGACTGAAGCACTGCCAGACACTGCTCCCCACCTAGTCTCCTCCATGCTGGCTGGCTTCTGATCGAAGCTTAATATGTAGCTTCTTCCGGGAAGCCTTTCATGATGCTTTGCCCCTCCGGGTGAGGTTGGGGACCCCTGCAACCAGGCCTGTCCAAACCTCGCCTGAGCCTGCATCACAGTCTACCTCCTTGAGGCACAGACCACTGCGCTCTGGTCCTCAGCCTGCTGGCTGGCACTTAAAGGGCCCTTCATGTCGGTTGCCTGAATGAATGAATGTGCTGGGGAACCAGAGACAGTGGGATGGGATGGATGCATTTGTTTTAAGTGTGGAGGTGGTTTGGGGTTGGGATGGGCCCAGGATGGGGTGTGAGGATTATGGGATAGGACAAGGGATGGGTTGGGGTGAGAACGGGGCCCACCAGCCCTCCCTCTTCCTGGGCCTGTTGTCCTCCGCGCAAGACTGGCTGCGGCCTGCCCCCCCCCGCCCCCCGCGCCCCAAGGAGAGGCAGCACAGGCGTGTACAGGTTGGTTTATTTACAAATATACTGATGTCTCATCTTTTGTTGGTGTTTGCATTTTCTGCTTTTGTGGGAAGAGGCAGAAGGTGAGCGTGGAGGGCAGGGTGGGGGTGGTGATGTGGTAAACGCTAATAAATAATTTAACAATGACAAGTTATTAAATAAAATGTGTCTGGGGATGGCGGGTGGGCAGTGAGAGTCTGTACAAGGAAAACAGAGGAATGGCCAGTGGCTGGTCCCCACACTGGGTTGGGCCCCCTGGGGCCCTGGGTGGGGTGGGGGCGCCAGCAGACAGGCTCATTGCAAACTGCACCCTCTGAAGGCCAAGCATTGGAGGGTCTTCCCTGCTCCCCCAGCCCGCAGGCCTCGTGTGCCCGGAGTGTGGGTGTGCGAGCCTCCGTGTACGTCCGGGTGTGAGTGTGTGTGCGCGTGCGAATGTGGACCCTCCTCCCCTCAGGGCAGAGCGAGCCCCAGATCCTCCCGGACAGGAGGTGAGGTCCTGACCCGGGTGATGCCTAGCTCAGGCCGGGCAGGGGCTGGCCAGCCCCCTCCCCCGAGGCTCCCCCGGTGGGTGAGGTAGCCTTACTGCCTGCCCGCCTGCCCGGGTGGTGACAGGGGCCTGGCCTGGCGTGGGCCCTGCTGCAGCGGTGGGCTCCCCCCCGCCCCCAGGAAGCCTCCCAACGTGCCCTGGTGTGGGGCCCTCTCCTACAGGCTCTGCTAGCCCTACGGTCCGACCTTTGGAACACAGCGTCCCTCTGTCCGTGTGGCCCTCCAGGAGGCTCCATGGAGCCAGCAGATGAGGCTGTGACTGGGGCAGGCCCCCACCTTCCCGTGCCTCTGCCCTCATGCTGTGTTACCTGGGCCAGACTCCTTCCCCTCTCTGAGCCTCACCTTCGCCAGCAGGGAAAGGGAACTCGGTTTTTCTCCAACACTCCCCCTGCCCACCTCACACTTCCTGCCTCTTCCTCGGGACCAGACTTCTTCCCTTCGGCTTCCCGTCCCAGCCACCACTGATGACAGGTCTGTCGGTGGTTTGGTCAGTCGGTCGGGGTGGGGAGTGCTCCTGGCTACTTGCTGTGCCCCCAAGTCAGGGCTGCACTTCCTCCCACACCAGGTGGGAAGAGCCTGCTTATCTCAGCCCACACTCCGCCTCCGAGTGCCTCTGCTGGGACACCCTGAGCACTTGCGTCCTTCCTCTGAGCCTCAGGTTCCTCATCCGGGAAATGGGTCCACCACTCACATCTGGACAGAGCTGGGTCGGAGTGTGGATGCCTCTCCTAGAAGAAAGCCCCTTGAGGTGGACCCTACATCTTGTTCATCTGTGTCTCCACACCAGTCCGGGGCTGGACAGGCAGGACACTGGCATCTCGGGGAGCCTTGGGAACCTTGGGCAGTGAGCCGCAGCCCACAGCAATGACCTAGCTTTGCTGATGAGGCGTGTCCGGCCCACGGGGCTGTCTGAGTTCCCTCTGGCTTAGACCCCCTCTGGGACATGAGTGTGGGTATCTTGGAACCAGCTCTTTGCAAGGAGCAGCTCACAGTGGGGGCAGAGCCTGGGTTAGACTTGGGAGGTTGTGAGGCCCCCAAGTGGAAGAGGTGCCCCCCCCACCATGGGAGGGGATGGCAAGAGTTTCCTAGGACAAATCACACACCCCTGACCTAGAGGCCATTCAGCAAAGAGAAGGGGCTGGCATGGTGCCCCCACTCCCTTCCCTCTCCCAGCCGGGCTTTCCAGCTGGGGAATAAAGGGAGTGGGCCAGATGCCCATTTCTGAGCTTCCTTCCAACTGAAACAGTCTGGGAGAGAAGGACCGGGGCTCCTGGGGGCCTGGGTTGTGCCCCGGGCCCACCCCAAATGCCCCAGCATGATTTGGACCAGGTGAGCCCAAGAGGAGGAAAGGGAGCCTCTCTCAAGAAACCAGCTGGCTGCCTACAGGGGCCGCTGGTGGCCCAGGACGGGGGATGGCACAGAGCCCACATGGACTGAGGCTGCGGGAAACCCGGGACAGCTGAGAGCCTGTGGGAGCTCATGTGGAACAAGGAGCTCAGGGAAGGACTGCCTGGCTGCCCCGCCGAGGGGGCTGCCGGGCTACATCGCCCCACCGACAGCTCCGATGAACAGCACGGGACGCTCTGGGGCAGCCTAAGGGTCCCCACTGGACAGAGGAGCAAAACCACGGAGCAGGCTGGGAACTGAGAGGGTCGCAGAGAGGGTCAGGCAGAGGCACCCAAAGGCAGAGATACCCCTGTCATCCTATTTGCTCCAAGGCTAGACTGGGCAGGTCTCGGGGCGGCGGCCTAGGGCTTGGTATTAGAATTAAAGGCAGGGCTCTGCGCACCCGGCGGAGGGTACAGTGGCCACCAGAGACCAGCAAGGAGTCACCGAGAACAGGGCCCATCAGCCTGACCTCGCTTCCTCTTCTAACAGGATTAGGGCTTAGTGGATCCAGGGTAGGGGCTAACGCTGTCTCCCTGGCTCCCATGTCCCAGCGGGGCATCTGACAAAACAGGGTGGGAAATGCACTAGACCACGTCACCCCAGGAGGACTGGGTCACAGGCTGACACTGGGACAGGGGGAGGCCAGGCAGTTCCTGTGCCTCGGGTGAGAAACACAGGGCTGGCTCCCGACATTGTGGGGACAGCAAGCCAGTGGTCACACAGTTGGGGGTGCAGAGAAACTCCACAGGCTGGACTGAATCCAATAAGAAAAAATGTAGCAAGTAAAAAAAGTCAAGGTCTTTCCACCGAGTCTGAACAAGAAATGCCCCTGCCCCCAAATACACACAGAAGAGGGATGTGGCTTAGCTGTCCCGTGAGTGAGGGTCAGGGGATTCACTTACAGAAGGGTAGGGTGAGTTTCCAGGTAACTCGGCATCAACTCTTCACTGCATTTTGGGCCATATTAACAGGCAGGGCACCTAAAGTGGGAGGTGGCTGGCCGATGTCAGTCAGAAGATTGGGTTATTTCTGTCCCACCTTTAGAGGGAAAGCTGGAGCCCAGCTGAGGGTACAGTTTTAAGAGAAAGAGCTGCAGAAACTGGAAGAGCCTGGCTTTCACAAGTGACGACTTGGGGCCAAAAAAAACGCAGAGGCAAAATCAGCAGAAAACAGCAGCTGACCTGGGGCCCGATGAAGCGGTGGCCTCCTCGCCCTGCTGGGGGTATGTGAGGAGAGGCAGAAGGAGCCAAAGTCCAGATGACGTGCCCAATAGGTGACTTGTGAGGCTCCTTTCCACCTGGAAGTTCTGCCCTTTGTCCTACCTGGTTCTGGGGGATCTGTGTCTGCCCTGCCTGCTCAGGCAGCACCTGTTTAGGCTGATGCCAGGATACACCTGGGTCCCCGTGTTTCAAGCCTCAAACTCCTCCTTCCCTCCCCTCCTTCCTTCTCTCCTGCTGCTGTAAGCAGAGGGGGTCCCTGCCCCGTCTGGCCTCTTTCCCCTTCCTGGCACGGCAGGGCTGGCCCACACAGCGCCTCTGTGCCTCTTCAGCTGGTCTCTGTATCTGCGTGCGGATCCACCCAGGTGTGCCTTAGAGTGTGCGAGTGTGCGTGCGTGAGAGCAGGGACTGCCCTCAGGGCAGAGCCCGAGGTGGGCTTGGTACACCTGCCAGGCTCTTCCCCACTTCTATTCCAGGTTCGGGCTGGGACAGGTGAACCCAGACTGGTGGGCCCGCCCTCGGAGGTGGGGGAGGTGGGCACCGGCCCTCCGGACAGGGACCCACGCTTCTCTAGGTAACAGGCACCGCACGCAACATCATCTCCTGGGGGGCATGCACGGGGGCCCCCGCCTGGGCTTAGGCCCCACCCATGGAGGTTGGCTGGACACAGAGAAGACGTTTAAAAAAATAGAGAGAATTTAAGCTTCCCAAAAAAGAGATGGGCAGGGAGAATGAGGAGATGGAGGCCGAGGTGGGACTGGGAGGCGAGTGGCTTTCCAAGACTCTGGGCCCCTGGGGTGACACGGTCTCTGTGGGCAGGACACAGCCCTGCCCAGGCTGCGCCCATCTGCCTGCCCGGCCAGCCCAGGGGAAGGGCACCGTATGGCTGTGTGTAGAGTCTGTGCGGGTGGTGGGGTGGTCGCGGCGGCCGCAGGCCCACCCCAGGACCCTGGCCCAAGCGTCCATGCGGCCGGCTGGCTCTCAGGAGGCGAAGTAGGAACTCTGCATGGAGTAGAGCCGGTCGATGGGGTTGCCCACGCGGGCCTGCAGGGAGCCCACATCCGAGGAGCCGAGGAAGCAGTCGCTGAGGCTGGTTAAGGAGGTATCGCTGTCGATGTCGTGGAAGATGGAGTCATTCCCTGGAGGCAGAGGGGGCGTCAGGAGCCCAGGTGGCGCAGGAGCTCCAGGGGGCCCTGTCAGCCCTGCAGGCTGTGTGGCCGGAGGTGAGGAGGGATGGGAGGACCTGCGGCGGCAGCGCAGGACCAGAGGTGCTGAGAGCCTTGGATGGGGTCTCGAGGGCACCCCTTCTGTCAGGAGGCGGCAGGTGGGCTGTGTTGGTGGGGCCTGCCTGGGCCCTGGGGCGGGATGTGCTGTCACGGCCCCAGGACTGCCAGGTCAGGCAGTGGGCAGGGGCGGTGCTGGGGTGGGCAGGGGGTGGGGCGGCTTACCATAGGGGTTCATGTGGTCACCTGGCATTTGGGGCGGCGTGAGGCCCTGCTGGAAGGGGTCGCTGCTGCCGTAGGGACTCTGCTCCATGGCCACGATCTGCTGTTGCGGTGGGGCCAGTGGCGTGTAGGAGGCCATCATGCCCTCCATGCGACTCGACAGGACCTCTGGGGACAGAACACACCTTCACCCACCAGCCCTGTCTGCCTGATCCTGGAGCACCTGCCCCAGGGAGCCCTCACAGATGTACCACAGGGGTTCCCACTGACCTCTCACCTGACCCTGCAGGCCAAGACCCCCACCGTGGGCCCTCTGACTCTGACCGCCTCTGGCCTTCCCTAGTTGCCCACAGTGTTCCAGGGCCACTTGAACCCGGGTGTCCAGCCCCTGTCCCCAGATACACCTGGTAGCTCCTCTTCAGGAATCCGTTCTCAAATCAGTTCCTCTTCCCACCTCCTCCCTCCCTCCCATGGCCCTGCCCTCCAGAAGCTCACTGCTGGGGGAGACAGACACTAAGCAGGCAGTAATGTCCAACATGGGGGTGCAGTGAGCTCCCTGCATCCAGCAGCAACAAGGTGGGGCCTGCGCCCAGGCCAAAGAGGCTCAGGGACAGCTTCCTGGAGGAAGGGATCCCCTGACTCTATGTGACTTAAAGAATCAGCAGGGGTTCAACTGTTCCAGGGGGGCAGGTATGTCCCCCCAAAAGCAGCAAAGGTGGGGAGGAAAGCAGGGAGCCATGTGCATGGGGCTGTCACGTGAGGATGAGAGAAGGCCAGGGATGGGGAGGAAGATGGTCCTCTGGGGATGGAGGATGGAGGCAGGGACCATTGGAGGATATTGAGGGAGAAGCTGGGGTCCCTATTAAGGTGGACGTGGGAATGAAAACTCCTGAGAGGGGCATGAGGGACATGGGACCAGAAATCACTGCCCAACTTGGCAGCGGAGCGGATACAGTGACTGTAGGACAGGAAGGGTCAGAAGTGACTTCCAGGTTCCTGGTGTGGGCACAGGGTGGGGGCTGGTGCCATCTGCTGAGCTGGGGGTGGGGAAGAGCAGAGGGTGTTGTGCGGCTGTGGTAGCAGGGGCTGCTATGTGGAGCAGTATGGGTCGTGATGAGCTCAAGGGGGACTGTGGAACATCCTCGGGGAGGCTGCATCTTGGAGGCAGTTGGGAGACCAGAGACAGTGGCCACAGCCCCAGGGGGCTAGGTGGTCTAAGGAGAGGAGAGCAGAGGGTGCAGAGAGAAATAACTGGGCTCCAAGGGTCAGCTACAGCCGGGGACACTGGCCTGGCCCTGAGCCCTGAGTAGAAGGGCTGCCGGTCAGTACCCTGGCATCTGCCCTGGAGCCCCTGGTTCACCTGGGAACAGGCAGCCTGGGGCCCCCACTCCATGTGGGCACCCCCAAGAAGCTCCCTGTGCCCTCTCTTCAAGGCTCAATGTCCCCATGGGGCTTGGAGGCCAGCCCCGGCCCAAGAAATGGTAAAAGCATTTTGGCAAAGCCCAGCATTTGGGGGCCTGGCCACTGTCCCTCAAACTGGCTCCTTACTATCCAGCAGGAGCCCACCTTGAACTCCTCAACACCCCACCCCATGGAGACTCTCTCGAGATTTCTGCTGAATTCTAATTTGGGCAGTGGGGTGTATGGTCATGTTAAAAACACAAGCTTGGGGCCCCACCCTTGGGGTGGAGGTGGCTTTGCACCTTACTAGCTGAGTGATCCCAGTAAGTCCCCTGGTCTGAGCATCAGCCTCGGTGGCTGTAAAATGCACTGACAATGCCCTTCCCCTCTGGGATCTGTGGGAATTAGTGAGGCGGAGCACTGCCTGTGGTGAGAACAGTGCCTGGCACACCCTGAGAGTGGGAGATGGTCGCAGTGTTTTGTTTGATGGCTTGAAGTAAGCTCTACACCAAAAACCAAACATGGGGCTTGAATTCATGATTCTGAGATCCAGAATCCTGTGCTCCACTGACTGAGCCAGCCGGGTGCCCCAGATGGCTGTAGCTTTGCATGCGAATATTATGTCACTCCTCAGGCAGCCCACCCCTCAACCCCCAGCAATCTCGCTGGTGTCCCAGCCCCAATCCCATCCCGGTGATCCCATGGCCTCCCTTGATCACAGCAGGTTCCAAGGCAACAGTTCCCAGAGCCCTGTTCCCCCTGGTGGAAGGATGGGGGAGGGGGGGGTCTTGTTACAGGAGGCTGAGCCTGGGCCCTGTCCCCTGGTCCCGGCTTACCTTGGCCCAGCCGCTGGGAGTTCTGCTGCTCCTGCTGCTGCTGGTGCCGCCGTGCCAACTTCTTCATCTACAGGGGACACAGGTCATGCCAGTCCTTACCTCCCTGCCCTGCCCCCCCTTCCCCCCTTCCTTCCCAGCACCTCCCACCAGGACCCTGTCTTCTGCCTGTACCCCTACGCCATCCCTCCAACTCTGCGCAGCAGGGCTGACAGGTGGCCTCTCACCTTGGCTCTTTGGTTCTGAAACCAGACCTGGACCACGCGCACGCTGAGGCCCGTCTCTGCTGCCAGCGTCTCTCGGACCTGCCCGATGGAGGGAAACAGATCAGGTCTGGGGGTGGGGGGCAGGGCAGCAGGCCAGGAAGGCAGTAGTTTGGGGGAGGGGGGGAAGGCGGAGGGATAGGGGAGTGGAGGGGAGGAAGAGGGGAGGGGTGGGGTGGAGGGATGTCCCCATCTCCAGCAAGAGAAGTAGGGGCATTGTCTGGGAAAGTGGCGGATGTGGGGTGTCAGCCCTGCCCCACCACCCCAGTGGCCCCTCACCTTTCGGCAGGGCTTGGAGGACACCTCAAAGGAGGCCTTGAAGGCTCTTCGCTGCTGCGTGGTGAGGATGGTCCGGGGTCGCTTGGGCCTCCGGGGGTCCTTCCCGTCGTCCCCACTGCCCTTACTCTGGCTGCCCTGGCCCTTGGCTGGCTTCATGTCCCCATCCTCATCCTCGCTCTTCACTGTGGGGGACACACCCAGCCCGTCAGTCTTGTCCCCTGAGGCCATCTGTTGCCTGGCAGGACCCCATCACCTCCTGCCAACACCAGCCATGGCTGGCCCCCCAGCACTCTGGAGACCCCAGCGCACATATCAGCCTTTGAGTAAACTGGTTCCCACTGCACTAGCCTGGTGCCAGCAGGCCCCAGGACCCAGAGGGGAGACCAGGGAGCCTTCTTCCTTGACGCTTCCAGGGATGAAGAACTGTCAGGCACAGACACACCACAGATGTTCTCACACAGGAGTATTCACGGCCATGGCATGCACGCCACACACACAGAGTTACACACTCAAACACTAGCAGATGCACATGTGCACTGGTGCCTGGGCCCACAGAGGACTGGGCACATGTGGTCACATTCAGACACACACAAGCACATGCTCATAGATGGGGGACATACAAGCACAGGCACGCCTGAACAGGCACACGCACCCACACACACACAGAAGCATGTGTATTCACCCAGAGACACACCCAACCACCATGCACACACGGCCACTTCCATGTCCCAGAATTGTGGGTCTCAGAGATGCCAGCCCCAGGTGGACACCATGCACCTCCTGCTCCCCCAAGTCTGAATTGGTCTCCTTTTCCCAGGCCCTAAGAGAGGGTCTCTTCCCTCCAAGACTCCTTCCCTAAGCCTAATATGAATGGGCCAATGGCACCTGGCCAGTGTCTACTCTGTCCTAAGAGTCCAGGCAGCCACCATGGTGCCCTGCCCATGGGTGGACAGAGGGACGGATGGATGGGGAGCTCCCTAGAGTCACAAAGCTCTTCCAGATGGGGGTAGGTCCTGTGACTACAGACTCTAGGTTACCCCAAAGGGCTCAGAAGACCAGGGCATCTCCTCTGCAAGCCCTCTACCCCAGTCCTTCCCCACTATCCTGGAATGACAGGGCCCCAGAGTGCTCCTTGGTCTTCCCCTTCTAAGACTCATTTCTAGCTGTACTCGCCCTTCTGCCAGGAGGGCTCTACGCTGGCACAGTCTTTTTGGAGGCTGGAACAGAGTAGAGAGATGCCTTCATCCTGGGAAATGGGGTCTTTGCCTCCACCACAGAAGGCCCCAATTCCCCCAATTAGCTGCTCCTGCTGCTGAAGGACGTGTCAGAGCCCTGCCTCTCAGCACCAGCCGCCTGCAGACCTGGTGCAGGCAGAGACACCTGTGGTGCTGTGCCATAGTGCGGGCCACAGCAAGGCAAAGGGAAGTTGAGGGTGGGGAGCTAGGGAGCAGGGCATGTGTGTGTGTGTGCATGTGCGTAAACTACTGCACATGTGGATAAACATGTGTGGCCATATGCACAGCTGCTCAGTGCATGTGTGATGTGTGATCTGGGTCATGTGTGCATATGTAGGCTTGGTTAAGTGTATGTGCACGTGTGTGCTCCTGGGTGTGGGTTGGTGCATGCTTGGGCATCTAAGCACATACCTACATAGGTC
This sequence comes from Vulpes lagopus, assembly GCF_018345385.1. Taxonomy (NCBI): domain Eukaryota; kingdom Metazoa; phylum Chordata; class Mammalia; order Carnivora; family Canidae; genus Vulpes; species Vulpes lagopus. The sequence goes on along the minus strand of NC_054835.1, from coordinate 4,692,009 downwards.
CGTGTGTCTGCACATATATGCTCCTGGGCACAGGTATCCACACATGCATTGTCTGTGCTTGTGTGTATGTGTGGTCACAAGCATGTACACTGGTGCTTGAGCACATGTGACTCCGTGGTAGTACCTGCATGTGCATCTGTGAGCCTGGGGGCATGCATACATATCAGTGTCCATGTGCACCTGCACACATGCATGTGAACACAACAGTGCCACAGGCGCAAGATGTGGGTGCACTGTCCGTATGCAGCTTGGATCCTGGGGTCGGCACTGGGCTTCTGCGGCAGGGCCCCCTCCCCACCCGGCGCCCCCTGGCTCCAGCCACGGCTCACCAGAGTCGGACTCGTCGGGACTCACGGAGCTCAGCAGGTCCTTTTCCTTCTCGTAGTCACCCTTGCACAGCAGCTGGCCCTCCTTGAGCACAAACTCGTCGCCCTTGCGTAGTTGCCGTTCACACACGCAGCAGCAGAAGCAGCCCAGGTGGTACACGCATTCCAGCGCCCGCATCACGAACTCCGTGGGGGCTATCTTCTCCATGCAGCCGCTGCACTTGGCTGCGAAGAGCCTGCAGGTGCACAGTGGGGGCACATTGGCTAGGCTCAGGGTCCCACCAAGGGCCTCTCTCTCCTGCCACCCTGACCTTCCACTCCAGGTAGGAGAGGCCCGCCCCCTGCACAGAGCCAGACAGTGGGAAGGCCCTGCAGCCCCACTCTTTTGGCTCCCAGGGCTCTGGTGGCCCAAGGGAAGGGTGGCCGCTGGGCATCCTTCCCAGAGGTGCCCTCTCCTGGGTGTGTCATCTCAGGGCCCTTCCTGCTCAGAGACACAGTGGCCACTAGAGGGCAGAGCACAAGGTCAGCCTCAACTTTCCCCAAGAGCCAGGTGGGATTGGGCCTGAGAAGGGCAGGCAGCCCACCAGTCCCATCTACCCTCACTCCAGGACCTGCTCCACCTCCTCTCTGCTCCTCCCACCCCCCCACATCCAACCAATCCTTAGCCCTGTCCAACCCAACCCCTGGGCCACTCCTCTCCTGCCTGGGCACCTGCCCCAGGCTCCTTCCTGGGCTCCTGGCCCCTCTAACTCTTCAATTTGTCTTCCAGGAGGAGAATCAGGGGAAGGTGTTTAAAACACACATCTGCTCATGCTGCTTCCCTGCTCCAGACTCTTCTGTGACTCCCTGGTGCCTCAAGGCCCTTCACATCCTGCCTCTTTCTCGTACTGTCTTTGCTCTCCTAGGCTGTGGCCCAATGGAACAGCCTGCAGTTTCTTCACACCGGCCCTTCCACATGTTCTTTCTTGGCCCCTTGGCTGGGCTAACCCCTACTTTTCCCTCATTTTGACTTAAGTATCTTTACCACGTGCAGACATTTACTGAGCAAGGACAGTGTGCCAGCCGCTGGAGTGCCAGCACTCCACACACAGAGATGCATTTAGTCTTTGCAACAACCCTATGAAACAGAACGAGCATGAACCCCATCTTAGAGATAAGGAAACTGAGAGGCGGAGAGGCGGAGTCACTTGCTCGGGGTCATGTGGTCCTAAGTGATGGGGCTGACGTGGAGCCTGGGCCTGCTCCAGCCCCTCTATGACAGACTGGATCCGTCTTCCATCTCTAGAGACAAAGCCAGGCGGGGGTCTCCATGCCCCCCGGCCAGCGTGTGCAGAAGGGTCTGAACAGCACAGCCCCTCCTCTGCCCTTACCTACTGACCGCTCCTCCAGGCTCCCCGCTCCCCATCACGTGCCTTGCTCTGTGGGAACTCAGCCTCAACAACACTTTGATGGAAAAATTTATGAAGAATCAAATTATTGCTGCTGGGAGGGAATTAAAACCATTTTTCATTCCCTACATCCCTGGGCCACGTCTGCGGGCGCCACCTTGGGAGCGCTGTGCGCATCCCATCCCTCTTTATGGCCCGCCATCACAGGCACAGATTACAGCTGCAATTCTCTACTAATCGGTTCTGGAACAGAAATGGCCATAAATGCAAGGCACTCGGCCTGCCTCCCTTCCCGGGGCTGCTATCAGCGCCGCCCATGACGAGCTAGTAGGGCGCAGTGGACAGGGCCAATCTGAGCCCTGCCTGCTGCCCTGGCACTGGCTCCGGCTGCTTAAACTGGGGGCAGCCTCAGCAACCCCTGCCATCTACCTCTAGTCTACCGAGCAGGCTCCTACTCATCCTGCAGTGCCCAACTCCCAACACCACCTCCTCTGGGAAGCCTTCTTGGATACCCCAGTCAGGGGGATGTGGCCTCCTGTGTGCTTACCTGGGCTGCCCTCAGGCCTCAGTTCCCTCTACTGTGAAATGGGGTTATCAACAGGACCTCCCTTAACGGGGCTGCTGGCAGGGTCCAATGACACTGAACTCAGTAAGTAAGTGTCACATGACAGTGACAGCACATGCCCCTGTCAGCTTCAATTCTACAGGGGTTCCATGAGACAGGGCCTGGCTCTATCTGATCCTCAAAACCGCCTTGATGGGTGCTGCCAAAGCAGGTGAGTGAAGGCTTCAGGGGGCCTGAGGCTCAGGCTGGGCTGTCGGCTGCAGGCAGACACAGTGCCTGGGTTTGCAAGGGGGACAAGAGCTGGATTTCAAGCTCCGATCTGGCCCTTTGGCTGGATACCATCGTTCAAGGTACAACCTACCCAACTGTCCATGGCAGGGGCCCCTAGCAATCTGGCTGGCCATCCAGCTCTGCCAAGGGGCTGGGGAAGGAGCCAGTCTTCCAGAACTTGATGTTCTGACACGGAGGATGCTTCTGCCCTGCCCGCCACCCCTCACCGCCCCTCTGTCCCCTTCCCACACCTCTACCTCCTGGTCTGAGCACCGCACTACCGTCTGTCTGCAGCCTGGCCTCGGGAGACCAAAGAGCCGACGGGCACTGGCTGCAGCTCTCTGCTGGCACGGCGGGGCCACAGGAGGTCCTCTTAGGCAGCAGAGGGGGGCAGCGGTTGGGGTGACCCGCATTTGCAGGCGCCGCCACCATGCAGGCTGGTGGCGGCTGCATTCGGAACAGCCGTGCTAATGCCTTGGCAGCAGGGGGTCGATTGCTACTTTCTCCAAACTCATCAACACAATCTATTATTAATACTTCTCCAAAGGCTCCGTGCCGCCATTACGGAGGCAGTGCCAGCCACTCGGGGCGTCATCTGTTATCTAGATTGCAAAAACTCGGCATATAAAGCAAACTGCACACACTTTATAAACGGAATGTGCCATCCGCTTGGTCTCCAAGCATCTCTCCACCCAATAAAACATCAGGGGGGACGCATGAAATACTCACTCCCGATTATGGGGCTGCCTTTGTCTACGGAGCTGCAGTGAGCACAACTCACATGCGTGTGGGAGGGGCTGGGGGCACCAGCGGGGGTCCCCTCCTGTCCGAGAGGCCCCCCCTCAACCCCTCCCACCCTGAAGGGCTGGTGAACCCGGCCATTGAGAAGCAGGCCCAGCCACATGCAGGTGGCACTGGGACTGGATGGACTTGGGTTCAGCTTCTGGTTCCACTACTTCCTGGCTAGCGACTGGACAAGTAAGCTTCCTCTCTCTGAGCCTCAGCTTACTTATCTGTATAATGGGCTCAATGGCACTGCCCACTTCTCCATGTGAAGATGCAGGGAGCTGTCAGTGTAAAGCAGTGAGCACAGAGGGAGAGGTCTGTGAACTGGGCAGGCCTTTTGAGGCCGGGAGTGGGCCTCTCCAGGAAGGCTGCCTAGAAGCTACAAATACCGACCAGAGACAGAGTTGCTCAGGATGAGGGGCTCTGAGCCTTCCTGCCCCACGGGGGCCCTGGAGCCTGATGTGAAAGGCCCTACCAGCGCACTGCACCCAAGGCACTGGATTTGGAGCTCAGGTCATGATCTCAATCCTGACTCAGCCACTCACTGGCTCTGTGACCTTGGGCAAGTCTGAGTCTGTGTGCTTATCTATAAGATGGGGATAGTAGTCCCCACTCCCCAGAATTGTGCTGGGTGTCCCAGATGGGTGCATTCTGCTTCCCACACTTGGGCTTGAGAGGCCAAGATGGGGCAGGCCCTGGGGTTGAGGGATGGTGGGGTGTCAGGGGAGGCTCTGAAACTTCCCACACCCTGCTTCCCCTCCAGCTGCACCACCCTCCAGGTGCCAATCTCCTGGTCCAGGTTCCCAGTCCAGGAGCTCCAAATCCAGAGGGCAGCTTCATGACCCCACTACAGGTGCACAGGCTTGCCAGCAACCCACACAACCCCCTTCCCCATTCTCCATGTGAACCGCCAAGCCTTTCCTCCTGTTTTCCCTAGTGTCTAGAACACCATTCCTCCCACCCTCAACCTTTGACAGCCAAACACCTGCTTATTCTGAAGGATTTAGCATGGCTATCCCTTCCTCTAGGAAGCCCTCCCTCTCCTCTCCAGTCTTAGATGTCTTCCTCTCTGAGTTCCCCATCCTCACATCTCCTCCCCATTATGGTATTTATCCTAAGGAATCTACTTTATCTGTTTCCAGGTGCACTTTCCCCAGGGTCACCTCTATCTTCAGAGCTGAGCACAAGGCCCTCTTCACGGTTAAGGTGAGCAGCAAAATGTTTGCTGAATGAACGCTGAACCAACCAATATAGTGCTATTCTGCCTGTGAGGTAGGGCAAGTCGGTTCTCACCCCAACCTGGTCTGGTGGGAGCAGTCACCACCTGCCCTGGGAAGTGAGTAGCACCTGCAGGACAGCAGTGCGTGTGGAGGGGTAGGGGGTGTGCTGGAACCGGCAGCCCAGGGTTCCATCCTGGATTCATAACTTTGTCCCTGTGTCTTGACTTTGGTCAAGACATTTAACCTCTCTGAGCCTCAGTTTCTTCACCTATGAAATGGGAATGGTGTACCTACCAACCAAAGGGTTGCTGGAAGGGCCTACTGCATGTGTAGCCCTTGGCACTGTTCCAGGCATGAAGAAGGCACCCCACATAGCTGCCTTTCTCTTGTTCTCTTGCTGGTCACCTTCACTGGGGTCTCCATCACTCCTGGGAGCAGCCTTCCTGACACCAGGTTTACAGGTCCCAACCAGGTGTCCCCCTCATGACCCTGGGTTTTGGGTCCTTCTAGCTTCTGTCATGACATGAGCTGGATAAAGTATTCCTGGCTCAATTCTCTGTATGTTTGTCTATCTCCCTGTTACTGGACTCAGTTATCATCACCACCATCACCTCATCAAGTCCTTGAAGAACCCTTAAAGGAGGACACTGTTTCTATTCCCATTTTATAGATATAAAAACCAAAGTGCAGATGGCAGGCTCAAGGTCACATGGCAGCACCACTCTCTCCCTGGTCTGTGCATCCAAGTATTTCTCTGCCCATCAATCACCCTTGTCCTTTGCTGGGAGTTCCATGCCAATCCAATGTCTGTTTACCCTCAAGGCTCTGAATGACCAAGTTCTTATCACTCAGCATACGGCCAGCACCCAGCAGGTGTTGCTGAGTGGGTTTCTCTTAAACCAAACTGAACTTCTCCCCGTCACAAATACATCCTCCCTCTCCCAGGATCATCTGTGATTTCTGAGTAAAAAAAATTCCCTTTTTAGGGATGTCCTTCCCTTGAAGAGTCCCTGCTATGAGAACACATCTCTGTCTCCTCTGAGTTTTTATTGGTTTATTTGTTTAATGCTCAATTTATTAAACTCATAAAGCTAATAAACAAAATTCTGAAAACCAATTTTTTCTGGAGCATTTGAACATGGATTACAAATCTGATTAATTAATTTCTCTTAAGCCACTGACAACTGCAGAGAGGCGATGCAGTACATCTGATTCTTTTACCCCCAATAAAATTGGCTCCCTAACTTCCTGGGGACCCTCCAGCCTCTCCCTGCAGATTTTCAACCCCAGCTCTTCAAGTCTATAAGTGTTCACTAGGCTTGGTATCTTGGCTCTGTCACTTCCGAGCACAGGAAAAATAGCCAGGCCCCAATTCTCTGAGCTTCAGTGGCCCCATCTCTTCAATGGGAATAATGGCTGGGCACCAGGAGGCAGGCTCAGTAAGGAGGCACCATGATTGCTGTCATTATCTCTTCAAGACTTCTGGCACCTGTTAACCATCCTCCCTGAGTGGAAGCTCCCCTTTCCCTACCTCACTGTACTACCATTCCCATACCCCATGGCTGCGTCTTGCAGCTTATGTAGCCCCTCACTGGGTCCTCAATCCAAGAGTGCCCAACAATTTCAGGATAGGCCCAAAGACCTAATCATGGCACTCAAGGCTCAACTCCAGCCCCAGATCCTCTGCTCCAGCTGCCATGCGTCTCATTGCTCCCTGAAAACAGCCAGTCCTTCCTGCCTCCTTAACACTTAAAATTGCATCTGCCCCACAGCCTGTCTTCTCTCCCCCTTTTCTTTGCTACTTGTTGAACTCCTCTTCAACTTTCATGACTCAAGTGTACCTTCCTCTGCGAAGCCTTCCCTGAGACCCAGATATTTGTGTGTCTGAAGCCCTCGCTGACCTAGAGTTCAGAAACTGGGTCTAATTCACACACACACACACACACACACACACACACACACCCATTCCATGCTGGGTTCTGGCATCTAGAAGGGGACTAGTGATCGTCTGCTGAATGAATGAGTAACCTTGTGAGAAATGAAACAGGCAGCCAGGCAGGACAAGAGAACATTGGATACCCTGCTTCCAGGAGTTTGAGAATGCCAGCAGGTAGCAAGATAAGTGAACTCACTGCTCTTGGCCCCCTTCACAACCATGCAATCCAGAAATCAATTCCTAACTTCTACATCATTTATTTATGTACCTCTTGTTGTACTGGGGTCCAACTGCACACCTATCTCTAGTACACAGGGAAAGCCCTCCAGGTGGGAGGGCCACAATGGTATTAAATGACTCCCCCAGCCATCTGTGACTGGGTCAGACCTGGACACTTGGCTCAGGGTAGACCAATCCTTTTTCTGTCCTTGGTCCCTCTCTTCTCCTGCTTATAAAGAGCTTTCTGTCAGCCCCCTCAGCTTAGAGGTGCACTTTACACATCTCCAGCACCAGCTCTGTGGCCCCGGGTCATTCACATTTCCCCTCACCCCTTTTAAAGATTTATCTATTTGAGAGAGAGAGAGACAGAGAGTATGAGAGTGGGCAGAGGTTGAGGAAGAGAATCTCAAGCAGAATCCCTTCTAAGCCCAGGGCCCAAAGTAGGGCTCAATCCCAGGACCCTGAGATCATGACCTGAACTGAAATCGAAGTGTCGGATGCTCAACCAAGCCACCCAGGTGCCCGTCACATCTCTTTTTTGAGCCTCTATTTCCCCTTCTGTAAAAAGTGGGTATTGATCTTCCCTCACCTGGCGACTAAGGATCCTCTGAGTCTTAACTTGTGTGAGAGGGTCTAGCCCAGTGCCTGGCACAGAGGGCATCTTGGCAGGTGTGCATCCCACTCCCTCCCCAGCCTGAGTCTCAGCATGGTGCTGGGACACAGGCTCTGGAGCCTTCTCTTTTTCACTTCCAATTTCAGTATGAAGCCTCCAATCACATCATTGGGTCCATGCTATCCCTGTCTGTTGGTCTGTCTGTGCCTCTGAGGTACAGGGTTCCATCAGATCCTCGCCCAGGGCGAGGGGATCAGGCAGATTTGAGCCTGGCTTCCTTTAGGGTATCTGCAGGCCCAAGTCCCACAGTCCTTGGAAACCCTCCCTCCATGGGGAGGGAACCTCAGCCCTCCATCCCACTGGCTATACCTTCTCAGGTTCACCCAGCAGACACCCACGGAGGCTGACTGAAACAAGCTCCTGACAGACGCTTGAGGGACAGAATGGGGCCAAATCTGGTCCCATGGAGGCTGGCACAGCACAATATGAGCTTTGATAGGCTACACTTGGCAAGCTGAGGGGCACAGGAAATCATGAAAGTCAACCTGGAAAAGGGCTGGGGACTTCCTGGCAAAGATGACATGACACATAATCAAGAAGCTGGTTCTGGAGTCAAAAGGAAAGGTGTGAAGCGTCTGAATGCCAGCTCTGCAAACACGGACTGTCCGACCTTGGGGCAAGGACCACAATCCCCACCTCACAAGTAGTCACTGTAACCTGTTTAGCTTCTCCATGCCCCAGCTCCTTCTTAGGCTGGTGGCGAGGATCCCGGGACGTAACATCGTGGAGCACGTAGGGCAGGCTCCTACACAGCTAGTCCTGCAAACGGCGGCTAACATTATTATTCCTCGCTCTAGGGCTGTGACGGCTGCGAGGATGCCATCTCTCTGTTGAGAGATGAGCTGGAGTTCACAGGGGCCCAGGGGACAGGACCCTAGACACGCTTGGGGGTCCAGATGCTGCTGCGAGAGTTTGCCTGTCACTTGGAGGAGCTGATGGGGTGAGAGCAGGCAGAGGGAGCCGCCTGGCCTCCTCCCTCCCGACTCGTTGACATCTCCCCCACGTGCCTGCCGCGTCCTTATCATTCCGGGCGTAGCTGTTTTTTATTTTGAGACAAAAAGGGGCCTGTTGATGGGGATCCAACTCAAACCAGCTGCAAACATCTGCTTTGATGCTGCGGTGGCAGCGGGCCAGGCGGGCGGCGGGAGCCGCAGGCGGGGGGGGGGCCCCGGTGCGCGCGTCAATCACGGGGCTGGAATGCGCAGCATGGCCAGGCGCTCGGACCGGTGGCCCCGGGAGCTCAGGCCTCACTGCGCCGGGGCGGGCCTGCAGCGAGGGCTGCCCCGGAGCTTCCTGAGGGCCACAGACCCAGCTCCCAGCTGTGCAGGGGGGGGGGGGGGTGCTGATTCCAAGTTCCTTTGATCCAGGCCCAGGGGTGGGGGCGCTGTCGGGAGCTGGTAGCCAGGGGCAGGGAGGGACGGACACAGCCGGGAGCCCCAGGTACCATCCAGGGGGCAGCCTGGCCAGGCGGGTGTACATTCGGTAATCTGCACACCTTTATGGAGTGCCCATTAGGAGCCAGGCAACTCTCTGGAGGCTGGGGATAGAGCAGTGAGCAAATGGACAGCTCAGCTTCCAGTCTAATGGGTGAGGAGACAGGCAACAGTTAAATCTGTAGCATATAGAGTGTAACAATTGGTGACAATGTGATGAAGAAAAATGGAGGGGGAAGCCCAATGCAGGTGGCCAGGGGTTTTAAAAAGAACAGTCAGAGGCCTTACTGAGAGATCTGGAGGGGCAGGGCAGCGGGGGAGGGTTCCCAACAGAGGGAACAGCAAGTGCAAAGGGCTTGAGGCTGAGTGGATATAGGGTGTTGAAGAAATGACAAGGATGTGTGAGTAGAAGCAGGGGGCTTTGACTTTGTGGGAGGGTTCTGAGCAGAGCGGGCATATGATCTGACATCTTGATTCCTCAGGCATCTGTGTAGTGGTAGGGGTCAGAGCTGGGAGATGGGTTGGGAGGTTATCTGAATAATCCAGGCAAAAGATAATATCTGCTTAGACCCAGGGAGGTGCTGAGAAGTGGTCCAACTGGGGAGGTATTTTGCAGGTAGACAGGGACACCCAAGGATAACAGAGAAAGGATGGACATACGATTTTGGGGCCTGTGCAATGGGCAGGATGGAGTTGCCATGAAATGAAATGGAGTGGGAGGCCAGGTGGAGGAGGGGAGGACGACGGGTGAGGTTCTGCACATGTTGCATGTGAGCTGCCTTTGAACAGCCATGAGGATGCATCCAGGGGTAGCTGCATATAGGAGTCTGGAGTTCAGAGAGAGGCCCAGGCTGGAGATACTGTTTGAGAGCCATCAGGATACAGATACCCACAGACACTCTCTCACACACATACACACTCCTAAGAGTAAGTTGCTGTGTGCACACATGGCTTGGTGTCTGATAACTAGCCTCTCACTTTTGGGGCTACAAACCCTGCAGTAAATGGAGGCATTGCCCAGCCTCTGCCTTAGGAGGCTCTTTTCCATGGTGGTGGTGGTGTTACTGGGCTTCTCCGGGGATCAGACCTCCCCTAGTGACATCAGGGAGAGACAACGTGGCACGGCAGGTGGAAGGGGGAACACCTCGCCTGGCTTCCTCCCACAGGCCCCTTCCTGCTCCCTAGCCTGGGCAGCAATCAGAAGGTCTGTGGGCTCCAGGCCAGGCCCCAAGCAAAGGGCTCTACCTGTATTACTTACTGACCCTTAGGCTGAAGCTCTCCCCTCTTTTTTCTGCCTTTCCCTGATTAATTCATCTGATGATTCTTTTAGTTATTCACCTACCTAACATTCCTTGAGCACCTACTCTGAGCTGGGCCCCTGCTGAGCTCACAGTAGGAGCCTTCTCCTGCCATTGGCTCCTCAGACCCCTCTGAGGGGTCTGATCCCAGCTTCCTTTCTCCCATTCTCACCAGGGATCAGGAGCTCCTGGTTGCCAAATCCAGCAGCCATTGTTACTGTTACTGTTACTCGCTGAAATTTACCGACTGTTTCTTACATCCCAAGCCCTGAGTGGCATTTGCACACAGACCGCTCTCCCAAAAGACCCCTCACAGGGAGGCACTGCCACTCTCTCTTCACAAAGGAGGAAAGTGGTGCTCAGGGTCAGAGTTGGGATCATAGCTGGAATGTTGGGCTCCAGAGCTCCTGCGCATTCTCCCTGCCTCACTGCATGGTTTCCCAGATCTCCCTCTCCTGCCTCAGCCTTCTCTTCCTCCTCCTCCTTGCCCACCACTTGGAATTGCTCTGCACTAGCAGTCAGCTCAGAGCCGTTGGGCCCATGACCTGGGCTGGAAGGTTACAGAGAAGTGAGGGGCTGACATGCAGGGGGAAGAGGAAAGACTACACCATAGGATGCAGAGACCTCTGGACTTCTCTCCAAGGTCCTGAGTGGTCAGAAAATGCCAGGCCCACACCTGTGTGCCCAGGAAAGTCTGTCAGATCCAGGGAGGGCCTGCTGAAGTACAGGGCGACGGATAGGGGAATCATGGAAGACTTCCTGGAGGAAGGGGCCATAAAGAGTGCAAAAGATTGAAAGGGGGGTAATGGTAGGGCTGGGATAGGAATAGAGGGGTGTCTGATTCCAAAGTTTGGGCTCTGTGTAGGGGCAGAAAAGCAGAGAGGCCATTTCCAGGGTTAGGGAGAGAGTGGGTCAGTCATGGAAGGGTCAGGCTGGAAGCCTTGAATGTTGGGCTAAAGAAGCCAGATCAGCTTTCTCTTGTTTCCACCGACTCATCCATCACCCACCCACCTACTCAGCCTGCTAGCCCTTCTATCTAACCACCTATCCAGCCAGCCATCTACCTGCCCAACTATCCACCCATTGCTCATGCAGCCGCCCTCTCAGCCATCCACCCATCCAACCGTTGCACACATACTCAGGCACTTGCTCACGGCCAAATCTTGTGCCATCACTCCTCTTCTTGAAAGCAGAAACTGCCTTTTAAGCTTCTGTTTTAAGACTTGTGGACCTGTAAGCACTGTCCAAACCCACCATGGCCACACACTGTGCCAGGCGATGAGGAATCATCGGGGGACAAGACACAGGGTCACTTCCCCTCAGTGAGCTCCCGGTGTGATGGGGAACAAGGTTTTCCAGAAGAAAGGAGTTCTGAGAAGGAGAAATCCAAGGCACCGCTGGAGAGCCTAACGCTGACCAGCTGACATTTGGCCTCATCATTCTGACCTCAAGGATTTGGACTCCCTGGACACAGACCACAGCATTTTAATTAGGGTTGTAACGACACTGATAAACTTCCTTTGAGTAAGTGTTTTCTAGAGCAACCTCCATTAAGGCAATTTAATTTTTTGATCAATTTTCTTTCTAGTGCAGTTAAATAATTTACAACTTTTTCCATTTCCATTTTTACTTTACTGAAATTATTTTCATTGAGATAAATTATTTTCCATGAACAATTTTCAATAAAGTTTTGCTCTACAAACAGGTTTGTGCTCGAATTGCATCTTACTGACTGTAGAGATCTGACTCTCCGGGTAATTTGTAGACAGTGACACATGTTTTTACCATGGGTAGTTTCACTGTTGTCAATTGTATTTACTACTGGTTAGTTTACCAAGTTAAAATATCCTCTAGGCTCAGGTAGGGTGGGTGGTTTTCAGTGTTACCAACAAAATCACCAAAGTTTACAATCACGTGTTTTATCAGGTAGTCAATGAAAACATGCTCAGAGTCAAAGCCATGGGGTAAAGACTTGAGGCTTCAGGGGCAAGAAGAGCCATCTCCTCCCTCATTCCCCACACTATACTCCTCTTAATGTAACCAGAAGAGAACATTAACTATGTCAGCCCAATCTCTGAGAACCTCACCACCCAGTCTCTCTCATGGACTAAGTAACTCCCCAGATTGCCCTCCCCACCTGTGCTCTTGCAGTCAAATTTTTGAGCCCCACCCTGGCATACGTTGGTACTAAACGTCCAACTCATAGCAACCAGACTAGCCCTGTGCTCAGAGCTTCTCAAGTAGCCCCTCGCCACATGTAGGGGCCTCACACATAGGTGGATGGCATGACCACCCTGGCAGGAAGGAGTCTCTTCCTTACAAGGGTCACCCAGCGAGTCGTAGAGCCAGGGCCTCATCCCAGGTCACCTGGCTGGTGACCATCCCATCCTCCTTCCTGGGAGCTGGGAAGGTGGTTGGGGACTAGGGAGCAAATGCCCCAGTGGTGTGTGAGCCTGAGACCTGTGGGTGCCAGGACCCAGCCACAGTGCGTGGGCACAACATGCCCCCCAGCTGAGGGACCTGGCCGACGAAGCCGACAAGTAGGTTTCACCAGAGCCCACAGGACTCAGTGCTGGTGGGAGGCAGCAGGGAAATTCTGCAAGAGGAAGCCCTCGGAGGTGCGGCCGGCATTATTTCCTACCCACTGCCAGACCCTTCGCTGGGGAGCAGACGAGGCTCTGGGAGACCGCCTCGCTGGGTGTCGCCCGGGCCGGTAGAGGACGGCGGGGCTGGGGGCGAGCCCGGCAGGTCAGGCCCCGGCGCCTGGGGTCGGGCACCGCGGCACTCGGCCGCTCCCCGGCGCCCGCTCGGCCGTTTAGTGGGTAACTGATCGCCCCGAGCCCCGCCCCAGCCGCCCGCCGCCCGCCGGAGCCGCTTAATCACCGCCCGCCCGGCCGCATTAGCATAGTAATGGCCTTTAAATTGAGCCTCTTTGTTTTTTAATTAAGCTCCCAGCAGGTACAGAGAAGAGCGATTATTGAGGAAGCTGCCAGCGCTAATCGCCCGCAGTCATTTGACAATTAAAAAGCGCCCAGCTTTAACCCTTTCCCGCGCCCTCCACGTTCCCCCAGCATTTATCCAGCACCGACTGTGCGCGCCTTCCCCGCGGGCCTCCCAGACCCCCCCCCCCCCCGGGCAACTAGGGCAGGTCCCCGCCAATGCCTCCATTTTGCGGAGGAGCAGACTGAGGCGCAGAGAGGGGACGTTACTTGCCCAAGACGCACAGCTTGAGCATGGGGGAGCAGGGACTGGCAGACTGACGGCTAGAGACATCCAGCTCCTTGAGCTCTGCTGGGAGCACCGTCCGCCTTGTGAGTCTGGCAAAATCCTTCTTGCACTTTAAGGCCCTGGTGGGCACCTCCTCCACCCCTGGCAACAGCCCCTTGGGAATACTCACGGCATCCTCTCCTCCCTGCTGGTTCACCCATTTCCCCAAATGCCCAGGTCAGGCTCAGTGCCGGGCACAGGGGAAGCTATGACCAAGCCAGGAGTGGGCTCAGCCCACATGGACTCATGAGCCGAGAAGGGAGACACGCAAATGTGAAGATGGAAACAATTGTTCCTGATCCAGCCCAGGCTGGGGATTGGGGGTTGGTGGCGCATCCGAGAAGACTTTCCTGAAGACAGGTTTGGGCATAGACCAGAGAGGGAGAATCAGCCAGACCAGGAAGGGAAGTGATGGACGGACCAGGCAGTGGAGGAGACAGTGAATGCAAAGGCCCAGAGACAGGAGCAGAATTAACCAGAAATAAAAGGTGCAGAAGGTGTGTGTGGAACAAGAGGAGGCTGCAGAGTGACAGTACAGGGTCTTCTTGCCGATCACCCAGTAAAAAAAAAAAAAAAAAAAAAAAAAAAAAAAAAAAAGTGTTATTTAAAAAAAATTTGAATTTACTTTTGAACAGGTAATGCACTGCATGGCTTAATATTCAAATGTACAAAAAGGTGTTGTCTTCGGCCTCCTCTGGCCTATCCCTAGCCATTGAGGCCCCGTCCCCAGAGGCAACCAAAGTCTTACATTTGAGCCCCCTTCCCAAGAAATGCAATACCTATGTAACACAAACATAAACCCGCGGGTATACTGTATTCCCCTCCCCCCGGCTTTTTTTTCTTAAATGGGGACTGGTTGGGATTTTGTCTTTTTTTTTTTTTTTTTTTACATAAACACTAACTTACTCTAAAACTGTTCTCCATGCACCCCCTTCCCACCGCATAACTGTGAGAGAGGATTCCTTATCTTGGCCTGGAGCACCTCCTTTTACAGCAGCCCGACATTCTATTGTCTGGGCAAACCCTAATTTATTTAACCCGTGCCCTGTTGATAGCCTAGTGGGACGTTTAAAGGATTTTTGTCTTAATCTTGAGCCATGGGAAGCCATTGAAATGTTTTAAGTAGGGAGTCGCTTGAGCGATTTACATTTTTAAAAGATCACTTTGGCTGCAGAGAGGGACCCTGGGTGGGGAAGCAGAGTGGAATCTGGAAGACTGGCTAAGCGGAACATCAGTGGTGCCCTGCAGGGGAGAGGTGCTGCAGGGGAGAGGTGCGGGGGGGGGGGGGGTTTGCTGGGAGGGGGGTGCTGCAGGAGTGGGAGAAGCGGCAGGTTGTCAAGGAGCTGGGGGGGGTAGTCAAGGAGCGGGGTAGTGACGGCCTGGGCTTTGGGGTGGGTGGGAGGAGCCCTACCCAGGGATGGATGAGCAAGTACTGAGACAGGGACACACGGCAGTGGTTGGGGGACCCCACAGAGACTCCAGGTCCACAGTCAGCTCCATCTCAGGGCACTTCAGCCTGCAAGGTGTACAGTTCATCACTGAGTCTGGGACCTCCTACTAAGACAGGCTCTCAGGATCCGAGCCTGGTTCCACCCCAGCCAGCCCCAAGCCCCATCTCAGCCTGCTCACTCTTCAGAGGGGCCTCATGCCAATAGCCCTGAACACCCCCCTTCCTCCTCCACTCCAGGCTGAGCGGGTGTTTGTGAAGACGGGCAGCCCCTAGAAACACTGGCAGCTGGCTTTTTAAATAAATATAGAGGAGGCTCCCTGGGGCATGGATGTGGGGGTGAGGAGGAAGGCTCTGCACAGAGGGACAGATTTTGCCCCTGGTCACCACAGGAAGAGATGCCTTTCTCTGCTCTTGGCTCCCTGGTGGAGGTGGAGAGCAGACTGTCCATGCCCTGGAGCTCTTCTCACCTTGTCACTTAGTCACTGTCCCCAGCTCCAAGCTAGAATTGTCCTCCTGGAGAGAAGCTGGGGTGGGGGACAGCCGAGGCCACTCTCTAATGCTGTTGTAGGCCACGGGAGGCAGGGTGCTTGCAGCACTGAAGACAGTGAGGGGTTAACAGCCCGCCCACCCCCATCTATCAGCCAGCATCTCCCAAACAGACGGACAGACAAGGCAGCTGTCCAAACAGGCCTGTGTACCTGGCCACAGCCGCAGAGAGGACAGGGCAGTGGCTGTTTACTCTGCTCCCCTCCCCCCAGTCACACTCACAGGCCCACAGCCCACACGCCCTGGCAGGGCATTTCCCTGCAATACGGCCCTGGGGATGCACCCTCTGCTTCTGAGCCAGAAGGTTCCTAAATGTTCCTCTCTGAGACTAGTTAATGTCCCTGCTCAGGGCTCTGGGCTGGGGGGAATCTCTAAGGGTTGGTGGCTGAAATGGCTGGTATGCCCAGTGGGCAAGCCTTCCCAAAGCCCACTCTTTGGGGAGAGCAAAAACTGAGTGCCTTGAAGCCTGGGGAGCCAGTGAAATTGGGGTGCCTGGAGCACCACCATCTCAAATCACTTCTTGGGAATGCCTGCTCAGGGTGGACATGGCTCCCAGTGGGGGTTCTCAGGGCTTTTAGGGCCCTATACCAGGCCCTCCCCACCACCACCCGCCCTGGACAGGACAGCTCTGCATCAGTGTGCCAGCACTCCTCATGCCTCAGGAGAAGCTGACCTCATTGACCAGCCTCCAGACCCATGTCTCCTCCTCTGCCTGAGTGCCGCCTGGGTCTCTCTCCCTTGACACCTGTCCCCACATTTGACCTATCATCCCGCTCCTAAGGGGCTCTCATATCTGACTCTCTCCACTGGTGGTGAGTTGCCCGTAGAGTTGGGGTGGCCACAATGCCCAGCCACCAGCATGCCACGCCCCCCCTCATCAGTGTCCCCACTCACTTCCCCAGGTTCCTGCAAATGCCCCTTCCCTTGGGAGAACCCCCTGCAGTGTCAGGTTCTCCACCTGCTCCAGCAGTGTGTACTGATCGTCTGCTGTGTGCCTGGCTCTGGGCAGAGCTCAGGCATTATTTCTCTCTTTCCCCCTCGACCCTATAGGGCAGGGGAAATGACCAGCCATTTCACAGATGAGAAAACTAAGGCTCAGAGAGGTCCCACACCTTGTGCCCTGCCTCACAGCTACAAAGCGTCAGAACCCCAAATAAGAGAGAAGGGCAGTGTGGGATTTGGTAAAGGAAGAGAGCCTCTTGCCTGGTATATAAGCTGTGTGCCTAGTGCAGTGTCTGGCACAGGTGAGAAGTGAGAGGGGCACCACTTTGACCAAATCCCTGTTGCAAAGTGCCCCGTGGATCTGTGGGCCTCACCCCTCCCGGGCTGTCACCTGCCTTGTGGCTGGGCTGGCATTATTGTGGGGGGGCACAATGGAAACATTCCCACTTCCCTGGAGCTGTATGTGTCCTGCTTTTCGGAGGGGCACTGTGGCTCAGAGAGGGAAGCTCTTGTCCATGCTGGTCCAGCTGGGACATGGTGCAGCCAGGATCCTGTCCGGGCCATGGACCACCGCTGCCCCCCCTCTCTGGGGCCAGGTCCTAGACCTCTCCTCAGCAACCCCCACCCAATGTGACATCTTTACGGCACATGCTGGGTCTGTGAAGGCCTGGATGGGGTGAGGGGGAGGCAGGACACCTCTCAAGTAACGGATTGTAAATTCCTGGGCCCCCGGCTTTCCATCCCTAACAACCCCCTCCCGGGGCTCACAGCGCCTGTCCCTTCGCAGTCAATTTAAATGAGGGGTCCCAGACCCTGGGCGTAAAGCATTCCAGACTTGGGAGAGGGGCAACTATTGTTTCTCTGGGAAAAAAAATAAAATAAAATAAAATAAACCGGGTCTCTGCAGCTTCTAATCACTCTCACATGTGCTATGTGGTTCCCAGCGAGGACAGTGTAGGAGCCCCTCATGGGCACAGACCCTGCTTCTTCTCCCCAGAGCCTGTGAAGGAGGCCCCGTATCCCCATTATAGAGGGAAAGAAACTGAGGCTGGGAGGGGAGAGAATAGAGAGCTCCATGTCCTGTCCCCTACCCTTTTCATGCCAGACACAGGGTCTCCTTTAATTCCGCAATCTCACACCGAGATGATCCCCATTGAAATGGGGACAGGTGGGTGCCTTGTTCATGGTCATCAGCCAGGATCTCCTTGGGTAGACAGGCCTTGTGGAATCTGAACCCCAGCCCTTCTGACTCCAGAGCTGGAAATCTTTGCACTATGCAGTGTGGCCTCCCCAGGTGAGGAACATCCGCTGCTCCTTGGAAGGGGCCTGGGCCTGGCAGCACTGCCCTGGGCAGGTCCCCCCACTACCACAGCTGTGACCTGAGAGCACCGAGGCTGGTTTTTAATAAGAAAGATGAATTTTTGTGGAAGCCTTGGTTTGGGGGCAGGGAGGGGGCAGCAGAGCCTGCCCCACGGAGGCTTCCTCTGCCCTTCTGGTGGTAGGGGAACAGAGGCCTGGCCCAGTGGCCTCTCTGTTGGCTGTTGGGGGCCTAGGCTGTGGGGGGCCACCACCCCAGGCCTGGAGGGAACTGGCTCTGCACGGCCGCGCACTCTCTCCCCTCGTAAGCCCACAGGATATTACACTGCCTTTGTGTGCCTGGTGACCCAGCTGCTGGTTATTGAGAAATTCCACCGCTCGGTGCAGGGCAGGCCCGCTGACCCCTCATCCCCGGACTCGCCTATCTTTCAAAAGATACGGGATTAGAGAGCCAGACCCGACCTGGAGCAAAGCCCCGTCTGGGGTGTCTGTGTTTTCCTGGCCTCTCGGGATACTGGCTGGAGTGGGCTCTTGGCGCAGGATTTAATTAGTTGGAATCAGCCTGCGATTACTGCGACGACTATTTACCCAGCCACTCTGCAGTCTGAGCCCTGCTCGGAACAAAGATGGGCCCCTCGGCCCCACTGGCCAGGCCAGGGGCCCCAGCTGAGCCCGGGCCCAGCTGCTGGGAGGGGAGGGCTGCGGGCCTGGCCAGGCCTTCTGCTAGCGCACCTCATTTAGCCAATATTTGTGGGTTTTTGCAATGCAAAGCATCTACGTGGGGCTTTTAAAAAATTAAAGCATCTCAAGAAATTTATGGCTGATTTCCGAGTGGGGCCCCTCCCCCCAGCTCACAGCAGGGCAGGGCCTGGCCGTGGTGGTGAAGGAGAGCTGGATTTACTGGGTGGGACTGAATCTTGTGGATAGTGTCGGTGAACTGGGTGTGGGGGCTATACCTGGGATGCCAAGCTCTGTGACAATGGAGGAGGTACCCTCACCCCACACTCCCCTGACCCTCTTCTCTGCCACCACCGATGCCCTCTGGCTGGCTGCTGTCTACCCTGCACGCACTCTCCAGGCAGCCAGAGTAGTAGTAGCAGCTTGGTTAGGGAGAAGAGGTCTGTATGTGTACCAGCTCCTGATTTTCATGCCTACTCATCACCCATGTGAGTTCACTTGTTACATAGGACTCCACAATACACACCCCCAGATTCTACGTGCCAATAGTCTACAGGGCGCCCCCATGTCCACCTACATGTGTCCGCCAATACTAATGTGCATGTTGGCACTATATATGGACATACCCCCACACACACGCATAGCTACTCACACCTACCTAATCATCTCTTTCTGCTGAACCTTGCTATTGACACAAATATACAATCACGAGGATCTATATCCATGTGCACACACATGTTGTCCACACATTCTCACGTGCTCACATGTATTAACATGACACCTTTGAGGACTGCACACATGTACAACTGTATCTACAGTTGTAATCTATCTCTTTCCTCCTCTCTTTCCCAGGCTAGTTTTGAGCAGGTTCCCACATTTATACCCACATACAACTGCTTACACACCTGTGAACACACACAGATACACATACGTTTCCACCTGTGGGGATGTCCACTGGCTCTACTCATGTAGGCATATGTCTGGCCATGAGAGGCTGCTGGGACTGTTTCAGGGGTCTGCCCCCTTAGAGGGATGTCACCCAGATCCAGGGGGCAGGTGACTGTTCTGGGAACCCTGTCCTGGGGCCTACGCTATGGGAGGCTAAGGCACAGACCAGAGATACTCTTGGGAATTCAGACTTGGGAGACCTCTTAGAGTCAAGTTAAAAGCTGCCAGGCTGAGGTCCAGGGCAGGGTTGGGGGCAGGTCTACCCACACAGGTGTCATCCATCCCTGGCCCAGGAACCTGGCCTTCAGCTTCCTCTGAAGGAATCATCCCTCTCATATGCCTCCTCCCACCTCTGCCATGGTCATTGTGGGTCCTGTCCTGCCTTATGGCCTGGGGTGCTTGGGGGTCATCCTGGGGGCAGAGAGCCACATGATCTCACAAGGACATAGTCACAGGGATGCTCCAATGATACATGTGTATACCTGTGGACACAACATGACATGTGATTTTTTTCTCCCTACCCTGCACCCTGCCTGCCCTTCCTCTCCCTGTCTGGTTGCCAGGTCCAGGGCTGTTCAGACCCCAAGTGCTCAGAGAGCCCCTTGACCGGGGCTGGACCCAGGCCTGCCACAGTCTCCATGTCCCTTCCAAGTGGCAAACAAGTCTGATTGCATCTCCGTGTCCTATCCCAGTAAAGCATCCCCCGTGGTTTAACGAAGGAGAAAACAAGCAAAACTTTCCCAAGCCGTGAGCAAAAGGAACCAGCCACCTGAGGGCTTCTGGCTCCCTATCCCAGGATCACCCCTTGCTAAGCACCACCCCAGGAGGGCCTGGGCAGGGTGAGAGTGGGGGGGGGGCTTCTCAAGAGTCTGGAAGATATGGATTCATCTCAAGGCTGTGACCTTGGGCCCGTGACTTCACCCCCAGAGCCTCAGTTATGTCGTCTGTAAAATGGGAGGTTATGATCTGCCTTTGTGGGGCTCTGGTGAAGATACAATGAGATGGTGAATGTGAAGAGCCCAGGACAGCACTCAGGAAGTGATTCCCATGCCCCCATGAGAAGCTTGACCATACCCCAATGCTGAGGTCCCTGCAGGCCCTTGGCCTCACTAAGAGTTCCTGTCCCTGAACTCCAAACAACAGAGTATTCCCTCAGTATCCCTTCCTTGCCCTCTGTCCCCTAATCTGCCAGGACACTAAGCTCTCTTCCACCTCCTCAACACACCCACTTCTCACCTCCTGGCCACCACACCCTGAGGAGACTCTGTCCTTACCCATTGCTACCACGTATTCACTTGTCCTTCTTCACTTTCCCAATCACCATTCAGCTGAAAGTACCCAGCACCTTCCAGACCCAAGGGTCCCATCCATCCATCCATCCACCCATCCATCCATCCACCCATCCATCCATCCATCCACCCATCCATCCATCCATCCAAACAACCATCCCGTCCATCCGTCCATCTGTCCATCCATTCATTCAACCAGCCAATGTTTTTTGAGCAGCTACTATGTGCCAGGGCTGTGTAAGGGGCTGGACACCTAAGCTTAGACCCTCCTCTGCCATTTACCACATATAGCTATCCCTCTCCCCTGGAAACTATGAAGGAACATGGTCTTGGCCTCCCCCACCACCCACATATTTGCAGGTTCCTGGTTCTCAACCTCTTAAATGCCAGGAGTCCCAGGGCTCTGTCCTCTTATGGCTGCAATGACCAATGATCACTTTGATGCCAAAAGCTCTCATGCCACCACCGCAGTTCTGTGGCACTGACCCATTCTTTAAGCCCCTTCGTCCTTTCCTGGGCTCCAGACCCCTTTACCCACCTGCTTCCTGGGCTGTTCTGAGTGGGTGCCCCCAGGGCAGCGCAGCACAACATGTTTCCAGCCTCATTTCCGTCACACAGCACATGTACACAAAGATATATGTACCAGGACACTTGCTGATATATTGTGTGCGTGTGACAGGGAAGCACTGGCTACAGCCCAAAGGCTGTCAAGGGAGGGCGATTTTGGGGTGGATGGGTTAATAAATCACAGCTCACCCATTCCTTGGACTGCTACATTGTGGTTGCCAAGACGGAGGTAAATCCCTGTGCACGGACGTGGGCAGATGTCCTCAGCATGTGGCGAAGGAGAGCAAGCAAGTGCAAGGCAGAACACGAATATGGATCCCATAAAAAATGAAAAACCAATTTCATGTGCACAGAACACACTCGCACACACGTAAGAAAGGTCTGGAATGTTACCCAACAGTCAAATGACCACCTCTAGGAAGGAGCTGAGGGATGGGGTGAGGACTGTCCCATTTTGCCTGCCTTACTTCTGCTTCGTCTGAATTTATTTTACAGTGAGCAAGAGTGCCTCATATAAAAAAGAGAAAAAATGCCCAACCCATCTGTCACTTCCCCTCAGCTCCTCCTCCTCCTTCTTTTTTTTTTTTTTAAGATTTTTAAATTTATCTATTCATGAGAGACATAGAGAGAGAGGCAGAGACACAGGCAGAGGGAAAAGCAGGCTCCCCATGGGGAGCCCCATGTGGGACTCGACCCTGGGACTCCAGGATCATGACCTGACCCAAGAGACGCTCAACCACTGAGCCACCCAGGTGTCCTGAGCCACCCAGGTGTCCCAGTCTCCTTTGACCAGCTCTTCTGGAGGCAACAACCCCAATGCCATGCACCCCCTCCCTGGGCTGAGGTATAGGTCTGCTCACACAGGCTCCTATCCCTCTCCTGCTCTCCCCACATGGCACCCCTCATCCAGGGACACCCACCCTGTGGGCCCTTACCCTGGCCTCCTGACTCCCCTGCCTGCCTCCTGGCTCTCTGGGGATCACACCCCTGCTCAGAAGTCTCCAAAGCATCTCCAACTCAGCAACAGGGCAGAGCAGCCCTGACCTCTTATGTGTAGCCTCCAAGTCCTCCTCAGCCAGCCATAAACTTCCTTCCACATCTGTGTCTGCAGAAAGCACAGAGAAGGTGCCAGCAGGGGGAGGGCCTGGGGACACATCAGCTGTCATCTGTGCTGGGACCTTGGCAACTCCCTCCCAGCTCCCTTCTTCCCTTTGCGCTCTATCCCCCTGCAGCCTTTCTCCCCTTCCTCTTTCCAGAGGTGGATGTGAGGCTCCAGCCACACAAAGGCAGGCTCCCCCCATCCCCCATCTGGCCCCCCAGCTCCTGCTTTTTTTTTTTTTTTTTAATTTTTATTTATTTATGATAGTCACAGAGAGAGAGAGAGAGGGGCAGAGACAGAAGCAGGCTCCATGCACCGGGAGCCCGATGTGGGATTCGATCCCGGGTCTCCAGGATCGCGCCCTGGGCCAAAGGCAGGCGCCAAACCGCTGCGCCACCCAGGGATCCCACCCAGCTCCTGCTTGATCAGCCTCATGCAAGGGCTCAGCTACTCTTGCCCCCACCTCTGCGCCTCTACCCCACCCATCCCTCCTCTGGGGCATGCCCACTGTCTGTGCCCCCCCACCCCAGCTGTCTGTGAATGCTTTCCACCCTTCGGGGCTGGATTCAACCGTGCTTGTGTTTCATCCACAGAGCCTGCCTATGTCCGGCATCTTCATAGGCTGCTCATTGTGACACCCTGGGCCCCTGGAAGGTAGGGAGCCTTAGTGGTCAGACCTCGTCCAGATCAAGCCTGTTAAACCTCAGTTTTCCCATCTGTAAAACAGGGCAACCTCATAGGTTGGTACAGGCTTCCTGAGCTCCAGGGCATATAGCACCTCTGCGCAGAGGCACGAGTACCCTGAAAATGAACTCTTCTTCCCATCTTTGTTCCAGGGGCACACTGCAGCCTCTCAGTGCAAGTTCTTTCTGGGTTTTGGTCAGCTTTTGCATTAACCCTGGAGACAATGGTGCAGCCCTCAGAGAGGGCCTGTGCTCCTCTCCTTGGGGAGGGGGGTGTCTGTGCAGGGGGACACAGCTGAGATGCCCCAGGCTGGCATCCCAGGGGCGGGTGGGGGGCAGCTGGTGCCTGCTCTGTTCAAAGGCCAGCAATTCTCCACGGCTGGTGAAGGGCCGGTAGGGGGTCATAGGCCCCCTCCTCCTGAACATTCACCACCCAGGGGAGGGGGGTGGTCCCATCAGAGAGACTCAGTGACCCCACCCCCGCAACCCAGCATTGGGAGTGCTTGGAGGGGCCTTTGTTTCTCTGGAAAAGAGGGGCTGCCTCCCTTTTGCCAGAGAAGCCCTCCTGGAGTAGCCTCACTGGCCAGCGGCCACTGCGAGCCCCACACTGGATGAGCCTTTTTGCCAACACTCAGTAAATACTCAATACTGCATTAAAGCAATAAATAGTCATTTTAAGGAAACCGAGACTCGATTTAGCCACCAGAGTCAGGAGCAGCGGTTAGCAGGGCTGCGGAATGTCACCGCACAGCTGGCAGCTCCGCCCAGCTGGCAGCCCCGCCCCCGTGGCCCCAGCCCCAGCTCCAAGTGGAAGGCTGAACAAAGGGCCATGCCAGGCTGCACCACCCCTCCCCCCAAATCAGGTTACCGGTGGGGGGGTTGTGGCTGGACTCAGCCAGCAGCTCCCTGGAGCTATAGGAAGCCAGAGAGACAGGCAGGCACGGTGGGAACACCCCACCCCCACCTGGGGACAAGAACCCAACAAGGAGATAACTCTAACAACAGCGACAAGCTAGGGGACAGAGAAAGCAATCCCCGCTGAATGGGCACTTGCTTGGTGCCAACCACTGGGCTTAGTCCCACACAGGTGTCATTGTATTTAATGCTATACCCTTTCTCATAAGGCAGAGACCCTGATCCCCTTTTTGCAGGAAGAGAGCTTAAAGATCAGAAGAGGCATTACTTTGGTCAAGGACAGGAAAAATTCTGCACGACTTGGGCATTTATTAAGCACCTAGTACCAGGCCCTATCACTGTTCTAACTCGGCTCCCTGTCAATGGCCCCTCAGCCTGGTCCAGAGAAGGAAGGGGGAGTGTGCTGCTCCCTGTCCCGAGCCTGTCCATCTGATCAGGTCCGGGAGTGGACTGGGCTGCGACAGGGGGAGGGGGGGATTTGGGGGGGCCAGGGCCTGAGACTCGGGTCTCCGGAGTTATGCGGGCAAAACAAACAAGGCTCCTCTGTGAAGGGCTGGGGGATTTGTGCTCATTGCCATGGAAACCACACAGAGCGTGGGGCAGGGAGGGGAGCCGGTGCTAGGCTCCCCTTTACAGATGTAAGACCCCCATAACCTCAGACCAGGGCCGGCTGTGGGTGGCCTGGAGGCCGCTGGAGGCAAGTGAGAGGTGGCTGGACAGACGTCCCTTCCACCTGGTGTCTCCCCAGGCTGGTGTGGGAGGCAAGACCCTGGCACTGAACTCTGGCCAGGCTCTGTGGCACTGCTGGCACGGGAGGGCAGTGGAGCCGGGTTAGTCAGGACATGCCAAAAATACCAGGCAGAGATAAGAGCAGCAGCTCCTGCCCACCTGGCTAAAAATAGCCCCGTGCTGGGAGGCAGTGAGGCCAGGGAGGGGGAATTCCCGTGGCCAGCCTGGCCCACTGCCCCTGCACCTCCATGGGTGGCCCTGTCAGGGATGGGCCCATCTCATGGGCAGGGTAACTGAGGCCAAGGACAGGGCGAGGATGCGCACATGCTGTCTCAGGAAAGGCACTCTCAAGTGTAAGTGCCACCTCCATGCCAGGTATTGCTTGGCGTATGATCAGGTTCAGGTTCTTCCAAAACAAATGGGGATGATGAAGATGGTCGTTACAATAGAGTTGTTAACATTGATTGCACACTTGTCATCTGCCAAGTACCATTCTAAACATCTCATGTGTTTCATCTTATTTCAGAAATGGGGAAGAAACAGTTATGATATCCACTTCCCAGATGAGGAAACTGAGGCTCACAGAGGTTCCCTAGGAAAGCCACACAGCTGTGGGAAGCAGCAGAGCTGGGATGTGAACTTAAGTCTCTCTGACTCCAGAGGTTTTTTTTTTTTTTTTTAAACCTTAGGTTATTTAGCTGAGTCCAGCAAGGCTCAGAGAGGGGAATTCACCTGCTTCAGGTCACACAGCAACTGAGCTAGGATTGGAACCCAGGGTTTTCTGACTTCCAGGTCCCAAGTGAGTCAACACAGCGGATGCCATCCTCCTCGCCAAAAGTGTCTGGACTGTGCCCTTTTGTTCTTTCCACTTGGCAGCCGTGCCTCCACTGCAGCCTCCTGTGTCTGTCTGAACTGAGGGTACCAGCCTCCCTGCCTGTCCCCTATGGCACAGTCCCGCCCAGAAGAAGGCCAGGCCAGGGCCTGGGGCTGCCCTGTCTAGACACTTCTCGAAACTCGGCAACGGTGGCCGCTCTCAAGGGCCCGGCCTGGCTGGGCCTGGCAACAATGGGCCCTCTGTGCCCAGCTCGGGGCCTGCTTCAACAGGCCGCCCACCAGTTCCCAGCCCAGCCCCAGCCCCACACACTTCCGCCATACCTCCCCAGGCCCCTGTGCCCACCCTGGGAGCAGGCATCCTTCCCCCCAAGGGCAGGGCGTGGGAGTTACACACAGCTAGACCAGGGAACTGGTTCTGCAGAATTCCCTGGGCTGTGCTCACAGTCTGGGAGCCAGGTCTCCAGGGGCAGGAACCAGGCTGGACGTCACACACTGGCTGTGACATTTCAGTCGCTTGTCACCACCCTCAAGCAAAGAGGCTCCTGGCCCCATTTTATGGTGAGAGCAAGTGAGGCTGAAAGGGAACCCCCAGGCTTCCATGTAAGGAGCAGCCACGCATGCCAGGCCCATGCTAAGCACTGCACATGGGCCATCTCTCAATCAGCACAAACTCTGAGCACAGGAACCATATAATTTTTTTAAGATTGATTGACTGATTTACTTACTTATCTACTTTATCTATCTATCTATCTATCTATCTATCTATCTATCTATCTATCTATCTACCTACCTACCTACCTAGCTATGGAAGAGCACAGAGGGAGAAGCAGGCTTTCTGATGAGCAGGGAGCTTGAGGCGGGGCTTGATCCTAGGACCCCAGGATCATGACCTGAGCCGAAGGCAGGCAAATGCTTAACCACTCAACTGACTAGAGCCACCCAGGCACTCCCCACAGGTACCAAATTAACCCCATTTGCTCAGATGAGAAACACACAAGCTGAGAGAGGTAGAGTGACTTTCGTAAGGCTGCACAGCCGGGGTGTGGTTAAACAGGGACTGGCAGTGGTCCCCAGGGCTGTCTGACTCCAGGTTTCTTTAACCCTCAGGGTGCTGGGAGTATGAGCCTGTGGGAGGAGGCGGGGTGGGGGTGGGCAGGGGGCTCCACTGCCCTGCACGTGCCCTCTGCCCAGTGGACGTAGCGCTGGGAGCAAAGCCCACTCCAGAGCCATTCAGCCTCCACAATCCCCGCATTGTTGATTCATTAGGTAATTTCCCTGGAAGCACCAGCTGTTCGGAGGGTGGGGAGATGACTGATGAAGGCTGCGAGGGGGACTGTGAGGGCCACTGTGGGGACGGGCGGCGGTGGGGGGGCTGTAGCTTGCCCCAGCGGGGGCAAAGGTTGTGCCTGGCCAGGTGTCCTCCCTCCCTGCTGTGGCAGCCGCACCTTGCAGGGACCCCTGGGGGCTCTGAGGATAGTGAGGGGCAGGCCTGGCACCTCCCACCAGGGCCCGGCATTTCCAGGTGTCCGCCTGTCACGGGGCCACAGCTCCACCGCCGGCTGGTGGGTAGGGAGGGGCAGGCCAGGACCCCCCACCTCAGAGCCCCAGGCTTCTGGTTGCCCAGCTGAGCTGTGGCAGTTGGGATGGGGGGGGGGGCCTCCCTGGTCTATGGCTCCTCTGAGGACTGCCTCTCCATGGCCTCCGGGCTGGGCCATTAAACCTGCTCCACTGCCCAATAAACAGACAGCAACCATGTGCTTCAGCTCCCCTTCAGGGCCCCCCTACACCAGCCCTCCACCCACCACCCGGAGCAGCTGCCCTGGAGACGTCTGCCTGCCGCATCCTGGGCTGTCCCTCCTGTCTTGCTCAGAAGCCTGCCCAGCCTGCCTAGAGCTCCTTGTGAGGGGCCAGCAGGGCCCTGAAGGCACAGCTGCATTGGGTGTCTACGCTAGCCTCAGGTTGCCTTGCATGGCTGTGTCCACCTGGCCTGGGAGATCACCTTGCGTGGGTCATTCCCCACGCTATGCCAGGGAATCCGTGCTGGCCTCAGAGGTTCTGCGTTGGGAAGCTTTTCTGTGCTTCTTCCCCAGGTTATCCCTCTCCCAACCCAGATCTTAGGTCTTGGTTTTCTAGGGCTGCCTTCTGCGGGTTAAGCACCCTGGCTCTGTGAGTCCCTGCTCATGACAAAGGTCCCAACACTGTTTCATCGTTTGTGTCCTCAGACCCAAAGAGCCACAGCAGGCATGGACTGGGACTGGCTTTGGTATGGGTGCTCAGGGAACACTGGTGTTCATGAAGGGACAGCAGACAGAATTAAGTGAACGGCGCCCAGCCTCACAGCAGCCCTGTGATTGAGCTGACCTACCGTATTTCAAGCCCTGCCACAGTGCTTCGTGTGTTCTAGGCTTTGGTATCTGCAATTTACCAGTCGTCACTCAGTGCACCCTCACAGCAACCTGTGCAGGTGGGTACTGTTACCACCTCCAGGTGACAGGCTACATGACCTGACCAAAGTCTCAGCGGTCGAGCTAGGGCTTGACTCCTATGTCCATACTAATTGCTGCACTATTATGCTGGCCTCAGAAATTACTTCTTGGGCAATTCCAAAGAGGGTCTACCCTGACCACAGAAAGCCACGGCAGGACCACCTCTAAGGTTAGTGCAGACATACAGGACAATCTCTGAAACCAGTGTCCACAGCCAGAAGATGGAGCTGAGTCCCTGTCCTGACCTAAATGTGAAGGAGGCTGGATGGGCCAGGGCTAGCCCTGCTGGGGCGAGGGAGGGTGGTTAGTGCCTGCAGGGCTGGCCCATCCCTGGTCCAGCTGGGGCACAGGAGGGCCTCCTGGGGGAGGCGTGAAATTGCCATTCTCTACTGAGGAGCTGCTGCTGGAGGGAGGCTTCCGGGCCCAGCTGGGAGTGGGGTCAGTAGGCGCCCCTGGATATGTTCCGCCCAGGCCCAGGACCCTCCTTACCACCTGCCCAGCACTGGTGGCCAGGACAGGAACCAGACAAGCCTGGGGCATGAGCTGCCTGAAACTGTCATGCTCTGTGGGGCAGGGGGTCCATTCAGGCCTGTGACAGGGCCCTTCTGGGACCAGACAAAAGGCACCAGCTCCCAGCAACAGAGTAAGGAGTGCGCCTGTGTGTGTGTGTGTGTGTGTGTGTGTGTGTTTACGTGCGTCTCTGTGCGTCTGTCTGCCTTTATGTGTGTCTGTGTGTATATGGGGGAGAAGAGGCCCCAGCAGACCCACCCTCAAACACTCAGGCCCTAGCCCTAGGAAAGCAGAGCCTCTTAGCCTCTGGAAAGGTCTCCCCACCATCCTGCACCCCAGCCCCAGGTCTGGTCTGGCCCATTCCATGGTGAGGCTTCTGAATGCCTCTGGCCCCCAGTACAGACGTCTCACCTCTGCCAGGAAGTCCTCCCTCCCCACTTACCACCCCTTGAGATGGGCAAGGGGCTTTCTGGATTGGGACGCCTGGCCTCTCCTGCTACAATTAATGCAAATGATTTTCCAAGGTTTTGGCTTGATAATTTGATTATTTGTTCGGCATTTATCTTAAGCAAAGTAGATGACAAATAACTGCAAACTAATGTGATAAAAACCATTTATAAAGCTGCCTTGTTCAGGGGCCTTCTCCTAACTATTTATGACAAGGTAATAATGCTGCCGTGTGCGTCCGCCTGACTTTAAATTGGTTACTTAGAGGCATGATGGATGAGGGGCGAGGCCACCTTCTTCTGAGGAGAGCTCCTGATTTCTGATCTCATTTTTGAGGATAATGAATTATATCTAATTAGACCTTCCCAAATCTAATCAGGAGGTGGGAATTTGGACCAGAGGGAGGGGTTGGCAGGTGGCAAGGAGGGCAGAGGGTCAGCAAGCAGGGTGCCCCCAGACCCCTGGAGGCCTGGCTGCCTGGGGAAGGGGGCAGCCCAAACTGGAAGACTGGCTTACTTCCGGGCCCACTCCCCATGCCCTGGCCAAAGAGATCTAGAGTGGACAAGTGCCCCCCTTGCTGTAGGCCTTTCCTGACCCTCTTACCCCCAAACTCCAAACCTGGCATTTGGGTACCCTTTGCAGGCTCACCCTTCCTGTCCCACTGGTCTTATCTCTTAACCCTCTCCCAATTGCTACAACCCAGCCACCACTAACCCTAAACACGGCGTCCTTATTCATGCCTCTTGGAGAATTCCCTCTGCTCTCTACATCTGAGAATCTCCAACTTAGCCCCTCTTTTGAAAATATTTCTCCCATCTTACTGCTATCTCCTCCAAGTGAGGCCCCAAGGCCCCTTGTTCATCCCTTCACCAGATTGCTAGCCCATGCTGGATCTTGATGCTAAATGAAGGCAGCACCCCTTCTAACCAGACATCGTTCTGTACCAGATGAACAAAGTACAAGGTGGATTTCAGTCTCCTACATGCTCTTTTGGCTGGGAGCCCTTGTGCAGTGAACAACCTGAACAACAGTACACAATCAGTCTTAGGTGCTCTCATAAAACTGGGAGTTCCCTGAGGTCCTCTTACTTATCTTTGTATGTCCCATGCCTGATAAAGCGGCTGGCACATAGCACATTCTCACTATTTGCTTGCTGAATGCCTGCCTGACTGACTGGACAAAAGCATCAAGATCATCCCACTTCGAAAAAACTCTGGCCTGGGAGTTGCAAGACTGGGCATCCATGTCCCTGTAGAAGTGTCAAAGGCTCTGTAGTGAGCATGCCCTGCCACCCTCCCTGGTGAGGCTTCTAGAATACAAAGTTCATGGGTATTTCCCTCTTGTCTGCCCTCAGTGAAGATGGGCAGCCCTGCTTCCACGCACAAGGCAAGCCTGGAAATAAGTCACTCTGGGGGTACCAACTTACACATTATAAGCAGAGTTCTGTTTGCAGAGAACTGGAAGTCTGATCAGATTCCCAAGTGCACTTTGCCTGTTTTGCATATTTTGTGTGTCATAGAAAATACCTGCCCCGTCTTTAAAAATGCTCTCTGGTGCTTTTTTGTTTGTTTGTATATTTTTTTAATTGGAGTTTAATTTGTCAACATCTCTGGTGCTTTTTGTATACTACCATGATCGTGCTTTCTAATTTCCTCATTTTCCATCCCAGAGACAGTTTTATGTCCACTTTGTCAAACTGGCAATTCCTACCTCAGTGGAATCTTTCACTCTAGTGCTTTTATCTTGCCGATTTCCCATTTTACTTTTTTTAAAAGCTCAGAATGAAATGTAATAAAATACTCAAAACCATGCATACATGTTGCTTAACAGGTAGCAATGGGGCTGGGAGGGGCCAGCGCCACCTCCGAAAAGGGCGAGGCCTCCTTTCATCGGGTGATGGGCAAATGCTGCATCCAGGTTGGAGGATGGTCTAGGGGCATCGGTGCATAACATCTCCCAATGTGGCCACATTAAAGCCAAAGGTCAAAAGGCTTGGCATTCCCACCCCACCCACTGCCCCAACTCAGCAGTTCTCAACTAGGGATGATTCTACACACACCCCCACCTCCCTGGGAACTTCAGTAGTATCTGAAGGCATTTTTGAGTGTCCTGACCGGGGGTATGGCACTAGTGGCATCTTGTGGGTAGAGGCTGAGATGCTCTCAATGTGTAGCCCCCGCGCCCCACCCTATCCCCCCAAAGAACAAGATAACTCAGGCTAGGTGAATAGCGCTGGGGCTGAGCAAAACTGCCATCTCCTGTGGTGTAGACTCTTGCCAGAGCTCAGCTCTAATTAGCCAAAGGCATGGAGATTTGAGGGATGGACAGCAGCAGCATGCCACCTCCCTCCTATTGGGTTCCTAAATCCTACCTGCCCCCAGGTCCCTTGAGCTCCCTGGAACATCATATCCTTTCCTTCCTTGGCAGGTTACCCCACATCTGTCTTCTCTGAGCAGCTTCTGAACCCTTTGTCCTTGTCTGTTTGAAACCATGAGCTGGAGGACACAGCCTCTGCTGATGATCCTACTATTTTACTTCATTGAAAGATTTAATAAGAGCCTCTGATGGGCAGGCACCAGGCAAAGATTGGGGATTTGACACCTGCCTGTTTTCCATTCCTCATTTAAGACACCTGCAAAAAAATGAATCTGGTAACAAGAAATTTAAAAAAAAATCTCTGCTGCTGAAGTCAACAAACTCCTGTGGTCAGACAATAGGAATCCTCTAGTCTGTGCCATTTCCTCTTCTGTCTTGGCTGCTAAGATGCTCAGAGTTCAATTTAATCTTCATATTGGTAAGATGTTAGCTTGGGTACTTGATTTACTTCCCCTATACTCTCCATGAATTTGACCCACTGTTTTTAAGAATCTTGGAGGGTGCTTGGGTGGTTCAGTCAGTTGAGCATCTGACTCTTGATTTTGGCTCAGGCCATGATCTCATGGGTCATGGGCTCGAGTCCCACATCTGGCTCTGCCATTGGCAGGGAGTCTGCTTGAGGGTTCTCTGCCTCAGCCCCTCCTCCCACTCATGCAAGTGTGTATGTGTGTGTGTGTGTGTGTGTGTGTGTGTGTGAGCATGTGTACTGTTTCTCTCTCAAAAAGGGAAAAAAATATCCTGGAAACTGCCTCACACCCTTTTAAGAAGTAGCAGGTGTAACCATAAATAGAGAACATACCACCATCCCCAGAGGAGCATGAGCCACTTTGAGGATTGCTTGCCCCACGTTGTCACTTTCAATGACCAAAACAGCAGCATCCCACCTGGTGAATATACTAAAAACCACTGGACTGTACACTTTGAAATGGTGCATTTTATGTGAAGTTTTATGTCATGTGAATTACATCTAAAACATCATATTCTCATTTCCAAATGGGCTTGAAGAGTCAAAGGACTTGCTCAAGGTTGATTTAGTCATTGAACAAATATTTTTTGGGTGACAACCATGTGCCAAACACTGTTCTGGGTGCTAGCAGCACACTGGTGAACAAAATGGCAAAGACCTCTGGCTCTGTGCTGTGTATGCTGTAGGGAGCCTCCAGCTGGTAGGAGACAGGGCCAGGATTCCACTGGAGGATGCCCATCATCTTGAGGCTCCCCTTCCCATCTGCCTGCCTGTCATCCCTCTTGGGACAGAACAACTCTGTGTTGGGAAGGAACCCCAACTTCTACCGCTCTGGCAAGCTCCCTCAGCCTCACCCACCACCGGCCCATCTAGCTTGTCCCCTCAGGAGAACCAGCTTAGTCCCACTGTCTTGCAGAGTGAGGACACTTAGATATTCTAATCAAAGGGCATCACCACAGAAGGGCTGAATGACAGAGCTAGCTGGCCCTCCTGGCTTCAGCTCCAGCCTAGGGCACCTTTGAGGGCCTCCCCCAGAAGGTAGTTATCTCACAACAGAAGCGGGTTTTATCACTCTTACACCTACTGCTTCCCTGTTGCCTCCTAGGAACTGCATGTGGAAGACATTATCATTACCTCCCCATTTCACAGGGTAAAGCAACTTGTCTAAGATCACACAGCTGGCAAAAAAACAGACGCAGGACCATGTCACAACTGCCCCTACTCTTCCCACCGGCCCACCCTGTTCCCTGTGGCAAGCTCTGAGCCTGGCATTCAGGAGGCACCCAATAGTTGTTCCTTTATTTCCCTTGCTAGAGTCAGCTGCTCAGGCTTTGGCACTCAGGTGATATGGGAAAAAGACAAGATCACGGGGGTAAGGCTCTATTCTGGGACATGTGATTGCAGTTTGACAAGAGCAAAGCAGTCTCTTCCTTCACCGGCCCCAGCCCCCCGGCTGTCTGTCGCCACCCCAAGTGGGTACACCAGGCCAACCTGTGTACCTAGCACCGGCCTACCCATGTGTTCATCATTCATGCAAACTAGATTTGGGTGCCTGCTCCCTGCCATGTAGACACAAGGCTCACAATGCTGAACAGACACAGTCCCTGCCTTCGAGTTATTTGCTGTCTCTGGGGACGACTAGCGAGTAAACAGACCATGACAATACATGGGATCGGGGCTGGGACGGGGGAAGCACAGCAGGCTGTGGGAGCCTAGCCAAGGGGCAGCAAATGCAGACAGAGAGTTGGGGAAGGCTCCCTGGATATCATAGTCCAGCTGAAACCTGCAGGAGAGGGGAAGAAGCAGGGGTGGGTGCTGGACCCCAGGAGCGGGGACACATCCCAGGGCCGGCATGGAGCCCAGAATGGCTGGAATGCAGAGCAAAAGGAAGTGGAGGCAGAGGAGGTGGGCAAGGCAGAGTGAGCAGTGTGTTTTATGTTCCTGTCCTAACAGTGGAACTGGGAGACATCTGGGGTCTGCACTTACATGGCTAAAGCTGTGTTTTAGGTTCCAGCACAGTGGGTGGGTTGGTAGGGCCAAGCCTGGAGGGGGGAGAACCCAGGTAGAAAGGAGCCAGGAACCAGGGCAGTGATGGGAGATTGGAGGGGAGAGAGTTCCAGAAATGATTAGGGTTAGGTGAGGGGCCCCTGGGTGGCTCAGTTGGTTAGGCACCTGACTCTTGATTTTGGCTCAGGTCATGATCTCAGGGTCATGAGATTGGGCAGTGCTAGGCTCCATGCTCAGTGGGGAGCCTGCTTGAGATTCTCTGTCTCCTCTCCCTCGCCCCTCCCTTCTCTCATCTCTCTCTAAAAAAAAAGGGGGGGGGATCAGGTGAATGGCCAGGCATTGATGAATGGATGGTCTGATAGTTTGGAGAAGGGAATAGAGAGATGTACCAGGACAGTGCTCTGATTTTCAGCTTGGGAGCCTAGTAGATACAGGGGTCATTCACTAAGATTAAACAAAAAACCCAGGGGGTTAGGGATGGGGGTTCGGGTGGGGGGGGGGATGTGACTATAGAAGGGCAACAGGAGAAATCTCTATGAGAGAACTGTTCCATATCTCATCTGGGGCAGTGGACACAGAAGCCTTCGCATGAGATAAAATTACACAGACCTCCAGGAACACGTGTGCATGTGTGTGGGCACACACAAACACATTCCTATAATGTAGGAGAAATCTGAATGAGATGGGTACACTGGATTGATGTCAACGTTCTAGTTATGATATTATACAAGACATTTGCATGGGGGAGAAGCTGGGTAGATGGGTAGATGGTACAGGGATCCTTTGTATTCTGCCTTAAAATCGCACACAAATCTATAATTACCTCAAAATAAAGTTTAATTAAAAAGCATCTACTTGAGGGGAAAAAAGCCCAGGGGGAGCAGGGGCTTGGGGTGGGGGAAGGGTCTCAAACTAAGTCGACCCCTAGCACAAAGAGAGCCAGGCCCCAGGCACTCTGGGGCCTCCTGCCCTGTCCCTGCCTTTGGGCACTCTGGCCCTCTAGCTGGTATCCCTCTGTGGTCCTGCCTGGCCCTGGACTGGACTAGCCCTGCTCGCCTCATCTGGTGTCTCCCATGGGTTCTTTCATTCCTATAAACATCACCAGGGTCACACCACCCTACCATGTCCCTCCTTCCTCCCCCTGCCCCTGCTGCACCCATGAGCGACCTATGACATCTCTTAACCATCTCATCCCCTTGTTCCTACAGGGAAGTGCGGGCTTCAGGGACCGGCACCACCAGGCCAGATCTGAGACCCTTCCTCTTATCCCCTCTGGAACAAAGCAGGTCTGTTTTATGCCCACCCAAAGACACAAAGTCACGCATGACTGGCATGGTGATGTGCACACATGGACAGACACACGGGGCACCCAGACCTGTGTCCACAGAGACCGTGGATGTGCGCAAAGATGCATGCGCACTAACAGATGTGGAACCCCAGACCTGCCCAGGCTGCGCCCCCACCCCCCACCTGGAGGAAGGCTTCCCTGCCAGGTGCAGCTATCACGCCCCAAACAAATCCCAGCTGATAAGGACACTGCCTTTGAACTGGAGCCCTTCCCTCTGCTCTGATCAGATAAGCAGGCAGGGAAGAAAGAGAAAATCCCCGCTTTTTCTCCTCCTCAGACTCCTGCTGTGCTGCTGCTCCACGCAGAGGGGCTGCCTGGGGGCCTGCGCCCCATCCCTCCCCACCGCGCCCCCTCTCAATCACACTGTGGATCACAGGCTCAGTGACAGGTTGCTCCTCCGGTTTGGATTTCAACCCGGGGGAGCTGCAGCCCCAGGCAGCCAAGCCCCTACACCTGGGCCTGATGGGCCAATAAGAGGGCCTCTGTTGTGGGGATCCTGCCTCAAAGATCCTGGCTGGTGGGTACCCCCGAGCCTCATGGGGTATCCACCTAAGGGTCGCCCCCCACCTCAGGCACCCTGGCTTGTGGTTTTGTATTTTTGTCTCATGTAGGATCCTCTACCTCAAGAACCCTGGTTTATAGGCTTCCCCTATTTTGAGGGATCACCTAAACTCAAGCTTTGGTTGTGGGGCTCCCATTCAAACCTGTATGTGGGAATTTCCATCTAAGATTCTGGCTTGTAGGTCCCCCCCTTCAAAGGTACTGGTTTAGAAGATCCATGGGTGCACACCCCTGCTTGTTGAACCCCCAGCGAAAGGCCTGGCTTCTGGCAATCCTATAGATCTTGGCTCTCTGAGTTCAGAATCCAGGTCTTCAGGATCCCTTTCCTCCCCCTCCTCCTCCCCCTCAAAAGAGCCAGGCACTGAGACCCAGGAGGCCTCAGGAGAGGAACCTGGGATGTGGGGCAGAGGGGTCAGGTGGGTAGGTTAAAGGGGCAGGGTTCCCATGGCCCTGCCTGGGGCTGAGGCATAATTAGAGGTCTCAGGTGTGTGTGTGTGTGTGTGTGTGTGTGTGTGTGTTGTGAGGAGGGAGTGGGCTCAGAAGGCCTTCATATTGTTTATCCTTCACAAAGACACCCAACAGGGGGCCACCATCCCCCCCCTTGAGACAGCTCTGCCTCTCAGTTCTGGGCTGCTCCCAGTTCCCTGCACCCCGCCCCCGCCCCCGCCCCTGCACCTGCACCTGCCAGCAGCCTGCCAGGAGGACAGCAGCCCTCAGGGGTCTAGGGACCCACATGGGGTGTGCAGCCCTGGAGCCCAGTGCAGGTCGGAACCCCCTCCAGCTCCTCCCAGTCTTCCTTCCAGGTGCCTCCCCACCACTCAGCTGACTCAACAGAAAACCCCATGATTTATTTATGCCCAGGAGCAGCCTCTGCCCAGGATGCAGATGGAGGAGGATCCATTCAGCCCCAGAGAAGAGAGGGACACGGGGGAGAGGGAAGAGAGACAAACACACAGAATGAGAGGGAAGCAGGCTGGTCTCCACCCCAGAGCCTCATCCAGACCCCTGTCCCCACATCCAAGTGTATCTTTCCCCATCACTGCCTCATCTGGGCCTTAGCAGACCCAATTACTTATAATAAACAATTCCGTTTATCTTTATCAGAATCATTACCTAAATTGGCTACATGACACATACTGTTCTCTAAGTGTGCCCCGGGGAGGAGGGGCCATAAAAGCCGGGTTCTGCACTCCGTAATTATCCCTCTATGGGCCATAAACCATTACACTGGTGTTTAAAATAGGTATGGCGAGCAGTTTCCCGGTCCACCGAGGGCCGCCCAGGGCACCCACCGCAAGGATGCGCTAGAAGTTTTGCTGCGGCCAACAACTTCCAGCCGTGCGGAGGCTCCTAGTGGGGCTCCTATGAGGCGCGGTCCTCAGGCAGGGCAGGGTAGGGCAAGGTGTGCGGAGTCAGGCCCCCCGGAGTGGGCAGCCCCGGCAGCCAGGGAGGGGCCAAAGGGCCACAGGGCTCTCCCCTGGCATAACAAATGTTCTCCTTCTTCGGACCGCTGACTCCCCTCCCCCACCGCTGCTGACTTGGGCTTTCCTCACTGTTTGCAGAAACGCCTCCACTGCCTATGGGGCTAGTACCCACCCCCCCTGCCGCCGTCATCCTCGGGGAGGCCCACGTCAGCATCTCACTCCTGATTAAAACAAAACACCCGACTGCCCCCTTGGAGCCCCGCCTTGTCTTTCAGCTGACCG
Organism: Vulpes lagopus; assembly: GCF_018345385.1. NCBI lineage: Eukaryota > Metazoa > Chordata > Mammalia > Carnivora > Canidae > Vulpes > Vulpes lagopus. Next base: position 4,654,724 of record NC_054835.1, on the reverse strand, counting down.
ACCATCAGAGCAGAGCTGCTCTGGTTTGTCTTCCCAGAGGCCTCTGAGCCCTCTGGCCTTCAGGAAGGCTGCTGGGGCCTGCATCCTTACAAATGGCCCATACCCCTTGGCAGCCAGGCTTTGTGTTTGAAGGGCCAGGACAAGCTGCCCAGACGCTTGGGCAGGGCAGAAAGCCTTCTATCTGAGGTCTCCTTGCACAACCTTCAGTGGCTGGGCTTGGAGACTCAGAAGTGCTCGGGCAAGAGTTACCAGCTGTGCAGGACCAACAGGGACAAATGGGTGTTGTAACAGAGGGCTCCCGGTGGGCCTCTGCCTGGGGACATGGGGAGATGATGAACAGGAGTTCAGCAGGTTGAGAAAGGAAGAACATTCTTATCAGCAGCTATGGCAGGGTGCAAAGCTTTGGAGGCAGGAATAAAACTCATGTTTGAAAATAGTAAAACATTTTGTGTGCCTAGAATAGTGGTTCTCAGAGTGGCTGAGTGGCTCAGTTAGTTAAGTGTCTGCCATCGGCTCAGGTCATGATCCCAGGGTCCTGGGATGGAGCCCTACTCAGACTCTCTGCTCAGTGGGGAGTCTGCTTCTCTCTCTCCTTCTGTGCTCATGCTCTCTCTCTCTCAAATAAATAAGTAAAATCTTAGAAAAAAAAAAGTGGTTCTCAAAGGAAGGTTCCCCAGAATAGTGGCCTCAGCATCAATGAGAATCTTACTAGAAACCCAAGGCCTCAGGCCCTACCCTAGCTTTGAACCAAGAACTCTGGGTAAGTGGAAGTAGCGATCTGCAGTTTAACAAGCCCTTGGGGATTCTGATGGCTACTTGGCTTTGGGAACTCTGGCCCTAGAGCACACGTGAGGTGGGGAGGCTGTGAGGATACAGGAGATTTAGCAGGGGAGCTGTCTCTGGGATGCTCCTGGAAGGTCTTGAATCCCTGAAGAGTGCTGAAGAGCATGGAAGGCTTTTTCTTTCTTTTTTTTTTTTTTGAAGATTTTATTTATTCATGATAGTCACGCAGAGAGAGAGAGAGAGAGGCAGAGACACAGGCAGAGGGAGAAGCAGGCTCCATGCAGGGAGCCCGACGTGGGATTCGATCCTGGGTCTCCAGGATCGCGCCTGGGGCCAAAGGCAGGTGCTAAACCGCTGCGCCACCCAGGGATCCCGCATGGAAGGCTTTTAAGCAAGAAAGTGACATGGTCAGACTGACATTTTAAAAAGTGCACTCTGACTTTAGAGGGGAGTGGCAGCTGGCAAGCAGGGAAGCTAGGAGGAGGTCTGTGTAGTTGTTCAGGGGAAGGACAGAGAGGTCTACATTGGGGGATGGCTGAGGGTACAGAGAGAAGGGGACAGATCTGAATGACAGTCAAGGGGTCAAATGGGCAGGACATGGAGGTGAGGGAGAGAGAAGCTTCGAGGAATCTGACCTAAACAACCAAGAGGATGATGCTTGCCTCTCATCCAGGGTTCTTGACAGGTGAGGATGATGACTTCAGGTCAGCAGAGCCCTCACATGAGCCAGATGCCTCATCCAGGAGGAGCTCTGAGTCTGGAGGTTGCTTGAGTGAAGACTGGGCTGGAATCATTGCCTCCTTCCACCCAGTTACGTGGTCCCAATTTGGGGTCTCCACTGTTGCAGCCTCCTCAGTTCCGGTGGCCTTTATGGTCCTGGGCAGCCTGTTACTCATTCCTACTGCCTCCCTCTGGCAGCCTGGCATCCACCTGCCTAATTCCAGCTACTATCTTTGGCTGGAGAGGCATCCCTCCATGCATCTGGGCATTCACCTATCCCTCTGGCTTCCTGAGCCACCACTGCCCATCCCTGTGCTCCTTGCTGTATATTATTTCCCCAATATTCCCAAACTCCCCAGGCAAGTGATGGTTAGCAGCATCTTACAGATGAGAAAGTGAAGACAAAGGAAGGCTAAGCCACCTGCCCAAGGTAACAGAGTGAGCAAGTGAGAGGGACTGGGATCTGAACCCAAGTCCTGTCCCCACCACTCTGCCCAGATGGCACTTGTGTTCTCCAGCTGTACAACTCCAGCCCCACCCGGTTCTCCTGGGGCAGGAAGGGGTTGGTACCCATGGCAGGCAGACTGGAGGGGCTGGGGCCTGCCTCGAGGCCTCCTTAATGTGCCCATAACTCATTCCCTGGGTTCGCTAATGTTCCCCGCTATTAGTGCCGAGCACAGCTAAGCAAACTACAAAATATTCCTCCGACTCAACAATCAATTTCCATATTGTTACAAATGGAGTCCACGCCCGACACGGTTCATTTTTCTTCAAGGCCCCCTTTTTTTTCTTTCCTTTCCTTCTCTTTACCCACTACAGTGAGGAAGTCATTACTGAGTGTTATGAATTTCACGACGTGCTGAAAAAATATAAATGCACACCACATAGAGTCAGGGCCACATGCTGCAGAGCTGCCTCCCCCTCCCCTGCCAGCGGAGCTTCCTCCCAGCGGGGCTTCCTGACACTGGGGCCACCCGGGGCCAGTGACCACTCTCCACACCAGGCAGAAGGTGCTCCACATTCCTGGGTGTTCACATCTGCTGTCTACTGCCAATGCCTTGGCCCTCAGGTCCATCCTGTGGGCTTCCAATCCACATCCCAAGCCAGGTCTTGTGCATCTGTGCAAAGCTACTGTGCGTGGCTGCTCACTGTGGAAGTGGGCATAATAGTGAAAATCTGATGAAAACCCCCTGTCCATCATTTGGGAACTGGGCCAGCAGACAATGAGGAAGCACTGATACACTGACATGAAGAGCACTGTCCAGGAACTGCAAGTTGCCAAAGAGCACATGCAGCATAATCTTGTTCTATCCAAAAATTATGTACATAGCGCTGAAAGTGAATGTGCAGAACAATGTCTGGAGGAATTTATCCCACCTTCTGCAGGAATCTACCTCCAGGGACTGGTCCTGGTTGGGCGATGGGAAGGAAGGGATGTTTTCCATTTCTGTTTATACATTTTATATTCTATATAACCTGAATTTTTCCTAGCATGTGTTACTTTGGTAATAATAATAATAACAATAATAGTAGGGGGATTTATTTAAAAGAGTGAGTTCATTTGTTACCTCTTACCTAAGTAAGACCTTCCCTAACCCACCAAAGCAAAATGTGTTAGCCTCCCTTTTAGCAAACTCCTGAACCTTGACTCTAGAGCTCTTAGGGCATGTGTATCGTGCTCTGTGTGTATCCCCCCACTGCCCTTTTAGGCTATAACTATGCTCAATACACTTCAGCAACTCTAAATCCAGTACATAGTGTGAACAGGCACCCCGCCCCCATCTCCCCCCCCCCTACCCAGTGCAAGGGTCTTGCCTGCAGTGGCTCAGCAGGAGCATAAGAATAGGGTGTGGCACAGGGGAGGAGCTCAGGAGGCCCCATGTGGACTGGACCAAGAGTTTGATTCTGGGAACATTGTCTCTGAGCTAGACTCTGGCTCATCACCCAGAAATGGAACCTAGGAGTTAGGACAAATGGAACCTAGACAAGCTAAGGGGCTTGTCTTACAAATGTGCATACTGGCCCTAGTGTCATTGGAGTGGAGTGCACTGCACCTACTTATGTGACTACTCGTCTGTTTCCTGCACTGGGTCATGAGCACATGAGGGCAGGCTACATCTCTACATTTCACTGTTTTGTCTTCATCTGTCTACATGGGGTCTAGTATAAAGTAGACCCTCAGTGACTACTAGCTGGCTGGCTGAGTTGGTGGATGAATGGATAGACAGGTAGGTAGATGGATAGGTAGGTGGATGGGTAGATGAAAGAATGGGTGGGTGGCTGAACAGATGGATGGGTGGATAAATGGATGGACAAATGAAGGATAGATGGTTAGATGGATAGGTGGTAGAGAGATGGATGGGTGGGTGGATGGATAGATGAGTAGATGAACAGATGGATGGGTGGATAAATGGATGGGTGGACAGATGGATGGCTAGATGAATGGGTAGGTGGATGGGTGAATGGAAAGGGTGAGGTGGGTGGATAAGTGAGTAAGAGGGGTCAACACACCTTCCTGCCTTTCTAGGCATGCAGACTTTCCTTCTGTCATTCACATTCTATTCTGGGGCATCACTCCATGTCACAAGAAAGCAAAGTGAGGGTATCATTCTCTTCTCAAAAGGAAGAAAAGAGATTAGCCCAATGTTTTGCCCCTGGTCAAGAAGCCAGGAAGCTCAGGTCTCAGATGAGGAGGACTGAACCAAAATTCTAACCCTCTACCCCCTGAGTTAATAATCCACTCAGGAAATATTTAGTGAGTGTCTACTGGGCACCAGGTACTATACTAAGCATGTTGAACAAGCCAGGGCAGGCCTCACCTTCACTGCTCTTCCATCCCAGAGTACAGTGGAGCTATTTCTCTAAACATCTGCCCTCATTAGCTTCTCCCCACTAACCCACCCTCCAACAAAGCAGTTGGGGTACCATAGCTCCCTTTGGATTCTAGCATCAACTCAGAATCCTCAAACACAGAATCTGAGAATTCTGAGGATAAACCCCACTTCCTTTCCAGGTGTATTTGGAGCCATTCTCCAGTGACTTCATCCCCTGCCTCTCCTTGTGCACTCAAGGGCTCTGCAGGGCAGATCTTCCACCTTCAGCCTTGTGAGCCCCATCTCTGACTTAAAGGGTATACAGAATTGTCTTCTCCATGCATCTTCCTCTTTTCAGGCTGCCCTGTATGGTTGTATAGGTTTTTCACTGAATAAGATGCTCCTCAGAGGGGTAGATAGGTTGAAATTCAGTCTATGCTTTGCTTGCCAAGCCATGTACCCTGTGGGGAAGGCTGAGTTAGAAGTGGTACTGCTCCCTGCCAGGCCCTAGGACTTTCCTCAAGCACAGTAGGGATTGCCCTGGGTTTGATTCACTAGTGTTCATGTCTCTCTCCTTTACCAGACTTGAGTGCTCCCTAAGGACAGGGTCCAGCTATGAGTCCTCCCTGAGCCCTTCCACGGGGCTGAGAGGCCCAGAGGAGGTGCCAGTGAAGGGTCTGCCAAGGGTCAAGTGCAGAGTTCTGGGGAAAGGTGCCCACGTGGTGTGTGTGGGGTGTCTATTTGAGAGGCAGGTTCCCTGATCTAAGGAAAGCTCCTCACCAGGGACCTCCGGTGAGGTGCATGGGACCCAGCCAGATGAACACAAACCAGGAGCAAGCTGGAAGAACACAGGGAGGTCGGAGGCTTGCTGCTGCTGGGACCAGGTGGAAGAGGAGAGCAGAGGGCCTCTCTGGGGTAAGATTGACAGCAGGTGGCCTGGGAGGGCAGGAGAAGCCCCCTGGCTCCCAGTGCCTGTCAGCTCTTGGCAAGGATTCTGAAGAACTCAGCATAATCGCTGAGAGGGCCTGTCTTGCTCCAGAGAATCCCAAGTGAAATATGCCCGTCTCCATCAGCACTTGATTCAGAAAGATGCACCCAGAACTTCCCTCAGTGTCAGGACCAGCTAAGTGGAAATCTGAGTCTCCTCAAACCCTGCAAGGGGTTTAGTAGTCCCACTTTACAGAGGAAGCTGAAGCTCAGGGAGGGGCAGTCACTCACCCAAGTGCCCATGGCTAGGAAATGGCAGGGCAGGAGTCTTATTCCATTCAGCTAGGGGGCAAGCCACTCTCTTCCCCCTGATGCTTCATTAGGGGCACCACCCTGTGCCTTTCACACCACAATCTCACCATGCAGGAGGTGGAAACTGGGAGCTTCAGATTTAGGGAACAGCGGATCCCCAAAGAAGAGTCTTAAGGCTGTAGGGGCAGTGCCCCCAGGGACGGGGACTGCCACAGAGGCCCAAGCAAGTTATTCTGGGAGGGCAGTAGGCTGGAGGCAGAGGTGGGGGTAGGGGGGTGGGACATACATCTTCCCCCTCCCTTTCCTGTGTCTGACCTTACCATCCTCTGTCTGCCATTTAGCTTAAATGGTGACTTGGGAGGAGCCTTCCAGTCAATCAATAGCTCACCCAACAAACAGGTTTTTCAAAACTGCAGTTTATGGATTTCTCTCCTCATCTCATTCTTTAATCCTGACAGCTGCTGAACTGATGGGGGAAATTGTCCAGCCTGGGAGACTGATTCTGCAGATGCCCTGCTGGTGGGATGCAGGATGTGAAGGTCCTAGGCCTGAACACCCAGAGCCGGCAGCCCTGTTACCTGGCAGGGTGAGCCGGCTCCCACCTGGCCTCCTCTACTCTGCGGCTGGGACAGAAGGCCTGGCCTCCCCTTGCGGGAAGTGGGCAGCGCAGGCCAGTGGCTATGTCTCCAGCTTTGCAGCAGACCTGTTTTTCAGTCCCAGTTCCTGGCTGGGAGACCTTGGCAGGTCACTTGTCCTCTCTGAGCCTGTTTCCTCATCTGTGAAGTGGGCATAAAAGTGGTGTCTACCTCATAGGACTATTAGGACAATTCCATGAGGAAACACAGTACCCAGTATGCATTAAGTGCTCTGTAAATGTTACATTGTATTGTTTCTAGTTAATCCCTTTTTAAGATCCCAGGAAAAAAAAAAAAAAAAAAAAAAGACCCAGGAGCCCTTGTCTACCAACAAGCACTAGAGAAGGAAAAGGCAGGGCCCAAGACACACTTTGTCATACCTGTCCCTGATCTGCAGACAGGTGACGGTAGATCCCAGAATGCCTGGGACAATCCTGATTTAGATCTGTGGTCCCAGCATCATTATTAATAACATACCCTTTTACTTTGAAAGCATCCCTGGTTTGGACAGTGGATGACACAGTCCCCTATTTCGTTGAGCTGCTCATCTGTATTTGGGACAAACGAGATGTCATTAGATCTTGTCAATAGTCCAGGAGTAGGGGCTGTTCTCCCCAGTTACGCTGAGGTTCAGAGAGGGTATGTGACTTGCCCAAGGGTACACAGCAGGGAAGTGACTGAGCTAGGCTCAGGCTGATCCCAGGATTGTGTGGCCCTGTTGTACTGCCACCTTCAGCCATTCTCCTGGGCTCTATTGGGACATGCAGGTGAAGGAAGGCCCAAGAATGGAAAGCTAGAACTCCTGGGGGCAGACAGAGGTCTTGGGATCAAAGTTCCTCCTGCAGCTGTCTACATACACCCATGCAGCCCTTCGCCTCTACACAGGTGTGTTACAGAGAGCAGTCCCAGCTACCTGGAGAGCTCCCTGCCAGCCATGCACATAAGTCAGCCTTACCCGGGATAACAAGCTGTGAAGATCTTATCAGGCCCCTGATGGCTGATGCTGTTGCTAGCGGGCTGTCCCCCTGCCCACTGCAGCCTCAGCCTCCTCCCAGGCTGGGGAATCCTGTTTTCTTTCCTAAGTGGAACATCAGATTACTCAGGTCTGATTTCACTGCTGATTGGCGGGGGTGGGGGTGGGGGTGCAAGGAGAAGGGGGAGGACATAACACTCAGCTCTCAGGACAAAGTGAGGCCACCTGAGGGGGCAGCTTATCCATCACCTTCTGACAACGTTTCATCCTCATTCCACTGTCCCTTCCATGCTAGGGTGGGAGTTTCTGAGTAAGCAAAGGCCAATTTGTCTCAAACCTCCAGGATGGACAGGGGAGTTACCTGAGATGACTAAGAGAAGTGTTCCTTCTCGTTTCCTTCCTTTCTTTCTTCCTTCCTTCACTCATTCATTCGTTCAACAGATCTTCCCCAGTGTCTCTGACACAGAGAGCTCCCCCATACCGCCACTGCCCCAGAAGGGAGGGCCAGCCCTGCAGCAGGACAGCAGAGGCTGCCAGGGGGATGACCCCAGAGCTGAGTCTTACAAGGATGGGAGGAGTTTGCCTGGTGAAGGCAAAGGAAAGCTATTCTTGGTGGAGGGGACAGTGTGGACAGGGGCGCAGAGGCAAGAAAGACAGTTGAGCGTCCAGGGAAAGGGAAAATCAGGAGAACTGGCCATCTGGTGATGGTACCTGAGAGGTACATGGGAAGAAAGCCGTGAAAAACCTTGACACCTGGCATCCAGGTTGGAATCTCTCCTGAAGGGGCCAGATGATCTTAGAATGGCTGTAAGGAGGGGTCCAAGCATGGGCTTTGGGGTTTCACTCATTCACTCAGGCATTTGATCCCAGTCTTTCTGGGATCCAGGAGATGCCAGGCCCTGTTGCAGCAGAAGACAGGCTATGGGCAGGACAATCCTAGCCCCTGCCCTGTCGGGCCCCTTGGGCTGGCTGGGGGACACACATATGAACATATACAGCCATGGCATTAGGTGCCATGAAGGATAATAGAACTGTTCTAGTTAAGTGGCAGGTGGATGTCAGGGGGAAGCTCTGAGTCTCCCCATGACCCTAGCAAGAATGTGTGCTGAGCCTCAGCTTCCTCATCTATAACATGGGTATGGTTGTGTTCCCCACCTCATGGAATTGTGAGAGCATGTGTGTGAAGTGCTCACCCAGGGCCTGGCCTGGGAGTGTGAGCAGTTACCACAACTGCTCATATTTAAGGGAGCAAGAAGCTGGTGGGCCTGGTATCAAGAATAGCAGCCATGTGGGAAATGGACTGGACACAGCAGAAGCGTGGGAAACATGGCAGGTAAGAATTTCCCAGAGGATGGAAAGGACAGCCATTGCTTTCTAAGAGATGCAAAAAACTGGGACCAGTGATACTGAGGAGGGGGTGCAGAAGGCAGGGAGTCCCAGCTAAGGAGTGACCGACCATCTCTCTCTGAGCAGGCACACCCAGCGCATCCCTGAGATCACACCACAGCCACCATGGTTAAGAGCAGGGCCTCCGAAGCTACACATACTTGGGTTCACATCCTGCCCTGCCATTAGCTCTGAGGATGTTGCCACAACCCAAGGCAAGTGTTGTAAAACTCTTAGAACCTCAGTCTGTGAAATGGGCATAATAATGCATCTACGCTTCCTGAGAGTGCGAAAAGATAATGTGTTCGAAGCACTTAGCATGCTGCCGAGCACATAGTGAGTGTCCAGTAAAGAGCCCTTTGAATTATTTCTGCATCCCCCAGAGTCTTGGACTCCAAGCTCCCTTGTGTTCAGGAAAGGTGAGTTTCCAAACCAGAACTCGGGGGCTGTAGGCCATAGGGAGCCTGAACAGACCCTCTTGGGAAGTCCTGAAGATGAGCTCCCTCTTATGCCCCATGCCAGGCTGCCTGCCCAGTGGAACCCAGGGACTCAGGACAGACAGATGCAGTCCACCTGCCTTATACCGCTTCCCCTGCTCACTTCCAGGTAGGCCACTTGGAAGAGTCTCCTGAGCCTTGCTGTACTCCTTTTTCCCAGAAGATGTTTTAGAAAATCTGGAACAGGGGGATCCCTGGGTGGCTTGGCAGTTTGGTGCCTGCCTTCGGCCCGGGGCGTGATCTTGGGGTCCCAGGATCGAGTCCCACATCTGGCTCCCTGAGTGGAGCCTGCTTCTCCCTCTGCCTCTCTCTCTCTCTCTCTGTGTGTCTCTCATGAATAAATAAAATCTTTAAAAAAAGGAAAGAAAGAAAAAATCCGGAGCTGCTGGGAGCAGGACCAAGTTGTCTTGCCATGGGCAGGCAGGCCTTGGGAGTAGGCTCTCCAAGTGTCCTCCGTGCTAACCAAGGGCAGAAGGCCACTCCTGGCTGGGTGCCCAGCCTGTGGACTCACTGTCAGAGAAGGTGGCTCAGCTCAGGGGAGCTGCCCCAAGGAGGTGCGGGACCCTCCACCTTGCTCTGTGGACTTTAGCTTACTCTCTGCTCTCTAGTACAGCCTAGAAAAGCAACAGCACAGCCTCCAGAAACCCTAGTCTGGGATATGGAGCAGCCAAGGCCTGTCCTGGCCATGCCCCCATGCTTAGCCTTTCCAAGTAGGACAGAAGGGGAAAGAAAGGTGCAGGCAGGGGAGTGGTGGGGACATTCCTGACCTGGGACCTGGAAATAGATGCGTTTGGTAAATGTGGCTGAGGCCCCCACAAGAACTTGTCACACAGATGACAAGCATGTCAGAGTCATCCCCAGTCTCAAAGATCTAGGACTGATGTAGCCCCTGCCCTCAGCTGCAGGCCACAAAAACCAGAGACAGTGGGAGGGCTGGCCTCCCTGACTCTGCAGCTGCTCAAAACAGGACAGGGCAGTGACTTAAAAGCCACTTGGAGAGGTCCTGTGACAAGGTCTATAGGCCATGGAGCTCAAGACAGTGGGAGCAATAGACTGTCTGCTGGCCCCTCTGCCTAGACCTGGGTGCCACAAATCAGCTTCTCCATGCCTCAGCCCCAGCTCCTACACCAGCCATCAGAGATCCCCAACCTGCAGGCAGGCAGCCTGGCACCTGGGCCCCGTGGCTCATGGGGAAATCTCCCTTCAATGGACACATCCTTAAATATATACAAGGGTATGTCCCCCCCCCCCCACTTTTCCTTTCTATACATTGGGCCCTAAAATCTGGGCCATCCCGCCACCCACATTAACTGCGTTAAGGAGGAATTATAAAAAGAAATCAAATTTCCCATAGCATTTGAACGCCATTAAAATGCCAAACAATAAACTACCAGGCTGCAAATTAGATCAGTGGAAATATCAAACACATTGAGGTATAAAATCCATAATTGCATTTAGTGGCAGCCGTCCCTGGAGAGGCCCTGCTAAAGATCATCACAGCCCCACATATGAGAAGCTATTGACAGAGGAATAAAAATCGACAGGCCAACCAAATAAACCGTGCAGGCTTCATTAAATATTCAGCAACGGAAATTTGACTATCTCAGGCCTCTCCCCTTGGTCCCATCCTGAGCCCTTCTCTGCCCAGCTGGGGGCTCAGGGCCTGGCCCTCCCCAGCCACCAGCAGCTTGCACAGGCAGGACCAGAGGAGGGGGTCAGGCTATCGTGGTGGGAAGAGGAGGGGGCTCCACCGGGTTATTATTGTTGGGCGGCTGTTATTAGCTTTCACCCTGGAGTAGGTGGCCCTGAAGTCTTTAATTAGGTCATTAAGGGGGTAATTTCCAGAGAGGTTTTAAATCCTTAGCAGCTGAAGAGCCTCCAGCCAGAGCCCAGAGAGCCGGTGGGGCTAGGGCCTGGGCCCCCCCCCCCCGGGGTGGTGTGGGTAAAGGGGTGGGGGCAGGGGATGGGAGCAAGGCTTTGTTGAGCCCCCCACCCAGGATCAGGCATCAGGCTCACCTGCCCCAGGACGATAGACAACGATGGAGGGGCAGGTGGGCCCGATCCAGTGGGACCCCAGCCCACAGGTATCCCAGCCTCGGCAGGGTGGCTGCTGGCTCTGGCCCCCCGCCCCACCTGGCTGGCCCGGAGCTCGGCCCTCAGCTCCTCTCCTTCCCCTCTCCTTCCTTCCCTCTCCGGTTCTCCTTCCCACCTCCCTCCCCTCCCTTTCCTCCTCACCTAGGAGCCTCGCTGCCATGTATAATGCATGCAGTGGAAGCACCCAATAGGATTAGGCACCTCCGCCCGTCTTAGCGAGAGAAAGTTTATGTAAATGACTGATGACAGCGCTATTGTGTGAGGAATATCAATGGAGTAATTACAGTTACATCGGGCGCCCGCGCCGCCGGCCCGTGTTAATTTTTCACCGGCTCCCCCGGGAGAGATCGGAGCGCGCTCCGAAGAGCACAGCTAATAATGGGAGCTCGGAGCCGCCGCTGCGCCACGCGCCCCGAGGTCTTTCTGAGCAGACTGCTAAGCACTGGCTGTCTCCCCGGAGAGCCGAGAACAGAGATAAAATGATTAAAAACTGCCAAGCGGGCCTGGCAATCACTCGCTCCGCTGTCAGCCCGAGACAAGACAAATCTCTGCGATTTTTCTCTTCCCTCCTCTTTGTGAGCCCCCAAGCTGAGACATGGGGAGCCAGGCAGGGTCGGGGTCAGCTCCCGGGAGGAGGGGGGTGCGGCAGGGCAGTGGCAGTGACGGCAGGGCACTGGCCTTTGGGCTGGAGGTGGGTGCAGTCTGTAGGGAGCCCGCAGGAACCTGGAGGCCCCCCGCCACTTGCCCCCTGTTGGGCCCAGAGAGCCAGCTCTGCTCATTCCTCCCAGGAAAACCGGTACACCTGTTGGGGGCCATGCGTTGGGGCACACACACCGGAGCACACCTATCCTGACCCACCTGCCAAGGACACCAGCAGGGGCTCACCTGGGCTGGGGGCTCCTCCGGCTTTTAGGAACCTGCTCCCCTGACCTGGCACTGGACCATCTTGGCCCCTTCCTCATGAGCTTCCAGGCCCTGAGACTCCAGCTTGGGCACAATGATGAGGCTCCTTGACCACCGGCCCACAGTAGACCCCCAGTAGGGGCCATGGAAGTGTTTGTCTCCTCCCAGGTTCTGGGTTCAAGCTGGGAGGGAGGGTGTCCTAAGTATCCACATGTTTGGCCCTAAAGCTAAGCTTGGCCCCAGCACCTGAGAAGATGGAGAGAAGGAAATAAGGAGGTAGAGGAGAGGAGGGGGGATGGAGGGATGTGGAGGGCCTATCACCGGCTCCTACCTTTGAGAGAGAGTGGGGCGGAGGCTGGCTTGCCTGCTGCTGCAACAGCCACAGAGCAGTCAGTCACCTATGATCCCAGTGCACCCTCCACCCACCATTCTACAATATAGGTGAGAGGAGATTCCTTTTTTTAAAAAAAGCTTTTATTTATTTATTAGAGACACAGAGAATGAGAGAGAGGCAGAGGGAGAAGCAGGCTCCATGCAGGGAGCCCGACGTGGGACTTGATCCCAGGTCTCCAGGATCACACCCTGGGCTGAAGGCAGCGCTAAACTGCTAAGCCACCGGGGCTGCCCGTGAGAGGAGATTCCTGCTGGAACCTGGGCTGGGCTCTTGGAGCTGTGGCCACGGACGAGCTGTGGTCACAGTCCAGGAGGAGCCATCTGTAGCTCCACTCGTCACACCCAACCCCTCTGTCCATACCCCCCCACACACACATGCACACACGTAGTGCCCCCACTGACATGTGTATACACCCTCCATGCCCTGCTATTATCAGCACATAATGGCCAACAGCCCCCCCCACACACAGGGACCCTAACTCGGACATCCACACACACCACATCCATGGAATTACCAATGTCCACACACGCACAGCGTACCCTCCCACGCTGACACACAAAGATACAGGCAAACAGGTACAAACAGGCATGTGCACGGAGACGTGAGCTCACTGACAAGCAGGCACACTCTGTCTTAGGCACAGAGGATGGACGATGTCCAGATACACAGACACACCCACGGTGCAGCAGCACACCCAGGCACACAGGAACACATGCAGAGACACACATGCTCACACAGGCACCGTCCCTCTTGGCACCAGCTCTCCAACGGATGCTCCGGCATTCAAATGCAGGAGGATGAACCACAGTTCCCCAAGGAGGTGCTGAACCTGCCTCTCCAGATGCTGCCTGTTCCAGAGCGCTGCGCCCACCACCCGCCTGCCATGGGCTCCGTCGCAGTGAGCTGAGCAGGTACTGCAGTGATTAGACTGGGATGCCGATTGACAGCAGTGGTAACCCCCTGGCAGCCCGGGCACGGAAGCCAGGCAGAGGTGGGGACAGCAGCCCCCTGCCATGGATGGGGTGTCAAGACCAGGTGGTATCTATGCCAGATTGGGCTGGTCCAGCTCTGGCCAGCAGCTTCCTGCCCTCTTGCTCAAGGCTCCCTGGGCTTCTGCTAGGCAGCACATCTGGACAGAGCTGCCACCTCACACCTTGCCACGTGCACGCACACACACAAATATCCTTGCAGACACAGACACACACGGGGACATACAGCACAATTGCTGACGGACCCACACAGATGTGTGCCCACATGCACACAACAGAGACACACACATGGATCCCAAGGCCCACTGATCCCAACGGCCAGGCCCTCACAGAGCTCAGGTCTGGTGATACCCACACAGACACCCACGCACACTTGTACTTACAGCCATTTGCACTCAACACAGCCTCATAGGGCCCCTTCCTCTCTGGTCCTGCCCTACTCCCCTTGCAACCCACACAGCAGAGTGAATTTCATGTTCAACTCTGACCTTGACACTTTCCTGCTTAGAATTCTTCCATGACCTCCAGTGGCCCCTAGAGTAAAGGCCAGGCTCTCCAGCACAATCTTCAAGACCTTGCATGATCTGACCTCTCTCTGCACCCCCACCACAGTCTGCTTCCAGGCCTTGCACATGCTGGTCCCTCTGCCCAAAAACTGCTCCACTCCCCTCTGCCAGGATAATCCCTCTGCTCTCAGCATGGAGCTTCCATGGAAGCTCTCCTCCACACCTCAGTCTGGGAGAGGAGCCCCATTCCTGTGGTCTATAATTCTCCATGCTTCCTCCATCAGAGCTTTTACCAAGGTACCACCAGGGACATGCCTCTCCCACTGCACAGTGAGCTCTTTGGGGACAGTGCTTTGTCTGACTTGTGTCTGCAGCACCTGGGACAAGGACACAGTAGCCTTGCAGTCAACACCAGAAAGGAGAAAGCCCTGTGGTCCTAGCTCCTATGTGAGACCAAGGCCTGAGATGGGCTGGGGTGTTGGAGAAGGCGCTGGCATCAAGGACATCCAGCAGACCCTCAGGCCATCATCAGGCTGCCCTTCTGCAGAAAGTGGCTGTCACTTTGTCACTCACCATCCCCAGTACCTGTCGCTGGGCTGTGGAGTGGGATGCCTCTCCACAGTCCAGCTTGAAAGGGCTGGCAGCCCATGGGGCAGGCTCTGGCTGGGGCTCTCCCCTCCTTCCCCTCAGGAGGCAGCAGCCCACAGCACCAAGCAGTGTGGCACTAAGGAGCTACCAGCAGGTGGGCATTCCAGTCTAACCCACCCACTTCCAAGCTGGGTGACCTCAGAGCAATGATAGAATAAGAGCAAAAATGACAAATGGCAGCTTCCATTTCTTCATTTGCTGGAAATCTTGGTTTAGGTGTTCAGACTGCCCAATTTATACGGGAAGAAATTGAAGTTAAGTGGCAGAAAGAGATAGATGCAAGATTGGGACCAACAGCCTCTGAAACACACACTTATCAGGACGCCTGGGTGGCTCAGTGGTTAGGCTCCTGCCTTTGTTCAGCTCAGGTTGTGATCCCAGGATCTGGGATGGAGTCCTGCATCAGGCTCACTGTGGGGAGCTTGCTTCTCCCTCTGCCTGTGTCTCTCCCTCTCTCTTTCTCTCTCTGTGTCTCTCATGAATAAATAAATGAATTTTTAAAAAATGAAGCACACACTTATCCCTTTGACCCTCCAAGGTCATGGATGTGACTGCTGTGTCACCAGTCACATGTTAAGAATTACTAGGACCCTCTGGGTGTATCAGCCTCTAAGCCTGGAATGCCCTGGCCACAGCATCTCCTCTGATTACTCGTGGTTGTGAAAATCTTCTCATGCCCCCTTCCTTGTACCTGTGCCCAGTCTTCCCAGGCCCCAGCAGTCCACCCCCTTGCCTCTGTGTAAGCCCCAAGATGCTCTCTGCCTGCTGCTCCCCATGTGACATGTGGGCGATGAGTGAGGGGATAACAAGCAGTTGCCTGGAAGGGGGTGAGGTGGCAAGGGACAGGGGCTGGAGTCAGACCTGGTCATGGTATGGCTGTGTGGCCTTGGGCAAGTTGCCGCCAACTTCTGAACCTCAGTCTCCTTATCTGTAAAATGGGAATGATAATCACATTGACGCCTCAGGCCTGGCAGGGGGCTTCACACGGTGCAGTGCGTGTGACAAACTCAGCCACAGCTTGGCATGTAGCAGGTGCTAGGACTTTGAACAAGTCTGCTGAACTGCAGTGCCCTGAGGAGAGCACAGCCAGGGACAGAGCTGGGCGGGGAGCGGACGAGGAAACACTGTTTCTCCTAGCAGGTCCACACTCTCCTCCTGGCCTTCCCTGACTCTGTCCAAGCATCCCCTGCCTGGTAAAAGCTCTTCAGCCTTCCCAGACAGCCTTCATTACCCCTTCCTCCAGGCATCCCCTCCCTAAGAACCTTTCCCTCCATCACAACTCTCCACTCATGGGATTATCCTCACCACCCCAGCCTTTCCCTGCTTCTGTCCTCTGTGATGCTGGAGCTCCAGCAAGATTGGGCCAGCTGAGTCACCTCTGCTTCCCCGCTCCCTATGGAATGGGTGGAGGAGGGCGGAGGGCAGGGCCGGCCCCAAGGAGGTGGGTGAGAGGAAGAGAAGGGGGCAAGTTGGGCTCTGGAGGCCTGGAGGGGTCAACTGGCCTTCCTGGTGTTTTTTTCTGTCAGAATTCCTTTTAGTAACAAAAAAATAATGACCACTATAGTAACAAGAGCTGTATAGGACACATTTCTTTCTCTTGCTGTTTTTTGAGTAATGAGCTTTGTGCTAAATGCTCCATATCTTCCTACTGTTAATCCTTCCAATGACCTGGAGAGAAGAAATAGTTGTACCCATTTGCAGATAAGGAAACTGAGAATCAGAAAGGTTGAGGGACTCATCCAAGAGAGCAGCTCACAGATAGCATTAGGGCAAGCCTGGCACTCTGTGGTGCTGATAAACAGGGGTGGGTGCTACAGCAGGTGGGCAACTGGAAATCATGATGAAGACATTCTCTGAGCCCCTACTATGTGCCAGGCCTGCTCCTAGCATCTGTCTTCCTTTGGCAAGACCCCACCCAGCTCAGCACCCCAGGACCCATCTGGCTGGGTCTGCCCCCTTCATCATGAGCTCCCCAAGGCAAGGCCTGCATCCGTCTTGTTCCCCAGGCCTCCCTAATGCCCACACAGGCCTGACATGGAGGGGGCTCCATACCTAACTCTGGAATGCCACCTTTGGAGATTAGCCCATCTAGGATTCTAAACAGAGCTCCATCACTACTGGGCAAAGAGGCATTTCTGGTCTCCACTGCGGAGCTTTCTGGATGCCCCTTCTCAGCCCATTCTGGCAGGGTCAACAGCTTCTCCTCTGAGGTCCCCTGCCTGCTCGTCATCCCTAAGAATACATGGCTGGAACAATCCTGCTCACCTTGGCCTGTTGGCCTGGCTTGGAGCAGGGGTCCTTCTGGTTGCTGGGCTGGGCTTCCTTCTTCCCTCCCTCCCTGCCTTCAGCGCATATTGAACACTTACCTGGGGCCTTCTGAGCAGGAGCTGTAGAATGATAAGCATCTCAGAGGCCACCTGGTGGACTGGTTGAGCTAAGCTATGTGACCTTGGACAGCTGACTTCCCCTTTCTGTGCCTCGGTTTCCACATCTCTGAAATGGGATGATAACAGACCCTGCCTCACAGACTTACATGGGCTTAAGAGGATAACTCAAGTCCTTAACTCAGTGCCTACATTGTATAAGAAAAGAAAAAATAAAACCCTTTACTTCCATTGTGCTGTTATAATTGTGTGCAGGGAGAACCACATTTGGAGCAGACAGCCCTTTAGGAGCAAAGGGAGGGAGAGAGCAGGAGAGAGGATGTGCTGCTGTACCCCCACAACGTTGGCTCACTTCCTGCCTCCCAGAGGGTACTAATTTTGCCCCCCCCACCCCCCATTCTGGTCCCCACTGTAAGCAGCCTGACCCTTACATCCTGGGGTTTCAGGGAGAGAAGAACCCTGGCCTAGCCAGAGTCCATACGTGGTGATATCCTGCCATCCATCCAGTTACCCATTCACCAATGTCACTCCATGCCAGGCAGTGTGCCACGCTGTGGGGAGGCTGCATGCACCATGACAGACAGATGGCCACAGCTCATTTGTTCATTCAGTACATGCATGCTGAGCACCTACCAAGTATAAGGCCATGTGCCTGTCCTGGGTGTATCCTGGGCAGGAGTGCTCACAACTCCACGTACACAGATATCCCTGGAGGGGGACAGCTAGGAATGAGGATTCACAGGCTTCACCCTGAGAGTCTGAGTCCTTGCACGGAGCTAGGAATCTGCATGTTTAACAAGTACTGCAAAACAGACCCAGGCTGGGGGTGGGGGAGGGGAGGGGGAGGTGGGAATACGGAGCCAGTGGGATTTCATGAAGCTAATGATTTTTATGCCAAGCTTCAGAAGAAGAAGACTGTTCCAGAAGAAGAAGGAGGATGATGGAGGCCAGCAAATATATCCTGCACAACTGCCACAGCATGAGTAAGACCCAGATACTGACAAGTGTCTGAATGTGTGGGGAAAAGCAGGTGAGCTGCTGGCTGAGCAGAGGATAAGGGCACAGGGCCTAAGGAAGGCCTGGAAGGCCAAGCTGAGAGCCAAGAGGGAGAAGCCACTTGCGGACAAGCCACAGGTCAATGGTAGAGTGAGGAGGTGTCCTTAATCCCAGCAGGCCTGGTTCCAGCTTCAGACACCTTGGCCTCCCTCCATTTTAGAGACTTGGGGTCTGGGGCTGGCTACATGATTTGAAGGGCCCAGGACAAAATGAAAACGCAGGGTACTTGTCCATATCGTATTAAGAATTTCAAGAGGGGGGATCCCTGGGTGGTTCAGTGGTTTAGTGCCTGCCTTCAGCCTAGGGTGTGATCCTGGAGTCCTGGGATTGCGTCCCACATCAGGCTCCCTGCATGGAGCCTGCTTCTCCCTCTGCCTGTGTCTCTGCCTCTCTCTCTCTCTCTCTCTGTCTCTCATAAATAAATAAAATCTTAAAAAAAAAAAAAAAAAAAGAATTTCAAGAGGGCAACAGCAGAACATTAAACCCAGCACAGGCCCCTTCTAGGTATGAGGTCCTGTGGGCCAGCATAGGTCACTTGCCCATGAAACCTGGCCTGTCAACAACCCAGACAAGTGGGTCACCCTTGCTGGGACCAGCCCAGAGAGCTCAGGACCCCAAGGCCTTAGCCAGGCCACCCAGGACCTGGGGCTTCCAGTCACACCAGCTCCACGCCCCAGGTCTCTCTGCCCCCATCCCCACCCCTCAACCCTCGGAACTGCCTCCTAACTTTGCCTTGAACCCATTCCTTCTCCAGCCACTCTACAGCCCTCACCTCTGATGAGGCAGCAGCGCCCCCCGCCAGTCTTCAGTCCCCAATCTCACACATGTGCTGCCAATATCAGCTCCATAAAGTGCCTTTCCCATCCTGTCACCCACCTGTACAATAATCTTCAATGGCTCCCTTCTGCCCACAGGATAAAAGCCAAACCCCTGTTGCATAGCTACTAGCCCCTGCCTGGCCTCTCCAGCCCTGCATCCCCGCAGCCCCTAGGCAGCCTCTCCAGCTGACTCACTGTCCCAGCCCACCAGTTTAACCCCTAATATTCCAGCTTCCTATGCCCCTACCTGGACTGCCCTCCCCAGATCCTCTCAGTTCCTGCCTCCCATCTCACAGGCACCTGCCTCAGGTAACCCAGCATAGACTCTTCTTGCTATCATGTGTTATTAACCAGACCCCTGCCCACAGCCCTTCCCACTAACAAAAACAGTTCACAAGGACCAGTATGGTTCCTGACACCCACTGTTTCGTCCAATCCTCAGGACAACCCTTGCAACCAGGTTCTTGGAGTACCTCCATGTAACCAATGTGGGAGCAGAGGCTCAGAGAGGTTGAGGAACTTGCTAAGGGTTGCCCAGTTAGAAAGGGGCCTAGTGTCTAGCCATGCCAGTTGAGCTCCTGAGCACTTCTCCATATTTTTCTTTCAATACAAATGGAGCACCTATTAGGTATCATGCCCTGTTCTAGCCAAGGCATGGCTACACAGGGAACCCTAGCAAAGATACTGCCTGGCACATACAACCAAAGCCAGACACCTGCTCAGGCCCACAAAAGGATAATGGGAGCATCAGGAACAATATTAGCAAGAACCACACACCTAATCTGAAGACACTGCCTCTACTTTCTCTTTTAAATCTCATCGTTGCTCTGAGGCAGGTGTCGGTCCTCAGCAGACTGTGAGAGAACTGCAGCACAGAGAGGTAAAGCATCCAATCCAAGGCCACACAGCCAGTCAGTGGCAAAGCTAGATCAAACTCTGAACCCCGAGTGTCCAAAGCACTGAGGCATCTTTTCTCTGTCTGCCTGGCTAAGAACTAAGTTTCTGGTCCCCCAAAGAATAAGTTCTAGGGTCACAAAATAGAAGAGGTCAACATACCCAGTTGTGGGGACTGAGCTGGCCTGATTTCTGCTTAACTATGTCCCTTCACCCCACCCACTTAACCCAGGGGCTACCCCATCCTAGCCCCACTCAGCCAGAACCCTGGTTGAGCAACTAAAAGCTCCCCAGCTGCCCAGATGTACCAGTCTCTTACCTAACAGACCTCATTACCTCGTGCCATGAGCACTCACCAAGTGGAGCACATGCTCGGTTCCATGATACTCCCTGTGCTCCAGGGCAAGATGTTTCCTTTTACGAGTTCTCAGTTATTACTATCATTACTGTTATTTTAATTTAAATCTTTGACATTCAGGGAGATGTTTCTCTGCAGCCACAAGGGCATGTCTGTGGGAGGCTGGCACTCCGGTGACTGGCTTGAACTCTTGCCACGTGGGATGGCCGGGCCAGTGGGCGGCCAGCTCCATCCTCCTTCAGGGCTCTGCCGCTGCTCACTTATCAGGCTGACATCCCACAGGGGTGCCGCTGCCCTGCCCGCCCCTCCGGCTCCAGGCCTGCCGACTGGAACCAGACCTGGAGGGGTAGGCAGGCGGGGGCCTGTGGGAGGGGGCCAAGCCCTCGCCACAGGCCCCTTTGCAGTTCAAAGTGACATACTCAGGGCTGTCCCCTTCAAAGGGCAGACAGTGCCTGCCCTGAGCTGCTGTACCCGCAGGGCAGGGGTAAAGGTGGCCCTGTGAGGGCTGGTGAACTCCCATCCGTGGGTTGGGCCTGTTTCCCTGTGCCCTCTTCAGAGCAGGACACACACCAGCAGCTCTACCTTGCAATGTGATCCTGGGAAAATCGCCTTGTCTCTCTGAACTTCCCTGCTGTCACTCTGCATATTTGCAAAGCACTCAGGAGGCACTCAGGGATGGTCGTGCATGATGCTGACAATGCTGACGATAAAGATGATGACTCAGTCTTCTGAGAAACAATAGCCCAAAGCAGTAACACCTGAGTATGATTCCCATCAGCTGTTCCCTCGTTGTGTGACCCAGGGCAAGTCATTTAAGTTCTCTGTGCTTTGGTTTTCCCCCATCTGTAAAACAGGGCTAGGAGAGGGATGCCTCATGCCAAGTAGCCACAGACACACCCAACTCCTCAATGCTAAAATGTGTCCACGTCCTGCCAGGATCATCATTCAGCCCGAGTGAGACCCACCCAGAAGGTGCACAGTCCAGGTGCTCCCCTCAAAACCCTCACTCCCATCCACCCTCCAGGCTGAGAAGTGGTCACGAGGACAAATCTTCACCATCCGCAGATGATAGCGGCATGCTGGTGCAGCTCCCCACTGGCTGTGTGATCCTGGGTGTATGGCCTTACCCCTCTGAGCCCCAGTTCAGGGCTGGAAACCTGGGTAAGCAACGATTCTTTTAGGCACTCTCACTGAGGTCTGGGGTGCCAAGGGCTTAGCCCTGAGCTTAGACATGATGTGTAACCAGTAGATGGTAGCTTATCATTGCTTCCTTAAGCTGTGTGACCTTGGGGAAATCATGGCACCTCTCAGGTCAAGCTCCAATATTGCGGAATGGGAAATGATAATAAGAACTCCTGCCCCAGGGCAGTGAGAAGACTCAATGAGCT
The DNA here is from genome assembly GCF_018345385.1 of Vulpes lagopus. Lineage (NCBI taxonomy): Eukaryota > Metazoa > Chordata > Mammalia > Carnivora > Canidae > Vulpes > Vulpes lagopus. The sequence continues at coordinate 4,633,246 of NC_054835.1, read as the reverse complement.
AATTCCCATCAAATCCAGAGGTAGTGTATAATAAGCACTGGCCATTAATTATGAAGCATTCATTCAACAAATAACATTGAGCTCTGGTGCCTGGCCACCACAGGACGCCAAACCATCCAGGGGCCAGATTCTGCCCTCCCAAAGGATCGCTGAAAGTTTTCTCCGGACATAATGCCTGGGCTCCAATCCCAGTTCTGCTCACTAGCTGTGTGACCTTGGGCAAGTTACTCAGCCTCTCAGTGCTTCAGTCATCTCATCTCTCATCTGTAAATGATCACAACACCGTCACAGAACCTTTAAAAACTGTGAAATGCTTAGAGCGGTGCCTGGACAAACCATGAGCACTCAAGAAGCAACCGCTATGATTCTTATTGTGGCTGCTGCTGTTGTGTGCTCCCTGGGCGGGGCCTGCCCATCAGCAAGCCCCCTGCAGCCTTGGGGGCGGTGCGGTGGTAAGCTTCTGCAGCTCAGAAACTTGGGAAGTGTTAGCTCCTGCAAGGCGGCGAGTACCCTGCAGAACGGAGGTTTCTGTGGGCTTGCTCTCTGGTCTGTTTCCCCAGCAGCTGGAACACTCAGAAAAAAGCTCCCAGCCTGCTGGGCTTGTCAAAGCAGGGCCAGCTTTACTAGAACCAGCTTTGGACGATAATTCTGTGGTCATAACAACTATTTTCTTTACATACTGCTATAGAAAGGGGAACCCCCTACTTTTTTTTTTTTTAACTTAACTGAAGACACCATCAAGCGTAAATATGCTGGAGTTTTTAATAAAAGCATGATGGAGAAACATTCAAAGCTCAATCAGAAGCAATTTGCATCGTGAGCAGAGATGTCGCTCCCACTCCCACCCCCTTGGCTGTGCTCTCTGTGCGGGACTGGTTTTGGGGCTGGCAACTTTAGACCTATGGCAAAAATAATGAACAGCAGTGAGGCTTGGAGATAGTCTGAAAAATATCCTGGAAAAGAAAAACATATGCCAAAGAGTGTGGTGTAAAAGTCATATTTCATGCCTGACTTTAGAGAATGTTAATAAGGATTAGAACCATACTCCAACAGAACAACTATCAGTCAAGGCGGGGTAATTAATTTTGCTTCAGATCTCTGCTTGGGAAAATGAAAGCAGTAAGTGTTGTTTCACAGCACAGAGATTCCATCGCACTAGAACAACCCAAAGAACTTCCAAAGTTGCATCCTGATCCCAGCTGAAAGAAACCTGGCTGTTGCCGGCGGCCTCTGCCGATCTGTCGCCATGTAGATTTGGGGATCTTTTCCCAATGTGAATACCAAACTTTTTTTTTTAATTTCAGGATTGGCTAATAAATATGATTAAGATAACACATCCCAAACCACGTGTCCTCTGCTTGGCCGCCAACATGTGGAGTACAGATGTGTCTTCCGTGTACAGATGACCCAGCCGGCTGCTCCCCTGAGGCAGGGACCCTGGGAGACGGCACCGGAGAGGTTCCGGCAGTCCCTTGGCCCTCTGTGGCCCTGGCCTCCCCGTGACCCACTGTACAGAGGAAGGGCCAAGCCCAGGGTGTCTGGGGAGTCAGATACTAGAAGGACAAAGGAAGGTGCAATATGGTCACCTGGTTCTTGTCCTTCAATGTCTCAATTTAGAAGATAAAATTGCCAAATTGTGCATGGTTCCATGCTATCTGGAAAGTTCTCAAACTCATTCCATCATGGAGACCTGCCTGTTACCCTCCTCAGGAACCAGGATTGAAGGACCTTCTCCTCCCAGTGACCTCAGCCTCAGGAGAAAAGAGTAAGCCAGTGCTAAAGCCAGAGTCTGGGAGCGGGTTCTAGAAAGAATTGTGTAGTTGCCACACAGACCCCTAACTTGGCAGTGGGTAGACTGGAGTTCCTGTCTCCATTGTGCTACAACTGAGTGAGCTTTAGGGCAAATATTAACTAGCCACACCTGGGCCTCAGTTTTCCCATTTCTACAGGGACCCTGAAAAGCTCTTCAGCTGAGACCTGTTAAAGCAGCCCAAGGCCTGGGTGGTGAGTATCACTCTGGCACACCCTCTGTGGTCACTGAAGAGGGTTCTTGGAGGCCGCAGAGAAAGCCAGGCCCTGGAAATAGGGTAAGGAAGCCTGGGCTTGTTGTTGTTGACAATCAGCCAAACTCCAGCTCTGGGGAGACAATCTCTGAGGCAAGAGCACCTGCCAGCCCAACCAAGCAGGACCCACTGACCCCAAAGCAAAGCTCTGGATTAAGGAAGGTATGAATGAGTCTACTTCTTAGCTTTTGGGGGGGGGGGGGTTAGAAGCAAGAAAGAAGGAGTTCCTCACAGTTAGCCCAGGCTAGGTAGAAGGGCTCAAGTGGACAGAAAGGGGAAGGACATTCTACGACTGTGGTAGAATGAATGAATGAATGAACGAACAAACGAACGAATCAACAAATGAATACATGAATGTATGTCAGAAGGAGGTGAGGGCCTCCAAACCCATCACAGCAGGCAAGCTGAGGGCAGTGTACCTCCCTGAGAAGAAAAGGGCCACTAGAGGGTCCCTGGGGGAAGGGTACCGTGACCTGGATGAGCCTCAGCTTCCTCCAGGGCAGGGGTGGGGTAAACTCTGGCCTCTTGGCACAGGCTGGAGGGTCTCCCTTCTGGACCGAGGCTCCTCTGGGGAGACAAGGAGGGTCAGGCTTCTCCTAATCTGGATGTGGTCAGGACCACTTTGGGGAAGAACTCTGTCACCAGCCCCCTGTCTCCTTTCAGCTGGAATGGACTGGGCATTGACCCGCGCATTTCTGGCCCCCTCTTACCGCTCAGGCACTGGTCTCCCCGGAATACCCCAGACCTCTTCCCTGCTGAGCAGCCCAGGCCGGTGGGCCCAGGGCTTGGCCAAGCCGGGCTGATATGAACCATCTGCGTTGTCTTAGGCCGCCCCTCTGCCCACTGTCCCTCTGAACTCGGCCGGTTCCCGCGGGCCGTTTGATGCCTCGTAGGGTCACAGACCCCCGCACACAAATCACTGCCGCGGGGCTGGGGGTGGGGCGGAGGCGCTGAAACCTAATCCGCAAAGTTTGCTCTGCCGCCGGCTCACTCCTTCCCTCGTTCACTCGGGCACCCCCCTCCCCTTTCCAAACAAGGCTTATTTTTCTTGCCAAAAAACCAAAGTTGGTATCAAGTGTTTCGAGGGAGAAAGTCTCTCCCCCGCCCCAGCTTGGGAGGAAGGGCCGGAGCTGTTGGCTGAGCTGGGGATTGCAGAGAGGCTCTGGGAGGGAACCCGCGGGAGGTGAGCTCCCAGCTCCCAGGTCTGCTGGTCCTTCCCGAGGTTAATGGTCACGGACCCAACTGTCTCTGACCGTGCCCTGTCCCCCTGGTCCCCTGCCCAGATAGTCCCCTGCCCATCGTGGCTCTCCATCCCTGTGGGGCCAGAGATGGAAGCATCACTTCCTGCCCCTTCTCCCTCCCCATAAAACAGCCTTTGCCTGTCGCTTTTACGAGGTGACACCCAGCTCTCAGCCCCATCCTCCCCGCACTGGAGCCTGGGCTCGGGAGGGAGGAGACTGAGCAGTCAGGCATCTCCAGAGAGCTCCCAGGACGCAATGGGGTCCCTGGGAGGCTGCCCCAGAGCACTGACAGAGCTTTAAAAGGAGGCTGAAGAGCGGGCTACACTAGAGACAAATTCCCCCAAAGTCTCCTCTGACTCTGCGGCCTTGGGAGTGAGATCCTAGAAACTGGCCAGGAGGTAGCCGGCCTGGGTCCTCAGGAGAGGTGCCGAGTGGAGGCCTGGGGGCACGCAGGTTTCATTTGCTGGGTGTTGGTTTTGCTTTTGGTTTTTTCAGCCGGTGCAGCGACCCGGAACCGCACCCAGCCGATCCTCCGACGCCCGCCGCCTCCGACCGGGCTGGGAGGTGGACGCCGGTGGCTAAAGTCCGCGCCGGCGGTGCCCGCTGTGCGCGCCGAGTTCTAGCTGTCGGAGAAAGCAGCCCGGGCTGGGGCAAGGCGGCGGCCGCGTCGAGGGGCCGGTCGGCAGACCCAGCTGGGTCTGCGCGGCCGGGGGAAGGGGGTGGCCGCCGGTCGGAGCTGCGGTCGCTCGCTCGCTCGGTGGGACCGGGGCGGTGGAAGCGGCCCTGGCGAGAATAAAGGCGCCACGGGCCCGGCGGAGAAGCGGGCTTCCGCGGGGGTCGAACAAAGGAATTCGCCCTCAGAAGAAAGGGGCTGCGCGAGCAGCCGGGAATGGTCAACCCCGGAGACTCGCAGGAGTACGAGCGTCGCCACATCGGTCCCAGGGATCCAACGAAATCTGCCCCGCGCAGGACCCCAGCCTGGCATCTCCATTCGGCCTCTCCCTTCTTGTCAATCCCACTTTCATGGGGATGGTGGGTGTGCACCCCCCAGCGCCACCTTTCCTGGGAAGAGGGGACAGAGCGGCCGGTGCTTTCAGTCAGTGGAGGCAAAAAGTCCACTCCCCCTCCCAACTGGCATCCTCTGGCTGTGACGCCGTTGCCCCCATTTTCCAGAAGCTGACAATTGAGGCTCCCGAAAAGCAACCCCTTCCCCCATCCCCGCTGCAACGCTTGGCGGGCTCAGGAGACCCAAGCGCCCTCGGAAACGAAAGTCGCCCGGGGGGGTGACAGGGCTGGAGCTCCCCTCCTCCCGCCGCCCTCGGAAGGGGTGGAGGGGACACGGTTGTAAGGTGCTCCGCTTCTTTTCTCTGCTTGACATGAATAAGGGGATTAGGACGGCAAGTTTCCGTCGTTCAGTCCGACGGACAAAGGGCCCCGCGGTCAGAGCGGCACAGTCTCTGATTAAACGACAGAGCCCTGTCACTCAGCACCATCCTAGGTACTTGTGTTCGTGACATAATCTTATTAGAAGATAAAACCGGTGAAATCCTTTCCATAATGAAAAGTTACATTTAATGGCTGGACTCGCCCCCCAATCCCTCCCGACCCTGCCCGCCTCCTCCCGTTGCTGTTGGATATGGCTCGCCTGTAATTGGCATTTAAAGCACCAAGTCCGAGAGAAAAACGGGGTTTAGGGTTTTTGTAATCCCCCTAAACTGTCTTTGTTCGAAATCTCCACAGATACAAGTCTGTTAAGAGTAAATATTTGTGGATTGATACAACCACATTTCCCCCCTACAAACCAAATCTGAAAAAAATCTGCCCTCCCGCCGCGCTCGGCAAGGGCACAGGAGGGAGGGGGCCGGGGTCGGCCCTAGCGTCTGCATCGGGGACCCTGTGTTCAGGTCGCCTTGCCTCCTCTCGGACGGAGCCCAGGGACTTTGCACATTTTTCAGGCGGAAGAAAGGTCTTAGGTTCTTTTTTCAATTTTCTGTGCTCTCGATAAACAAACCTCCCGAACCTGCTGCTTTTGGGCCTGCCCTAGGGGGTCGGTGGGAGGGTTTGTGGAGGGTGAAGTCTTTGCTCCATTCCAAAAGAAAATGTGAACTCTCTCCACCCGCTTCTCTCCCTTCGGGCAGGTTTGATTGACTCTAAGAGGACTCGTTCCTCCTGGGTCGTGGGAGACCCAACCCAGCAGGGTGCCCTGAGTCCAGCTTAAGAGAGCACCCGGAGCCGCCAAGGGGCCCCCGAAACACGAAGGAGTCCGAAAGTTGCGGCGGGGCCCCCGGTTCCCGGCTCCAGCACGGCCCGTCCCGGGATCGGATTCCTTCATAAATCAGCGGCTGGGTGAAAGGGCTGCGCTTTAGAAAGGGCAGGACCGTGTGCGCGTATTAGAGCGCGCGGTTCCCAAATCCGGGCTAAACCCCTGGTGACACCGAAATTCATCAACCACTGCCGGCGCCCGTGGCGCAGCCGAGGAGCCTGTGCACTGCGCTGCTCCACTTGGGGGAAGAAAGAATGAGGAGCAGGGACCATCCAAGAGGTGGGCCTGGAGGGCACGGGTGGAGACCTCTGAGAGCCGCCCCGCGCGCGCACACGGGCTTCGAGCAGTGAAGGAAGCTCACTGCCAGGGGGAAGGCAGTTATTCTAACCTTTTTCCTTCTCTGGCAAGGGCTGGCCCTACACCGACATTCTGGTGCGAAGACAGCAGTGACCTCCACCCTCACCCCTCCCAACCCTGAGGCAGTAGCCCCCCCCTCCCAACACATACACTCACCTTTCAGTCTGGGCGCTCTAAGGAGAATCACAACTGCCCAGAGCAGACTCTGGGGCTTTGGGAGGAACAGAACTCCAGGACTTAGGAATCCCATCAGCTTTGGGAGTTAGACCCACCTGGGAAAAATCTGCTACATAGTAGCACTGGGCCTGAGAGAAGTTACCTAACTTCCTCCACCTCAGTTTTCTCACCTATACAGGGACCCAAAGCAATAAAGGCCAGTAGACATCGCAGTACTCCAGAAATGTCAATTCCTTTTCTTTCTAGATGTACTACTGTGACCTGCCCCTCTAGGTCAATAGGACTCTGTTCCTGTGAGTTCCTATCTAATCTACCCTGGCCATGCTCAAGAGTAGGCTGGATAAAAAAGCAGGACCTCTGTCCCTCAGTAATAATGGGGGGCCATTCACAGGCTGCTGCCTGCCTGCCTGTCTCCAAGAACCGAGGGACCTGCCTCATTCCCCTTTCAAGGGAAAAATTCAAAACACAGGCTCCAGACCTGGGCAAGGGGCAGGAGGGTGGGCTAGGCCACTTCAGGAGGCCTGTTTAGGAGGCTCCACGCTCTGTATGAAAGGCAGACAATGCATTCCTGCCAGGCAGGGCGTCTCCAGCTCACTTCCCAGGCAGGCAGGAAGGAAGCATACATGGACTGAATGCTCATTGGAGGCTGGCACCTTTGGGTCTGTTTCACTTTATCCTCAGACATTGATTCACTTTATCCTGGGAAACTGTAACTAGTACCCCTAGTTCAGAGGAGGAAACTAAGGCTCAAGAGGAGCTATGTGCCTTTCCCTAAAGGCCCCTAAAGCTTGGCCAGGGACATTCTCCATCTCAGCTCTGTACTTGCAATTTTATTCTTTCCTTGGAGAAAACGTGCCCCACCCAGGAGGCCCTCCGTTCCTTCGTTCCTTCCTTCATAGGAGGTGGCTTCCCAAGCACCTTGGTCCTCTCCATCTCCACAGGCTCGGGCAGTTTTGAGCCTGGGCGGGAGCCCCCCCCCAGACCTGTAACTATGGCAATTCAGGAATCACATGACAACAGTCACTGAGTCCTGTTGGAAAGCAGGGCATGAGGTGAGAGAAGGGGAGGACAGCAGTCACACCCAGCTTGTCCTGACCCAGGGCTGCTGGACCTCCTCTCCTGTCACTGCTGTTGCAGCACCCCACAGAGGCACCTGGGGAATGGAGGAGCCCGTGGCGGTCCTGTGTTCCAGCATTCTAACTCAGCTTTTTGCATCTAGCCGGCAGCTCTGTGGTCTCCTCATTTCTGCCAGCCCCGGTGGGCACCTCTGTTGCTCCGGGCAGCCCTCAGAACCCTCTCCGGCTGGCAACCACCTAACAGTTCCCAGGGAAACCTCTTAAGCAGGGGCCAGGAAGCAAACATCTTTGTTTCTTCTGGAACCAAACTCCAGGAACTAGGTTTTTCCTTCAGCAACACTCCCCCCCCCCGCCCCCCACCCCCAGTTCACCAAGTGCTGGGCAAGCCAGGTGCTCTGCAATCAGCCAGCACACTTGGTCCAGGCCAGTCTGAGCCAGGTTCTGGACGGAGACAAAGCCCCCACCCCACCCCACCCCACCCAATGTACTCACATATCCCTGGGACCCCTCTACTCCCCCAACCCCCCTTCGGGGCCCCAGGGTCCACAGGGCAGGTCCAGTGGCTGCCAGTCAAGCAGCTGAACAGAAATGGATACAATATTGCCCCGGGAATAACAAAGGAAGGGCCCACGCAGAAATTTATTTGTTCTGATCAGGCGAAGCAAAGGTAAAGGGCAGCGAGGAAGTGCTGTCAGCCAGGCCTGAAACCCAAGAAAGTTGCCATTCTGAGCACAGTGGCCCCTTATACCCCACCACTCCACAACACAGCGGTAGTTAAAGCAAACACAGACCCTTCACTGCCCTGTCAGTTACACCTTCCCCCCAAAATTACACAAACTTTGAAAGATTTTTCTGAGAGAAGATGGATGCTTCGGGAGACTTGAGGTCAAAGCTAGGCTGTTTAAAGTATATTATTAACAAATAAACATTTACTGCAAAAAAAGAGAAAAACCCTATAGGCCACCGGGGAACCAAATCATGTTGCTTTTGGCTTCAAATGACAGGAGACATTTATGACATGAATGGAGAACACCAGCCGGTCGATGAAATGGCAAACGTCTGCCACTTTGCTTCCTCTGCTTTCGTGAATCAACTTTTTCAAATCTGGTTTTCAGCCTTACCCTCCCTTCACTGCCACCACCTCCCCACTTCTGACTGCAGTAGCAATAAATATATATAATTTTGGTTTTGCTCTCTGCTGCCATCAGCACAGAATCTGGGAGTTGGAGAGGGCTGGGTCAGCCACAAAGCCAAGGGCCCTGGGTCCTCCTGCCCCAGCTGACTGACAGCTCATATGAGCTCCTCCGTGGATGAGTGGACCATCCCTTTCTTCCTCCCTCCCTTGAAGCTGAGGCCTGATTGTGGTGTCCAACAAATTGGAAGTTATAACTCATGTCATTGAACGTATCCTCCATTTCTCAGCCTAACTAATGCCAAAGTAGGACTGGGATTTTTTGTTTCCCCTTTTCTGTTTTAAAAACCTCATAGCCACAGGACAGAGGAAATTCCTTGGGGGAGCACAGCCAGCCCATCGTGGACAGAACAAACCTCTGTGGGCTGAAGGATCTTTCTGACCACCTGAGCTGGTGTTTCTCCACCTTTTCAACCTTATCTTTTAGAGAAACATACAGATCCTTCGCTCTCTACCACCGCCCCCCCACGCCCCACCGCCCTTTCCTAATGGATTCTCACTCATCCTCATAGGTGTTGGGTTGAGCCTTTTTCCCCTTGTCATTTGAGTCACAAAAACAGTAAGCCCAAAGGGTTTTCTAAATAAGAAATTATATTATTGAGTATGCTTTTTCAAGCTATTCTCAGAACCTGAAGATCCCAATTGCTCCCCAGTTGTTAAGATATTTGCTGTGGATCAATTCCACTCCCTCTCTCAGCCCCCGAGGAGAAATATGCCAGAACACCAGGCCCATCCTGCTACCTGCCCCTCCTAATAATGCATAGTTGGCATTTGTTCTTACCTATATAATGTTTTTTCTGCCTCTCACAGCTGAAGGTAATGAGGAGGATACTGGATCCCATGGATTGTGGATCATTTATTAAGGCCCCACCAGGTACCCTGTGTAATCCTCACAACCATCCTGGGAAATTTTATCATCACCCCTAATTTGCTGATGGAGAATCTGGGGCTCTGAAACAGGTAGTCAGTTGGCTAAGATCACATGGCTGCTGAATGGTGGGGCTGGGAGGTACACCCAGCTCTGTCTCAGAGCCTAGAGTTTTTCTCCTCATTAAAGGGGGCATGGCCCTCACAGTGCCCTCACTCAGGCAAAGGGAATGATTTTCTCAGGGGTACCCCTCATCTTCCCCGCACAGAGAAGCTAATGTCAAGCCTATCATGCCAGCTGCACCTTTCTCTGACAGAACCCACGGGCAATTTGGTGTCTCCTTGGAGACAAGGCATTCTTTGCCATACTGCTGGTGGTATTGGTAACAATAATTTCCAGAGTATTAACAACATGCTAGGCGAGATGCCAGGTCCTCTGGGGCATGTTATCTCAAATCCTTATTAGAATCCTTTCCCCTAGGTGGATATGTCCCCATTTTACAGAAGAGGCTCAGGTGGATGCCAGGACTGTGTGGTCCTAAGCCTGGTACCAATGGATGGGGTAGGAGGGAGCTGAGGGTTGACAATCACCTACTCCGGAGGAAATCCTCACAGCCTTCTTCCCCGACTCAAGAAAAATCCGGCAAACAAATTAGGCTACACTAGCCCAGAGCCTGGGGAATACAGGGTGAGCCAGGAGTCAGCTGTGAATAATGCCTCCGTTCAGCAGCAGATGACTGCAGCCTCAGGAAGGCCTCTGCTTACCCTTCTACCTGCAGCCGAGGTACCAGGGTTAAAAGGAGGGTGCCCTCCCAGGAGCCAGAGGGTCCTCAGACTTGGCCTGGCAGAGTGAGAGCCCTTCAGCCCTCAAATCCCCAGAGGGAGCACTATGGAGGCCTTTCTATGAGGCAAAGCACTGGCTTTTCCTCCCAAGCAAATCCATTTCCAGGACAGACCCTCTAGCTCAGGCTGTGGGCAGGGATGTGTGCAGCTCTGGATTAGACAGATGGGGGCCATGCCAGCTGGGATACCCGCTGGTGGAGAAGGTGCTGCTGGTAACTGGCACCCTGCAGTAAGGTCTATGGGAGGCCCTCCAAGCTGGGAGAAACAGCAGGCAGAAAAGGCTGGAGCCTGCTTTGCTCTCCTGGTGCCACACCCCTATTCTGCCGGAGCGCTCAGAGGAGAGGTGAGCCTCCCTGGAAGGCCTTTCCCGGTGTAAACACTTCCAAGGAAAGAAGGAAAGGAATGTGCTGGGAAGAGCCAGGTTGGGCCACTGGAGCCTCAGCCAGCTGGGGTAGATTTACAAAAAAAAAAAAAAAAAAAAAAAAAAAAAAAAAAAAAATCACCCCAGGAATCAGTTTTTTTCCCCTGAAACTCAATCAAAGTCTCACTGCTCCCCCCTCATCTTCTGCGAGTGGGCGCATCCTACCTGGGCAGACGAGCCCCAAGGGACCCTCATGGGCTCAGCGGAGCTCTGCAGCTCTGCTTGCCGCGGGGCGAGGCCGCCCAGGCAGGCCCGGCTGGTGCAAGGGAGCCGCCAGCTCACGGCACCGCGGCAGGAGCACGGCCCGAGCAGGAGCGCCGCGTCTTTGGGGCACGCAGGCTCCCACTTGCACACCAACGGGTCCCAGGTTGCCAGGCCTGGGAGCTGTCTTACAAGCGATTAGGCTCCATTTTGTGACAGATTTTTGGACTCTCCCACCGACCCTCCCCCCTTCCGGAGCCTCCTCCAGGAATTCGCCACCTCCTCAGGATAGAAACGCTTTCCAGACGAGCGACAGACGGCAAGAAAAAAGACTTACATAATTCTATTTGGCCAAGCCACCAAGAAAAAAAAAATGGGGCGCGGGGCGGGGGGGGGGGGGCGGGAATTATGTTGTCAATTTTCTTTTCATATGTTCTCCGGTGGAGGAAGGAGAGAGAGGTGATCGTGATTTCACATTTGGAGGCCCCGTTTCCTCCCGCTTTCTAACCAGGTTTGCAGATCCAGAAGGAGCTCTGGCCGTCAAGGGGCCAGGGCCTCGGGCGCAGAACGATCGGATGATTTTTTTTTTTTAAAGGAGTCCCAAAAAACACGTATGGAGAAAAAGTAAACTTTTCGAGCTACGCGTGAAAATGCTCAAATGCCGAGGCCGGCGCTCTGCTTCTCCTGTCCAGGACGTGTGGTTGGATTTTACCAAACACTATTAAAAGTGCCCGAACGTCAATTAATCACCCCCATGGTGCGTAAAACCACGTTGCGCTTCTGGATGTCCCAGGTCTTTAAAACAAATCGAAATAAGAGACGCTTAATAAAAATAAGCAACCTCTTTCTAAGGACCAAGCCCGGCAAGCTCCTCATGGGGCAAGGATACATTTTTCAAGTTGTTTTTTTTTCCTTTGGAGGGGGGGAGGTTGTTAATTTCCCTATACCACTGACACAAAAGCTCTATAAAATCAAGAAGGCACGTTTCTGTGCCCACTTGCCTGGATTCTTGTCTGAAAAGCATTTATGCACAGATGCAATAAATATGCATCTGCGATCCTCAAAGAAAAAAGAATTGTGAAATACACTTTTATTTTGCAAAGAACGTCGCCTCCCCAGTGAGTCCCTGCCTGTCTTACAGCGCTGGCTCTCCCTGAGAAACGCTGAGACGAGACCCACCGGGGATATTTGTCCATAGGATTGTCTTGATAACAACCCCTCCTCAGCCCTCAGCCGGCCTAGTGCAGATACCTAATTGGCCTCATCGGAAGAAAGAGGGGGCGAGGGAGGAGGAGGGCACCGTCAGAGGTGTGAATAATGCCCGCCTGGAGGCTGCTGCCTTGCAGGACCTCGACTCAGAACTCAGAACCTGAGATTTGCCCAGCGCCAAAATTCACGGGCAAACACATCCCAACTGCAGTGAAGCATCAAGCTCTCAGGCGCCTTTTTTCTTTTCTCTTTCTCTTTCTTTTAAACAAATATGCTTTCAACAAAGCCAACGCAAATGTTTAATTGTTTTGTAAAATTAGGGGGTTGGCCGCTCTGCTGTAAGGAAATACCCAGCTCAAATTTTGTGACTACAGTTCCGAGCTCCGGAGGATCAGGGAGCATCCTCTCCTTGTTTTAAACAGAAGCTCCATAAAGGACTGAGAGATGGGGAAGAGACCTGGCAGATACGTACAAGATATTGGAAAGGGTCCCTCCAATATGTTAAAAAAATTTTTTTCAAAAATCTGCCAATATCCAAATGACTTGGAGGCCCATTTCCAGTTTCCTGGGCCTCCTGCCCCCACATGTTGAGTCATCCAGGCCGGTGGCTAAGTTGGAAGTGGCACTGCCAGAGCTGAGCTAAGGGTCAGGCAGGCAGAGGTGCAGGAGGGCAGGATGTGGGTGGGCTGGAAGTTGGTGAGCCCTGCCCCTTGGCCAGACCAGGGCCCCCAACCACATCTACCCCAAACTACTCTCCCCATTTTATTTGTGCTGCTCTACGCCTGCCCGTGGCCGAACTGACTGGCAGCCACACTTTGTCCTAGACCTAGAATCATATCCGTCCAGAGCACAGCACAAAACCCTACCAACAGCAGTGTGCCTAATTTGGGGTGCACCAGACAGAGGGAGAAGCTTCAGCAAGACTCTGGGATCAACAAAAGAACCGACTCTCTGAAATGTACTCCAATTCCTGCCCGAAGAGTCCCCAGTGGGCACAAAGAGCAAGGTGCAAAGAGCAGGTCCTATCGGACCTCCAGACCAGCGGGGAGCACAGCCAAATTTGGTGCTTTTGTGGGGCTCAGCCAGAACCCTTCAGAATAGAACGTAATACTCTCTCCAGGGCTCTAGCCTACAGCCTCACTATTTCTAGGCCTCAGCCAAGCAGCTAGAGAGATGGAGATGGGGCATCCCAGCTACTCCACTTCCCATCAGGGCCTGGACAGGTAGGCTGCAATCATCACCAGGCACTGGCAGCCCAACCTTTTCCTGGATGCTTGGGCACACACAGCTCCCTCTGAGCCCCGAACCACCTGAGAACCTACTCATTCTAAGTCCCATATAAAAGGGTCTTTTGGGCCTCACTAGAAAGTTTTTGAATGCACCCACTTGTCTCCACAATGCCTTCCTGGGGGTCCCCACACCCTTCTTCCTGCTATTGCTCCTCTGCCTCCCTCCCAATCACACTGCCAGGCACAAACCCAGAGGGTCAAAAGAAAAAGCCTGCATCTGCTCTCATCTGTCCCAGCACCTTGCCAGATAAATGCATAGTCTCAGCTAAAAAACAAGTCAGCAGATAGGGCTCAACCCATAGTGTCTGGACTCAACCCTGAGGCTTACTTAGGCTACGCCAGGGCAGAGCAAGTTAACCCCTCTCCAACACAAACACTATGCAAGAAAGAGGGCCTGCTAGGGAAGGCTGACTTGGGCAGTTCTTCACCCCTTGCCCCCAGGAGCCCCAAATTGTGGTTTGCCACCTCTTGAGGTCCTCTTCCTAGACAGCTCCTCCAGCCAGCAAAAATTGCAAGTGCAAAATTCCCGCATGGAACGGTTTGCAGAGAATGGACACTTGTTTTCTGGCGGGGACTGAAAGTACAACAGGGAGCATGGCAGGAGGGGGGCATCCTGACCTGCTCAAGTAGTGCAGCACCCCCCCCCCCCCCAGCCAACTCTACTTCCTTGCTCCAGAAACCCCAAACCTCCATAAAACCCTACTTTGGGGAAGCACACCGCCAGAGCCTGGCTCCCTAAAACAGTTTTCATTTGGGAATCAATTCTTGGTCCCCAATTTAGGCCTCAGTGAGGTCAGGCCCTGTCCCTGGACAGAGGAATTGGTAACTTCTAGTTGGCCGAGGGCCTTCTCCTGTACCCCAACCAATGCAAGTTTCCTGACAAAAGATGGCAACTAGAGACCGCCAGAGGCTCCTGGCCACCCCACTAGTGGCAACCAGGCTGGGGATGGTTCGTCCCTGCCGAGAGTCGCGCAGCCCGCACAGCCCTCAGAGCTGATGGGCCCGGCGGCGCTCAGAGCCGGCAGTTGGGCGGCCACGGGCCTGGCCAGGCCGTCGGGATGGCCGGGCTCGAGTGCCGGGCGGCGGCGGGGAAGGAGGAGGACGAGAGGCGCTTACTGTTGGTAGTCTTGTTTGCAGTACAGTTTCCGATCCCGGAAGTAGCAGCTGGTGGTGAGGGCTTGCTGACACGCAGCGCACTGCAAACACTCCTCGTGCCAGGAGGACTCGTTGACTCGCATCAGGAAGCGGTCAGAGATGGGCCGCTGGCAGCCCTCGCAGACGGCGGGATGCGGGCAGTCGGAGCCTGCAGCGCACAGGGCGAGAGTGGAGCGGTCAGCGCCGACCAGCCTGGCCCCAGCGGCCCGGCCGCTCCGTTCCTGCAGCCCGGGCCCCAAAGGCGAGGGCAACCCGGGAGCGCCATCCGCCGCCTGCGCTCCACCGGTCGCCGCACCCGGGCTCGGGCCAGGGAGCCTGGGCGTGGAGAGGCCACGGGTCTCGAGCCTTGGCTCGGCGCTGCACTCTCCCTTTCTCCGGAGATCAGCGCTCGGTGTGACTACGTAAGAGAGCCCGCTCGGCGTGGAGCAGCCGGCTGGGACCAAGACAGGCGAGGTGAGGCTGGGGCGCTTGCTGGCTGACACGCCCCACGGTGGCGTTCGTGGACTTCTGTCCCCAATCTCCCCAAAACCTGTAGTTCGGGAGGCCCAGGGGACATTCTTCTCTTAGAAGCTCCCCCCCACCAAGTGACCTGGCAGCACTCCCAAGCTTGCTAAGGTGACCACTTGAGTCCTCCATCACTCCTGCCACCCGCCTCCTACCCCCTCGGGAGTGGCAGCTCTAGCACCAAGGCCCAGGGAGGATGGCGGGTGGCAGCTGGAGCTGTCCTGGCCTCCCTCCTCCTTGGTGGTGTCCCTGCCAACCTCTGCCTCCTCACGATGCCTGTTTAGGGGTGCCTCGCTGCAGGAGTCTATCTGTGTCCCCTGCACCCCCACGTCCTGCAAACCATTTCCTTATTCCGGTGGTCCGGACCCCTGTGTCCATCTCGGGAGCATGCCCCTGTCCCCTGCCCGTGACCACTCGGGCGTTCTGATGCCTCACTCACCCAGCAGCACCCCCAGAGTGGCGGGCCCGGGGCGCAGGGCGTGCTCCTCCATCTTGATGCCGTCCAGCATCTTGGCGCAGTCCGTCTGCCCACGGGGGAAGCACCTCTCCAGCGACTCGGGACCTGTTGCTATATCCATGGGACGCGGGGCGCGCCGCGGGCCCCGCCGGCCAGGGTGCTCGCCCGCCCGCCCGCCCGCCCGCTCGCCGCCGCCGCCGCCCAGGAGCCGGGGAGGCGCGGCCCCCGCGGGGTTGGGGCTGGGGCTGGGGCTGGGGCTGGGGCTGGGGCTGCGGCTGCGGCTGCGGCTGCGGCTGCGGCTGCGGCTGCGGCAGGGGCCGCCGGCCGCCCCCGGCTAGCGTGGAGCGCGGGCGCGCCGGCCCCGGGCCCCGGCGTCGTGCGGGCGGCCGGGGCGCTGCAGTCCGCGCCGCGCTCTCCCGGGCACTCGCAGCCACGCGCGCCGGCTCCTCTGTCACCTGCTTGTCAGCCCCGGAGCCGGGCTGCGGCGGCGGCGGCAGACGGAGCCGCGGGGAGGAGGCGGCGGCGGCGGCGGCGGCGGCGGGCGGGGGAGGGGGCGGGGGTGCAGGGGCGGCCCCGCGGGCTGGGGGGGCGCGGGCGGCGCAGCGGGGTCCCGGGCGGGGCGCAGCGGGCCGCGGGGCTCCAGGCGCGCTCCCCGCACTACTCCAGTGCCATGGTGCGCCCGTGGAGCCGCCGGGTTTAGAGCTGGGGCTGGCGGCGGAGGGATACTCCGGCCGGGAGCCGCCTCACCCCTCCTCAAACTTCCTGACATTTGAACTCATTGGTGCGCCTCGTATCCCTGCGCCGGGATGAGCCGGCGGCTCCACGTCAAATAGTGCCGTCGCCGCCCCCCCCGCGGGAGGGCTCCCCGCGCCCCCAGCCTGCGCCCCGCTCCGCGCCCGACCCGCAGAGCGGGCCCCGGCTCCCCGGCCCCCCGGCCCCCGGCCCCCCGGCCCCCGGCCCCCCGGCTCCCCGGCCAGATCGAGCGCCCGCTGGCCCCTTGCAAGAAGTTTGGGTCTCGCCTTCGAAACGAATCCTTCTGCCCCACCCCTTTGAAAAATTGGTTTGGGAGTTGGGGAATGAGCCTTTCTCCTTCCTTTCTTGCCGTCTTTATTATTAGCATTTTTGTAAAGCTTCGGCGCTAAGGGGAGTGGCCCCAAGCGAGGCCAGGCTGCGCGGACGGCGGGGAGCGCAGCCGATTCAGCGGGGGAAGGCGCCGGCCCGGAGCGGCCGCCCGGGGACCCCATCTGTCGGCCGAGGTAGGTCGCTCCGGGCTGAGCTGACGTCCCCTGGGCGGCGGCGCCTCCCCGGGACCCTTCTGGTCCGCGGAGAGGCTGGCTGCTTGGTTGAGGGACGGGGACCGTCAGGAGGGAAGGGCTGCTGGCCCAGGAACGGCCGAACGGGGTCCCGGCCCAGGGCGAAGGGGCTGGGCCCCGGATTTGGGGTGAGGGGTCGGGAGAAGACTCTGGCGTGGCAGAGGTCGGGTGGAGGGGGGGCGAAGGCCCTGGAGGAGCGCTGCGATCGAGGATGGGGGACGTCTGCACTGGGCAGGCGAGGAGGGTCAGGCCCAGGTTAGGCGCGGAGAGGTTAGAGGACGCTGAGGTCTGAGAAAGGGGCCCTTGCTCGGAGGTTGGGGCGGTAGATGAGAACCCGGCCGGGCGGAATTTGCAGTTGCGCGGGTGGGGGTGGCCCTGGGGTCGGTAACCCAAGGCCCTGGACCATGTGTGTTGGGTTGCTCGATGGAAACGGGATCGGCGGCCGGGAGAGGCTGGTTTTGGCGGCCGAGGAGCCGGGCTAGGGGTCCGTAGGCGGCGCCTGGCCGGGACAGCATCCCGGTCCGACTGGGCAAAGCGGGCGTGGGCGCTGGGGAGCGAAAGGCCCGGCACCCACCCGGCCTGGCCCCCGCGCTCGCAGCGCAGGCCGCGGCGTCGGGCTGCAGCGCACCGCGCCTAGGCTGGCTGTGTCTCGGCTCCTGGGTCTCCACAGAGGCGCGGCTCGCCCAGGAACAGGGGCCGGTGCGGGCCCGGGGCAGGAGTGCCTGGCCCCTCGGGCCGCGGCGGGGCGGCCCCGACCCCTCCCGGGACGGAGCAGCGGCGCGGAGCGGGGCGGGGGCGGAGGGCAAGGGAGGCGGGTCCCCTGACCCCGCTGGAGGCGAGAGGGCGGGTCGGATTTGGAGCCTGCCGGAGGCTCGCTCAGAAGTGGCCCCCCGTGCCGCCGGGCCCCGCGGAGGGGCCCGGCTTTGTGGGGGATTCGAGGGCTCCCGCGCCATCCCGGTACCTGCGTGCGCGTCGGCGGGCCTCTGTGCGCGCGTCGTGCGCCCTCTCCGGAGTCGCCGCGTGCTGGGCGCCCGAGACTTTCTGGGCTCGGAGTGTGTGGATGTGTACCCGGGCGTGATTCCCGTGCACACGTGCGCGTGCATCTGCAGGTCCTAACACGCCTCTGTAGCCTCTGTATGTTTCTAGGCCTTTCTGTGTGTCCCGGTGTCGGTGTCGCTGTACGTGGGAGCCGACGGCTTTGTGTGTCTCCCAGCCACTGTATTGTGTCCGGGGCACTTTTCTGTTTACGTGTCTTCGTGTCGTCTTTGCGTGCCTCAGTGGATCTCTGAGTTTCTGAATGGCTCTGTGTGCTTGCGTGTCTGTTAGAGTTTTTTTGGGGGGGTTTATGTGTGTGTTTGCGCGTGGCTTTTGGTGTCGTGCTCCGTGCATTTCTCCACGTCTTTGTGTGTCTGTCTCCGGGACGGTGGGTGAGGGGCTATGTGGCTTCTCTCATACGCCCTTGGTGCCTTGTCCTTGTGCAGCCTGGAAGGCCCTGAGCTCCCGAGGTTGGGCCTGGGCCTGGGCTGCCTTCCTCGGGCAACTGGGGGCCGGGGCGCGAGCTGTGGGAGAAGCCGGGCAGGCAAAATTCGGGCGCGCGTTGCCCGGCGCACCACTGGCGAACCGACCGGGCGCATTCTGCCCTCTGCTGGCAGCGTTGCGTTCCTGCACCGGCTGCCTGTGGGCTAGAGGGTCCGGCCCGGTTCCAGGCCCAGACCCTCGCTTTTACCTTCAGAGCGCACTTGGGAATCCGCTCCCAACTCAGGCCCTGCGCACTCATCCCGGACCCCACGCTCTGGATGCAGCGTTCCGTCCTCCTCCCGTCTCCCCCACCTTCCCTGTAACCAGCCTCTTCCTCTCCTCATTTCTCCCCGTCAGCCAAATGGGGGCCCCTGTGGCCTGGCCTCTGTGACTTCTGTGACCCTGGGTCTGATGTCCAGAGCTGAGTTGGGGCCGCAGACTGAGCTGGGGTCGCGTTCCTAGGGCCACCCAAAAGCAAGTTCTCAGAGCAGGAGAACGTACTAGCAGCCTTGCTCTGGTGTCCTGGGGCACATACAATCTTGGTGCCTCACCCCCACGCCCCTGCCGGAGTCACAGCCCACCCCACCAGGGCTGACACTTGGAGGGCCACAGAAGGTGCTCAGAGTCACCCGAGGCTTCTAGGTACCTGTCCGGCCCAGGCAGCGGCTGCTTTTTCTGGTCTAGGACTGGGGTTGCTCAGCCCACAAACCTGGGATCCCGCTCCACATCCCCCTTGCT
The DNA here is from genome assembly GCF_018345385.1 of Vulpes lagopus. Taxonomy (NCBI): domain Eukaryota; kingdom Metazoa; phylum Chordata; class Mammalia; order Carnivora; family Canidae; genus Vulpes; species Vulpes lagopus. The sequence goes on along the minus strand of NC_054835.1, from coordinate 4,614,362 downwards.
CTGTGTCAGTCCATCCCCTCACCACACCTCCACGCTCTGATCCATCGCCATGTGAGTCCTTTTCTTTGCCCTTTGTCCCTGCTCCGGGGTCCTTCTTTCTCCCAGCTGAGTCCCCGGTCTGGCTCCTCCAAACACAGAGGCGCAGAACACCCAGGTCTCTCTCAAGCACAGTCCCGGCTCCTGCCCTCCCAACCATTTCCCTTGCTGAAGAAGTGGCCGGCTGGACAGGTAGAATGGGGAGCCTAGGCCCCGTCAGGTGCCATCTGTAGATAGCTAGCGGCATCTTGCTCGGTGCAACAGAGCCAGCGGGATCGAGCCAGCGGGATCTGGCCACCACCGCCCCCCCCCCCCCCCCCCCCCCCCGCCCCCCGGGGCATCCACGGACCTGTGACGCCCCCAGCGGCTCACCCCCAGGCGCTCCCGCCTGTCTGGGATTTTCTGTGGCTTGGACTTCAGCCGCAGAAACAGTTTCAGATTTTCTCCACCTAAGGAAAGACCCAGCCTGGCTCTTTGGAATTGCTTGGAAGGAAGCAAGAACTGAGAGGGAAGCTCTAGGCGGGAGTCACAGCTCTCACGATCCTGCTGATGCCTCATCTCCACGGAGCCCTTCCCTATACCCCCTTGCTGGGGCCCTGCACTCCCTGCGCCTGCCTCTGCTACTGGCCTTCCAAATGCGGCCGTACGACCACCCCCTCCCCACAGTGGAGTCCTGTCCATCCTCCCCATCTGTGCTTCTGACCAGAGCTGAACCCAAGTCCCCTCCCAATTTACAACCCCAGCTAGAAGCAAGGATCCTGGGCAGGGATGAAGTACCCGCCAATGCCCAGCGGAGTGAGTGCTGGGGAGCATGAAGGCGAGGAGGAGGGGCTGCACAGATGCCCAATTCCACCCTGCAGGAGAGTCAGGGCTGTCAGGGTTGCCAGAGTGAGCGCTCAGACCTGTCCAGTGATACCCCCCCCCCCATACCATTGGCCTTGACAATCCTCAGATCTGCTGGAAGCAGATTGGACCAGAGCCACCCCAACACATGGCCTGGCTTGGGGCCCACTATTCCCTGGTGGCAGCTGGGATCTGGGAATCCAGGAGCTCTGGAAGTGGGGTAGGACAGCAATATCAGAGGTGGAATGCCCCCACCTTCAGAGCCAGTGGGGACCATGCTCTCTCCTGAGGACCACAGCAGGCCTGACCTCAGGACATGTGGAGCAAAGGCTCAGGCCCCTTCTCAGCCAGCAGAGAGAAGAGTGTGTGTGGTAAGTAACCCGGTCATCTTCCCACAGCCCAGAGAAAAGTTTCTGTGGTCTTCTTGTGCCTGTGGAGAGCTCACAGAGCCCCTGAACCACGTGGAGGTCAAAAAAAGAGGGATGATTGAGGAGAGGCCCAAGCTGGGGTCCTGCTGACCCAGGGCTGAGAGTGGGTTCTCACTTTCCCATCCGGGGTTTTCTAAGGCTAGTGAGAAGGACGTGGCAGAGAACAGGATTTTAGGCAGCGTTTTGTTGGTGAGATACAGTGTAGTGGCTCTGAGGCCTTGTGCTGGTACATGCCTGTGTGCAGTGTGGAGGACTTCCCAGCCCCGGGGCGGAGTCCTTCTATCCTCCTGCGGCCCAATCCCACCTCAACCAGCTAGTGGGGTCTCTGGCTACAGGCCTATGACTTTTCAAGTGCAAAGTGTGGGACATTAGTCATGGAATTCCTCCCTGGCGGGTTAAGAGCTCAGGCTCAGATCTAAAGCCTTCTGTCTGTCCTCAGGACAGGAGAGGACAGTGCCCTGGCCAGGTGGCTCACAGCTAAGGTCTTCCACTGGCCAGGCAGTACATTGGAGTGGTCAAGAGCAGGTCTTGGGGAGTCACCAAGGTCTAGTTCAGGATCTGGCTATGGGACTCTGGAAAGTGCTGCCCTCTGTCTGTGCCTCAGCTTCCTCATCTGTAAAGGGGGCAGAGTAGTAGCATCTATCCCACAGGATTGTTGAGATGGTGAAATATAAGTGCTTACCATGGTGCCTGGCACATAGTAGGCCTCTATAAATATTTGGCAAATAATTGGATAAAAGGAGTCCCTGGGACTTGGGAAGATCACAGCTGCCTCCTCCCCTCCCTATCAGGACCTGAGATGGAAAGACACATGCTGAGCTCAGCCATTTGTTTTTCTTTAGGGCAGGCAAAACTCAGATCCAGACAGCTGTGGGCTGGGTGCAGGAGGCTTGTGGGGGGGGTGCCCCAGGGGGGTGCCCCAATGTCCAGCACAGACAGCCTCAGGCTTCTCTGATTGCCCTGGCTATGAATCCTGGGTCTGAAAGTTGCTTTGGAAGGCAACAGAATTAGGGGTTTCAGCCTAGTGCATCAAAACTGACCAGGTGGGAGGGACTCTCGAGGTGCCATTTATATTTATTTTTTAAAAGGCACTTTCCTGAAGCATCTTTGCATTTCTTGCCAAATGGATGGGCTGAGTTATTTCAGCAACCCATCTAGAACTAGGGGCTTCCCCTACCAAGAACCTGAGCCAGAACAAAGAAAAAGCCAAGAACTGTATATGAAGCCATAAAAGTCCCATTAGGACACTAAGAATAACTTTCAGAAAAACATTTTATATGAATTGGACACAAATTCACAAAAGCAAAAAAAAAAAGTTCATTCGTCTCCACCCTGAGGGTCTCTAGCTGGGAAGGGGGCTGGGTGTGATGCTGAGGCCAGCACCCATCCTATTTGATCTTTATCTTAAATCCACTTCAAAACGCTGGGGATTGGCGGAGTTGGAGGTTTGCCCCTTCCTGTAATTATTTGGTGTCTAGTAAAGTTTTTATGAGTGTCTGTGCAAATAAATGCATTTGATGTGCATTTGTTTTGGCGAGTGCCGCTTTATATAGGAGGCGTGTGCGTCTTCTGTTGGCCCTCAGAAAAGAAAAGAATGAGAGTGGAAATAAAAATAAAACTAAGATATCCGGAGCAGGCAGAGGGGCGGAGCGGGGGCAGTCCCACCGCCAACCCTCTCACACCAGGGCTTGTGGGCGCCAGGGATGCTGCCAGTTGAGTTTGCTGCCACTCAGGACTGGGAGCTGCTCAGGGCTGGTGGCAGGCTTTGTGAAATCCAGATTCTAGAAAGGTGTTCTTGGAAACAGAACTATGCCTGCCTTTTGGTTACTGTGCCCTGGGTATTCTTAATGAAGTGAGATGGATAATAAATAAAGGTGGTCTTGGGGTGTCGCTTTATCATTGAAGTGACAGACTATGCCTATTTCTCTAGAATTTGAGCTCAGCAGGATCTGGCCAAACAGGCAGATTGAACAGAGATGTGGCTTCCCGCTCTGTTGAGGCAGCTGGGGCGGGGCAGAATAGGCGGTCCTCCTGGGTGTCTGGGAAAGCAGAAGTGCTCCATAAGGGCGAGGACTCAGTTCAGGGTGTCAGGGGCTAAGAGCGTCCATGCTCTGCTGGTGTGCAGGATGCAGCCTGCAGGTGCATTCAGCTTGGGCCCATACTATCTCTCTTCCCAGGACTGCAGCCTTGATTTATTTGTTCTAAAATTATTTTAGCATTTTTATTGAAGTATAATATCCACATAGAGAAGTGCGCAAAGCATAAAATTACTAAGGGGACACACTCATGTTCCCAATACCCAGATCAAGAGAATATTTCCAGCTCTCCAGAATCTCTCCTTGTGCTCCCTCCCAGGGCACTACCCATCCCTCTTCCAAGGAAAGCACTATCCTGATTTCCAGCACCATACATGAGTTTTGCCTTATTTTTGAACTATATATAAGTGGAATCATACAGGATATACTCCTTATCATATCATGAGATTTTTGGGTGAAAATATAGATTTTTCTGCTGAAAAATCAGAGGTGTGATCATGTTGGACCCTCATTCCAGCAGGGTGATTGATAATCTAGAGCTGAATTATGTCTTTCCCCCTTCCCCCCAATCTTTCCCTCCCCCTGGTACAGGACACCCACCCTCTTCTGTTTAGCAGTGGTAACTCCTGATGTAAGCTCCTTCCCCATCTTCAACACCTCCTCAAAAGGAATCACTGTATACACACTGAGGAAGTACATCCAGAATCTTCTCTCATCCCAGTCCCTCATCTGTGTTCAATACTCTCTGAGGTAGAAGTCCTGAGACCTCTTAACAGGTGAGGAGATCTTCTGCAGAGAGGTAAAGTCACTTGCCCGGGGTCACACAGCCTTTCAGTGTCAGATTCTGGATTCAGACCTGGACTGGCTGGACTCCAAACCCCAGGCTCTTGTCACCTCCCCACACAGCTCCCTTGGGCATCCAGGCCCAGGCGTGAACAATTCCCTCCTGCCTCCTTCCAGCAGGGAGGAAGCTGGACTTTTTCCAAAGGAAACGCTGGGAAACACAAAACCCAAAACAGAAAACAGGGCAGGGATGGTTCCCAGGCCCCGGCAGCCTAACCTCGGGTGATGCAAGTTTCATCTGGGATGGGCTGGTCTGGACTGGTGCGGCCTCCCCAGATGCATCAAGGAAGGGTGGTGTCATGCCATCCGCTGAGAATGTACCACATGCCAGGCGCTTCCCATGTGTGGTTCCTGAATACTCACAGTGCGCCCCACTTCACAGATGAGAAAACTGAGCTTCATAGAGGTCATATGTCTTGCCTTAAACCACAGGTGGACGAGTGGCCATATTGGGTTTTGAATGCATTAATTGTGACTTCAGTGTCTTTGCTCTGTGCCACACTGGTCCTATTCTGATTCAATGGAGCCAAGTGGCTCAGCCACTTTCACTCTCCTGTTATGATGGAGGTGTAATCAGGTGCTTCCTCTTGGGTGAGCAAAGATTCTGGAGTCTGGCTGACATGGTTTGGAGTTTAGTTTGAGTAGCCACGTGGTGGTTCTCAGGGCCTCAGTTTCTTTAGCTAGAAAATAGGGATGATATTACTACTTCCCACTACTATTTGGAGGTTCAACAAGGTCTGTGGGCTTTTGAATCTGGAAGAATTGGCAGTGACCTGATAGAGAGGGCGAGAGGGTCATTGGTGTGCAAAGGTCCTGAGGCAGGAAAGAACTTGCTCTATTGGAAGCATGTATGGCTATGTTAGAACAAGGATGTGGCTACAGGTGTGGGCAGGAGGCTGACCACGTGGCATTGTTGGTCATGAAGAAGAGAATAAGCTAGAACCTGAGGGCTGTGGGGAGCCACAGGAGGGTTTCAACAGCACCGTGCCATGGCCAAGTTTGATTTCTTTTAGGAAGATCTCTCTGACTGTGGTAAGGCCTCCGGCAGGAGGCCAAGTGACCAGGCCTTTGGGTCTCAATATCCCTTTTGTATGGAATGAGGCTGGGCGGTCCGCAGAGCAGACCTTACCCTCTAATTTCCCATAGAGGTTGTGTTTCCAGATTCAGGGTTTCATGTTACACGGTTATTCTTTCTGGAATGTGTCCCCCGAGCAACCCCGCTGGACCCTCCGTAGAAGGAGGGGCTCTCCTCAGTGCGATATGCACATTTATGCAAAGAAGTAGAGCATCCCAGTCCCAGGGCTTGGCAGTATCTGATCCAGAGACATTTCAGCAAGCAACAGACAGAACGGTGCTCAGGAATTGGGATAAGCTGCAAGCATCAACAATACTAATAGTAGCGACGATACTAACGCATCTTTATTGATGACTTGTGATACCAGGCCCTTGGTGAAGCCTGCAAGATCTGTGATCTTATAGAGTTCTAAAGCCTGTGAGGTAGCTGGCATCAATGCCCATTGTGCAGATGGGGAAAGCGAGGCTCAGAGAGGGGGAAATGCCTGGCTCAAGGTCATTAAATGGCAAAGCCAGGCCAGTAGCTACTGCCCTTATGCTCTCACGTGTGGTACTGAGCAGCCTCAGAAGGGTGGTGAGCTGGGCGTGCTGTTGAGCTCTGTGGGATTCAGGTAGTCTTGCAACTGTTCCCAGCACACAGAGGAGGCAGAAAATTTGGTCCCCGCGTCCGGACTTCCATCTACACATCAGCCCACACAATCTGCCTGGCAGAGTTATTCTCCCTGGAAGAGCTTTTCCAAACCCAGGAAAAGCTTCCAAGTCTAGGATCCTCCCAGTGGCCTCTAAGGCCTCCTGGCCCATGTCCACTTCTCTGGCCTCATCTCCACCTCCTTCCCCCTTACTCCCTGTGTCACTCACAGAGCAATTGTGCTTACTTTAGCTTTTCAAGCAGCGCATACTCTCTCCTGCTTGCAGTGTGTGATCAGGCTGTTTCTTCCCTTTGCCTGGAAGGCTGTCTTTGCTCCTTTTCCCTAGCTTACTCCTATTCATCCTTCTCACCTCAGTGTAAACATCACTGCCTCCCAGAAGGCTTCTTTTGCCCTCTGGACCAGCTTCGGTCCCCCTCAGTGTTTACAGCAGCACGTGTGGCTCCTTCAGGATAAGATGGAAGCTCCCCACCCCCACCCCCCACAGTCTCAAGGAGAAACCCAGGAAGTATCAGAGAGGAGTGATGGGGAGGGTAGCACTCAGTGTCAAAGCAATGGAAGGGATTCTACAAGACACAGAGGGGACAAGTGCCCTTGAAATATAACGTGGTCCACATTGTGCTCATTTGATGGTTGGGGATCTGCCTCTCCCATGTAGAGCAGCTGGGGACTCCAGCCAGGCAAGAAATGGATTCTCATGGCAGAAGATGAATCTGATTGTACTGAATGATCATCTTATTTCCTTCATCCCCCTTACTCCCTTCCCTTCTACCCAGGAGCACTAAGGATAAGATTGAAGATGCGTGGATTCACAGCCCATGCTAGAGAAGATGCAGAGGAAGACTTGGGCCTGCTAGATTCTGGGGGAGGGTGGAACAGTCTGGGGAGACTAAGGCAGCAGAGACTTGGAGACTGGGAGGAGCTAAGAGGCTGGAGGTGGGGATGAGAGAACATGAGGAAAGGAGGGAATGATCTCTGGGGAGTCTTGAAGGCAGCCATAAAGGCAGTTCTGCGGGGGGGGGGGGGGGGGGGGGTGGCTGTGATGGTCTCACAGTGCAAGGGGGCAAGCGGATGCGGCCAGGGCCCTGGTCCCGTTCATAAGCACCCAGTGCCTAGTGGTGACTGTCAGAATTCCACCTTCAAGGCTACCTTGTCTGCCACTTGTGAGCAGAGGACCGGCAGGCCAGCTTCCCATCCTGGGAGCTCACTATGGGGCCAATTGGAAGATGACAGCCCCAAGGGGACCCTGTGAAAGGAAAACTGTTTTCAGAGTGTTGAGATAAAGGAACACATTTAAAAATCTGTTTCCCGGGACACCTGGCTGTCTCAATTGGGAGAACATGCATCTCTTGATCTTGGGATCATGGGATCTTGGGATCCCTGTTGGGTGTCGAGATTACTTGAAAATAAATAAACTTAAAAAAAATTAAAACTTCATTTCCAGCCATTTCTTTTAAAAATATTAAAAAGTGCACAACAAACACTTTTAGAAGCAGGCTCCCTATGGGGACTCCAGGATCACGACCTGAGCTGGAGGCAGATGCTCAACCACTGAGCAACCCAAGCATCCCTATATTATCTCTTTTTAACCCATCTGTCAGGTTAAATGAGCCTTTTATTTTTTTAAAACATTTTTTTAATCTTTATTTATTTATGATAGTCACAGAGAGAGAGAGAGAGGCAGAGACACAGGCAGAGGGAGAAGCAGGCTCCATGCACCGGGAGCCCGATGTGGGATTCGATCCCGGGTCTCCAGGATCAAGCCCTGGGCCAAAGGCAGGCGCCAAACCACTGCGCCACCCAGGGATCCCAAACATGAGCCTTTTAGATACCAAATACTCTCTGCATTTATGAAGAATCCCACTGGGGAGTAGGGCAGGCTTTGTGAGAGTCTTGAGGCCTGAATGCTGGGTTCTAGGCTGTAGGGGAGCCCAGAATGTTGGAGAGGGCCAGGCTGTCCCAAGGAGAGCCTGGCTGGGAGAAACAGTCCTGATGCCAGAGGATTCCACATATGCCCTGAGCATGTGAGAAGAGATGCGAAGGGATGAGAAGCACCCTCATATTTCTTTAGTGGGAAGATATACCCCAAATGTATTTGGCCAGTTTGAGTATATAAACTGAAGATGCTGAAACTGTCACATGCCTACTTAAAATATTACATTTACAAGGTGGGTATTACCTGCAAAATTACAATCACAATTTTTTTTAAAGATTTTATTTATTTATTCATGAGAGACACAGAGAGAGAGGCAGAGACACAGACAGAGGGAGAAACAGGCTTCCCCCAGGGAGCCTGATGTGGGACTCGATCCCAGGACCCTAGGACCATGTCCTGGGCTGAAGGCAGGCACTTAACCGCTGAGCCACCCAGGCATCCCAATCACAATTTTTATTATACTTTTAGATATTTATATCAGTAACCTGACAGATGGGTTAAAAAGAGATAATATAGGGATGCTTGGGTTGCTCAGTGGTTGAGCATCTGCCTCCAGCTCAGGTCGTGATCCTGGAGTCCCCATAGGGAGCCTGCTTCTTCCTCTGCCTGTGTCTCTGCCTCTCTCTGTGTGTCTCTCATGAATAAATAAATAAAATATTTTTTAAAAAGAGAGAGAGAAAGAAAGATAATGCATAGGGGATGCCTGGATGGCTCAGTCTATTGAGCATCTGACTCTTGATTTTGGCTCAGGTCATGATCTCAGGGTCATGAGACTGAGCTTCATATTGGGCATGGAGACTGCTTAAGAGTCTCTCTCTCCCTCACCCTCTGCCTCCTGCCTTAAAACAAAAAGAGAAAAAGATAATAATTATAAATAAATTATTTTTCTTGTAATTTCTGAGACAGTTTAGTTTCAAGCTCTTGTATTTTTTCCTTTTTATTATTTTTGTGATAAGATACACATAACATTTACTATCTTAACCTTTTTTTAAAAAGTAGGCTCCACACCCAGTGCAGAACCCAGTGTGGGGCTTGAACTCAGGACCCTGAGATCAAGACCTGAGCTGAGGTCAAGAGTCCAACACTCAGCCAACTGAGCCCCTCAGGTGCTCCCCACTTAACTATTTTTAAACATACAGTTTGGTGGCATTAAGTAGAGTCATATTTGTTGAGCATTAATCACTATCATCCAACTCCAGAGCTCTAAGCATCTTGCAAAACTGAAATCATATTCCCATTAAACACTAACTCCCTATCCTCTCCTCTTCCCAGCCCCTGGAAACCACTTCATTCTACTTCTGTCTCTATGAGTTTGACTACTCTAGATATCTCAAATAGGTGGAATCATGCATATTTGTTCACTTGTGACTGGCTTATTTCACTTAGCATTATGTCCTCGAGGTTCATCTATGTTATAGCATGTGTTGGAATTTCCTTACTTTTAAAGATTGAATAATATTCCACTGTACATATATACCACATTCTGTTTTTCCATTTATCTGTTGATGGACACTTGAGTTGCTTCTATCCCTTGGCTATGGTGAATAAGACTACTATGAATATGAGTATACAGATATTTCTTCGAATCCCTGCTTTCTATTTATTCATGAGAGACAGAGACAGAGAGACAGAGACAGAGACAGAGACACAGGCAGAGGGAGGAGCAGGCTCCATGCAGGGAGCCCGATGTGGGATTCGATCCTGGGTCTCCAGGATCATGCCCTGGGCCGAAGGTGGCGCCAAATCGCTGAGCCACCTGGGCTGCCCTGCTTTCTATTCTTTTAGATATATACCCAGAAGTGGGATCGCTGGATCATATGGCAGTTGTATTTCAATTTTTTGAAGAACCACCATACTGTGTTTCATTGTGTCTGCACCAGTTTACTTTCCCACCAGCAGGTCACAGGAGTTCCAATTTCTCCATGTCCTCTTATTTTTTTACTGGTAGCATCCTAATGAGCATGAGGAGGTATCTCATTGCAGTTTTGATTTGCATTACCCTAATGAATAGTGAAGCAAGGCATATTTTCATGTGTTCACTGGCCATTTGTGTATCTTCTTTGGAAAGATGTCTGTTCAAGTCTTTTGCCCATGTTTGGTGCTTTGTGTTGTTGGGTTGTAAGAATTCTTTATATATTCTGGATATTAACCTCTTATTGGGTCTATGATTTGCAAATATTGTCTCCCATACAGTTGGGTTGCCTTTTCATTCTGTTGATTGTGCCCTGTGATGAACATAAGTTGTTTTGTTTTGTTTTTAAGATGTTATCTAATCATTCGACAGAGCGAGAGAGCGCATGAGTGTGGATAGGAGCAGAGGGATAAGCAAACCCCCCACTGAGGGGCTTGAAACCAGAATCCTGGGATCATAACCTGAACCGAAGGCAGACTCCTAACCAACTAAATGAGCCATCCAGGCACCCCTGAGCAGACGTTTTTAATCTTCAAATCCAATGTATCTATTTTTGCTTGTGTTGCCTGTGCTTCACCTGCATTTTTGAATCTGTGTCCTTTGTCTTGACTAAACCACTTTTCAAGATGCCCAGCATCATTTTGCATTTTGTCATCAGCGTCCACTTCTAAGTTGCTTGTCATACAAAATCACATGTGGTGCTCTAATTGTCCCTCACCACAGATACCTATTTGCCAAACATTATGCCACAGGTTATATACTTACTCTGCTTGTTGGCATAAATTCATAATCTGTACAGCTTCTATAATGCATTTATAAAGTGGACTGTAAAAGGCTTGTTTGAAACAGCATCCAGTCCCTGTGTGTGCAAGGCCACACTCCCAGGAGAGATTCTAAAGCTACACAAAATTACTTTATCTCTTTTAGCCCATTTGTCAGGTTACTGTGATTAACATCCAAAATGAGCATGAATTGAGGTCATTTCAGAATAATGCATCTTTCCCAAACAGCATTGCATTGGTCAAAATGAAATAATTGAGAAAGTGCTCCATAACACAGCATACCCTGTAAGGAAGCAAATATAAGGAATAATTTTGGGGGAAAACCCTACTTTATATTTTGGCTATCTAATAATTAATATATAATAACAGCAGCAGGAGTAGGAGCAGCAGTGACCACCATGTATTGAGTACCGCTCCAGCCTGGCTGAGCTCAGTACACCACCATTCTTAATGCTGAATCCATATGACAGCCTATGAGGAAGGTACTCAGATTGTTCTCAATCCACAGGTGGGGAAACTGAGGCTCAGAAAGGTGAAGGCACATGCTGGGAGAGCTGAGATTTTAATCCATGTCTTTCAGAGCCCAGACTCTTAATCATTACATGAGCCTGCTTTCATCCACCTGGCTTGTATCTGTCTGTGAGCACCCAGTGCTGCACATGACCCAGAGAGGAGCCCGCCCTGAAATGTTGGGTTTATAATGTTCCTACCTCGCTCATGAAAGTTGGCTGCAAACTCAGCTTGGTTCCCTCTACCCAGTGGTTGGTGCTTATTCCCAGGGTGCAGCTGATATGCGGAGAGGGCATCACCCATGTCCCCTCCTGCTCAGGCAGGTTAACACCAACTCACCATAAGGTACTTAGAAGAAAGAAAGAGTATTGGAAAGTGAATAGCCATTCAGGCCACATTTACACAGAGGTGACCACATAAAAACATCAGAGACACAAGAGATCCTGCTTCTGCCTTGGTAAAAAGTGCTTTTATTTTTTATTTTTGATAAGGTTTTTTATTCTGGAAAATTTCAAACATAAATAAAAGTAGAGAGTATAATGTACCAATGGATTGTTTGGCAAATCTTGGACTCTCTAATATTTCAATCATAACTATTTTGGTTTATCTTTTCAAATGATAAGGATGCCTTTTTTCTTTTTAAAGATGTTATTTATTTATCTGAGAGAGAGCAGAGCAAGAAAGAGAGAGCATGAGCTGAGGGGCAGAGGAAGAGGGCCAAGCAGACTCCCCACTGAGCAGGGAGCCCAATGCAGGACTCGATATCAGGACCCTGAGATCGTGACCCGAGCCCAAGGCAGATGCTTAACCCACTGAACCACTTAGCCACTCCTAATAAGGATGTCTTTTTTTAAAAAAAGCTGGCAGCCATAATGCCATTATCACACCTGTAGAAATTATCATCTCACATACCTAGTCAATGTTTACATTTCCCTGATTGTCTCGTAAATGTTTTTATGCCTTACAGAAAAGACCATACATGTCTCTTAAGCCTCTTTCAATCTGTAGTCTCCCCTCCCCCTCCCTACCACCCTCCTTCTCTTTCTCTCCCTCCTTCCTTCTGTCCACACCTCTCCACCTTGGAGGTTTTTTTTTTTTTTTAAGACTTTATTTATTCATGAGAGACACACAGAGAGAAGCAGAGACACAGGCAGAGGGCTCCCCTATGGGGAGTCTGCTGTGGGACTTGATCTCAGGACCCCGGATCATGACCCAAGCCAAAGGCAGATGCTCAACCACTGAACCACCCAGGTGTCCCTGGAGTTATTTTTTTGTTAATTGAGTTTTAAACGTATCACGATGAACAGAGGGATTTAATGTTATTTGCTGTTTTTTTTTAATCCTCTGCAATTATTGTTCCTATTGATGCTCAAATGATCTCATGTGGCCAGAAAGAGCCTCATAGGTTGGCCCCCGAGGACTTCTGACCCCAGAAGACTTTGATAACTTCCTTGCTTTTTGGAATAACAAGATGCCCTAGACTCATCTTGTATATATTCTGCCTGGAAGCCGCTATTTCTCCAAGAAACCAGGGTTTCTTGGAGTGGGGGGTGGTATGTAGAGACCACAGTGGAGGTTTAAGTAATGCTCATTGCTAGCAGGTTGGTCACTATTTCTGGGTATTTTTAGTGGATGGAGCTAGGGAATACAGTTTTTTTTTTTTTAAAGATAAAATATTTCGTGAGTCATAGTTGTCAAAACATGAAAGCAACCAAGGTGCCCTTCAGTAGGTGAACAGATAAGCTATGATATATCCACACAGTGGAATGTTATTCAGTGCTAAAAAGAAAAGTGATATCAAGGCATGAAAAGACATAGAGAAACCTGAAATATATATTGCTAGGTGACAGAAGCCAATCTGAAAAGGCCACATACTGTATGACTTCAGGTATATGACATTCTTGAAAAGGCAAAGCTATGAAGACAATAAAAAGATCAGTGGCTGCCAGCAGTTGGAAGGTGGGAAGAGGAAGAGATGAATAAGGCAGAGCACAGAGGATTTTTATTTTTTTTAAAGACTTTATTTATTTATTTATTTATTTATTTATTTATAGATTGAGAGAGACAGAGGCAGAGCACGGTGGGGATGGGCAAAAGGAGATGGAGAAAGAATCTCAAGCAGACTCCACGATGAGCGCAGAGCCTGATGTCGGGGCCCAATCTCATGACCTGGAGATCATGAGATCCTGGAGACCACAGGAGCTGAAATCACGAATCAGATGCTTAACCAACTGCGCTACCCAGGCACCCCAAGCACAGAGGATTTTTATGGCATGGAAACTATTCTGTACCATGCTAGAGTGGTGGATACATGTCATTCTACGTTTGTCCAAACCCACAGGAGGTACAACACAAAGATGTGAAGCCTGATGTAAACGATGGACTTTAGTTAATGATAATGTATCAATATTGGCTTATCAGTTGTAACAAATGTATCCCAGTAAGGCAAGATGTTAATAAAAGGGGAAACTAGGGGGATAGAGGGAGAGGAAGGGCATATGGGAACTCTCTGTCCTTCCTGTAAACCTAAAACTGCTCAAAAAAATAAAGTATACTTATTTAAAAATGTCTCATGGGTTCATAGTGATACTTCAAATTCAGGACTATAGTGTTTCCACTTAGCCTCATCCATTTATTTGATTTTATTATTTTTAAAAAGATTTTATTTATTTATTCATTCATGAGAGACACACAGAGAGAGGCAGAGACAAAGGCAGAGGGAGAAGCAGGCTCTCCTGCTCCCCAGGGAGCCTGATGTGGATCTTGATCCCAGGACCCCAGGATCACGACTTGAGCCAAAGGCAGAGGTTCAACCACTGAGCCACCCAGGTGTCCCTAGCTTCATCTATTTTAAATCTGTATATCCTTTCCTGCATGCTGGGTGTCCTTTTCTCCAGTTCCCAGTGAAAGATATACTTACTTGCTGAGCCCCACTTCCACATAATGTTCTCCGATAAGAACATCAATAGCACCAACAATGTAATTATTGAGTCTTTTTTTCTTTTGCAGTTTACTTATTTATTTTTGCTTTGCCTTTAGGAAATACCTTATTAGGGATAGACAGTTAAAATTACTGTGCGTTAGTCATGGAGTGATTCCTCAGCATGTGGTTATCACAACTTACTATAAGTTAGCTTTTTGTTTGTTTGTTTTGCTTTTTATATCTGGAATTATTTTTGAAACAGTTGACATTATTTTATGATTGTGTGAAATATTTGCCTGGTTTCCAAGTCAGGTCTACAAAACATGGGCTATTAGAAACAACCTGACTTCTGTTTCTGCCCATCAACCCTGTTTCCTTCCTCTACCTTTCAGTAACTTTTGCTGCTTCAACTTTTTGGTTTTTCCTTTCATTTTAAAATATAATGCCCCTTCTTAGATAAGTAGAAGTCTAGTCTGCACACTTTTCTCCAAATTTTAGACCAAATTTCTTTCTAGTCAAGCTCCAGATAGTTGCAGAGGAAGGCCTGACTCCAGACTTGGTACACCATCATAATCTACCCGATTTGAAATAAAGTATTTCTTTTCTTTGTTGAGGGCCTAGTACTACTTCTCAGTCATTGTATAGAAGACTTTTCACATGCTAACTGAGCCTTCAGACAGCCCTATGAGGTAGGAATTATCCCCCCCCCCCCATTTTGCAGAAGCCAAAACAGGAATTCAGTGAGCTGGGATTTGAACTCGGGTCTCCCTGATTCTACCCATTGGTTCACAAGTATTTCTGCAGCCCCTAACTATTTTGGACCCCATCCCAGGAACTGGGAAACAGAGATGAACCACAATTGTGGTATAGGACTGTCTGTCTGTTCAGTTGTTGGTCCACCTGCTGCCCTGGGAGCTCCTTAAGGGAATCTGCATCTGGTCCACTCTGAGCATGAGCCCAGTTCAGTAAAACCAGTGGGTGTTTGTTGAAGGAATAAATAAATGAAGAAAGAAAATTAAAAGAAAAACAAAACTTGAGGTTGTTATGGAAATCTAATGCCTCTTATACTCAGAAACCTTTGAAAAAATAAATAATTTCTAAATTATGGATATAATCTACTTCATTTTGGAAAATTTGGAACATATAGAAAAGCTCAAATGAGAAAATAAAAATAATCCATAGTACTAGTGCCCAGAGTTAGCCTTTTTGTTTATTACTTTGGTCTTTTTTAATGTATGGATATCTTTTTGAAAGAAACAACATTAAAAAAAAGAAAGAAACAACATTTAGATCCATATATATATATATATGTATATATATATATATATTATTTGCATTTAAAATGCAAAAAAGTTTGCATTTAAGTAAATCACTAACAATGTATCATGAACATTCTCCTAATTGAACATCCTTTTAAACCTAAGTGTCTACTTAGAGGTTGGATTTATTTTTACCAGTGATGATTTTCTTTACTATACACAATAATTATAAATTCAAGATTAAGGCTGAAATCACAACAAGAATATTTAGCAGGTTTCTAGGCTGTGCACTGTGCACTAGGCTCAGCCTCAGCTGCACAATCTTTCCCTGGCCAATGCCCAGGGAAATGCCATGAGGATGTTAGCTGCTGATGAGGCATCCGTCTTATCTGACTCCTTTAACACTTGGAGTTAAATTATCATTTGTGTTTTACAGTTCCAATCTTTGTAGGTATCACTAAAATTCTCTCTTGGCTGCAGAGGAACTATGATAGGCATCAGAACATGTGATTAAAGGCTGGCTCTGGAGTCAGACTCAATCTAAGCCTGGCTGCACCCGAGATGGCTGTGTGACCTTGGGAAGGAACTTCCTTTCTCTATGCTTCTGTTCCCTCTTTTTAAAAGAAAGATTTATTTATTTAATGATGGGGTGAGGTGGCAGGCAGAGGGAGAGGGAGAGAGAATCTCAAGCAGACTTGTACTGAGCGTGGAGCTCAATGCCAGGCTCAATCTGGACCTGATCACCATCTGAGCTGACGAAACCAAGAGTGGGAGGCTTAATGACTGCGCCACCTAGGCATCCCTCAGTTCCCTCACTCTTTTTTTTTTTTTAAGATTTTATTTATTAAAAAAAAAAGATTTTATTTATTTATTCATGAAAGACAGAGAGAGAGAGAGGCAGAGACATAGGCAGAAGGAGAAGCAGGCCCCCCGCCCCGGGGAGCCTGATGCGGGACTCGATCTCGGGACTCTGGGACCACGTTTTGGGCCGAAGGCAGGCGCTAAACCACTGAGCCACCCAGGGATCCCCAGTTCCCTCATTCTTAACACAAGATAGCAACTGTTCCCACCTCCACAGGTGGTCATGAGGAATCAAAGGCAAAATGCCTGTCATATGATAAGCCGCTAATAAATATCAGATAGTGTTATTATAACTTATATGTTTGGAGCATCTTCTCTTTTTTTCTGAATTGCACTTGCCATTTGTGGCTGTCAGGGCTACTCTGGGCAACTTTTCTTGATGGAAAGATAGGAAGCATCTGGATGGTCACCATCTTGGAAGGAAGCATTAGCACCAGCATTTCAGGTGTGCTCTGACCCCATCTGCACCTTACACAGCCAGGTAGCCTGAAACCACTGATGGGGGCTAATGATTTCATTTTGTTTCTGAATTAATCAAAATAATGTATAAAGCCATCATGGAAAGCAATAACATGTAATAAATAAGTTTATGGTCTCTCAAGTGAGACAATGAGGGTTCCAACCCCCCCTCCACCCTTACTATCTAGATGACTCTGAACAGACTATTTCCCATCTCTGAACTCCAGCTTCCTCATCAGCAAGTTGGAGATAATTGTGCAGATGATTGTTTTGTCTACCCCTAGCCAGTATCCATTTCTCTGCTTTTGCTTTAGGGTACCAATTCTCGCCGATGCTAGACCACGATTTTACTCCCAGGCTGTGCTTGTTGGGGCACCTGACCTGGGTTTAAGTCAATCAGTGCACCCATCACCTGGCCAGCAACTGGTTGGTAGGTGGTTATGGGACCCAAGCCCAGCCAATGGCCTGCCCTCGGGCTGTGCAAACTGCCTCATTTCCATAGCCCTCTGGTTGTGAGGGTGGGCTGGTCCCTGCTGCAAAGCCTTTTTGCATCTTCATGAGGATGTGCTCCAGAGGAGTAGAGCCAAGAGAAACCAGTTGTGCTGGACAACTTTTGGGCCCTTCATGATGCTAGTCATGTCAAGGTAATGAATTCTCTTTGCTTAAATCAGCTTGAGTTGGGTATTTTGTCCCTTTCAAAGGACAGAATCCTGCCTACAAAGCTACTGTATCTGTGTCCCAAAGTTGTTATGAGGATTAGATGAGGATATGTATAGAAAGCCCTTGATACAGTCCTTGGCACCAAGTATGTGCTAAATAAATGGTAGTTGTTTATATAGTTGCAAGAAAATGCAGATAAAACAAAAAGGAAAATCAAGAGGGAAACGTGCACACTATTCTTTATTTCACCCCTTAGGGATAATCAAGCAAATATTTTGACATTTTCTTCCAGAAAATTTTCCTATATGTATGTATTTAAAAAATCCACAATGAGATTCTCCTCTAATACTGTATCATACCTTATTTCACTCAGATACAAATCAAACACATCATGAAGATATCTCTGCACAATGCTGTCATTCGTGGTGGCTGCATGGCATTTCACGGTTTTGCTGAGTACTCAGATTATCCCTGAGTTATTTTTTTTTTCCCTGAGTTATTTTTGAATAAATGATGCTGTGAAGGCATTCTCCATTATCTGTCCATCAATTGGTCTGTACCTTTGTGCATTTTGTAATTTTCTAATGATCAGTTTCTTTTATTTTTTATTTTATTTTTTTTATTTTATTTTATTTTTTTTAATTTTTTTTTCTTTTATTTTTTAAAAAAAGATTTTATTTTTTCATGAGAGACACAGAAAGAGGCAGAGACACAGGCAGAAGGAGAAGCAGGCTGTCTATGGGGAGCCTGGTGTGGGACTCCATCCCAGGACTCCGGGATCATGCCTGAGCCAATGGCAGATGCTCAACCACTGAGCCACCCAGGTGTACCTCTAATGATCAGTTTCTAAGACTAGGATTGCAAAATCACTTTTACAGATTGAAAAAACTACATTTGTAAGTTTTATTGAAATGCTTGTTTTGAATAAAATACATGTCTCATTTAGTAATTTTAGGCTGCCAAAACAGCATATCAGAGACCGAGTGTCTTATAAACAATATAAATTTATTTCCCACAGTTGTGGAGGCAGAAAAGTCCAAGATCAAGGCACCAGCAGATTTGGTGTCTGGTGAGGACATGCTTCCTGGTTCATAAACCCCTTATCCTCCAAAGGTAGAAGGAGTAGGAAACTCTCTAGGTCTCTCTTATAAGGACACTAATCTATACATGGGCTCCACCTCATGGCCTGATCACCTTCAATAAGCCCCATCTTCAAATATCATCACATTGGGGATTAACTTTCAGCATATGAATATTGAGGGAGGGCACATTCAGTCCATAGCAATACAATATCAAACATTTTTTAAAAGATTTTATTTATTCACTGGAGAGAGACAGAGAGAGCACAAGTAGGATTGGAAGGCAGAGGGAGAGGGAGAAGCAGACTCCCCACCGAGCAGGGAGCCCAATGTGGGGCTCATCCCAGGACCTGGAGACCATGACCTGACCAAACGCAGACACCCAACCATCTGAGCCACCCAGGTGCCCCCAGGATCAAACATTTAAATGCCTGTTACAGACAATAGGGAGTGCAGTTCTGTGGGCTCCAAATACTGCTCTGTAGCAGATAGATTACAGATCATGAATTATCATGATCCTCCTGTAGGAAAGGGACTGTGATCTCCATAACTGAATTAATCAGCCTGTGATGACAATAAGCTGGATCTTGCTAGTTCTGAGCACCAGCCTCTTCACTCAGGAGACCTAGAGCCTTGCAGAACCCCATTTTTGTAGGTATTTCAGGGAGACCCAAGGGATGTGTAACATGTACCCACAGGTTAAGTCCTGGCTGTCATTTTATTTCAAAAGGAAAAACTAGGATTGCATTTGTTTGCAAATGATATGATCATCTATGCAGAAAATCCAAGGTAATTTACAAAAAAACTGCTAAAACTAATAAGTGAGTTTAGTAAGATTTCAAGATATAAGGTCAAAAGACAAAAATCAATTGTATTTCTACAAAGTAGCAATGAACAATCACAAATTAAATTTTTAAAAAAGATTTTATTTATTCATGAGAGACACAGAGAGAAAGGGAGAGAGAGAGAGAGAGGCAGAGACACAGGCAGAGGGAGAAGCAGGCTCCATGCAGGGAGCCTGACGTGGGACTCAATCCCGGGTCTCCAGGATCACACCCTGGGCTGAAGGTGGCGCTAAACCGCTGAACCACCCGGGCTGCTCCACAAATTAAGTTTTTAAAACTGTAATTGAGCTGTAATTCACATAAGTCCCAGTCATCATTTGACAACGCCTCTATCATCCCTCATCTATGCCACTGTCCTGTTGAACAAACTACTGTAACCCCTGGCCATGTCAGGACTCTACCATGGCCCACTGTCCACTCTCCTTGGGGTTTCCCTGAGCCCTCTCTGATGACCCTGGAGGGGAAGGAGAGGTCACTCCTCTGGCTTTTGCTTAGTTAGGGCTGCTTGGGCACAGGAAAGGCTAGGGTTTAGTCAAGAGGGGCTTTCTTCCACACAGCCCCCAGCCTCCTTGGGGAGCAGTCACATTGCACATTGGCAGGAGAGCTGTGTTCACACTCGTGGACTGCCACACTGCCGTCCAGAGCAGCCACATCCTGACTACGCCCACCTCTACTCCTCAAACTCCGGGCAGAGTCTGGCTCTGGCTCCTTTTCTCTCTCAGGGGCCCGCAGGTGTCACTGCTCCTCTCTGACCTCATGCTCCTGTTGCCCGACTCCCTTGTTCCCTCAGGTTGTCACATGTTTGAACCTGCCATGGGTGTCCCTTGCATCCACCCCAGGATGCTGCCTGGTCCTCAGTGGGCACAAATGGCTGCTGAACTTGGATGTGGTGACCCCTTAGCCCCAGTCAGGTGGTCCACTCTGTGACACAGATGCAGAGCTGGAGGTTCAGAGAGCACCTAACCTGCACCTAATGGCAAGTTATGATGGAGGCAGAATTGGTGCCATTTCTCTCTGACACAGAGTTTTATGCTGGTTCTGCTGCGTCTTTCAGGACCAACCATTTCCCACCAGTTTGTTTGTTTGTTTCTTTCTTTTTAAAGACTTTATTTATTAGTTCATGAGAGACACAGGGAGAGGGAGAAGCAGGCTCCATGCAGGGAGTCCAATGCAGGACTTGATCCCAGGACCCCGGGATCACGCCCCAAGGTAGATGCTCAATCACTGAGCCACCCAGGTGCCCCTTGTTGCCAGTTTCTAAAACCCATAGTCTGAGAAGCTCTGAGCAGGGAGGCTGGGGGTGAAGGGTGTCTGGTGAGTGAATGGCATGGAGCTCTGGAAGAAAGACCTAAGCTTTCCCATTCACCTGCCTAGATTCAAGTCCCTGTACACTCTGTCCCCAGGGCCCATCTAGGAGAAGCTTCTCTCCTTTAAGTCCTACTGCCAGACCCAGCTTTCTGCCCTGGGGCTCCTGAGTTTGGAGGCTCTTCACCTGCCTCAGCCCTGGGTAGTGTGGGGATGGGGTTGGATGGGAGGGAGGCTGGGGTTTGACAGGCAGCTGGGCTCACTGGGCTGCAGGCCTGGCCCACCTCCTTTACCCGCCCCCCCCCCCATCCCAGCTGGCTCCAGAGGGAAGCGGGGGTGGGGGCAACTTCACAGGGAAACTTTTGTTCTTGCCCAGAACAGACACAGGCTGGGGACCTAGCTTCCCCTTGGCTGCCACGGAGACTGGGGCCACTTGAGTTCATGTTTATTTTCACAGCGTGGATTCCATGGAGATAATCGGCCCTGACAGGGAAGCCCTGGTAGAGGGCTCAGGCCTCTGTGGAGTGCCTACTACGTGCTAGACCCAGTAGGCAGGGGCCAGTGGAATCCACAAAGCAGCCCCAGGGATTAGACACAGAACCACACTTGACTGAGGAGGAGGCAGCCATGGTACAAAGGGGGGAGCCACTTGGCCAAGGTCACACAGCAGGTTAGTAGAGAACTGGAAGAGGAGGCCACTGCTCCCTTGGGCTTTCTTTCTACCTTATGCCTGAGTTAGAGGCCAAGGATCTCAGTCTCCCTGGGGCTTCCTGGAGGAAGTACTGCGTAGGGCTTCACACAGGCCAGGGTCTGAGAAACAGGGTAGGTAAGAGTGGGGTGTCCCTTTGAGGGGCTCCTATCCAAGCTGAGGCCTTGGGCAAGCAGCATGCTCTGAGCCTCAGTCTTCTCCTCTGCATAGTGGGGTTGATTACAGTGTCTGTCTCATCAGAGGGCTGTGCATACCCGTTAGGACAAAGAACTCACTCATAAGTATTGTTAATATTATTATTACTGCTACTCTTGCATCTTAGCCAGTCCTAAACCATCAGGCTCACCAGGGGCTCCAGGAGTCTCCTAGAAGACCTGTCAGTGCTCTTCCCAGATGGAGGCTTTACTGCTCAGGCTGCAGGGGATGTGAGAGAAGGGCTGAGCCGTGTCTGAAAGCCTGCTGCTGGTCCTCCCTGAGGAACAGACCGGATTGCACGGGGACTCACCCCCAGCCCCTCCCAGTTGGGCATCACCCCTTACCCCCCTGCATCCTCCTCACAGGGCCACGGGCCACCACCCGACTAGCGGTTCCCCTGCCAGTCCCAGGCCCAGGTCTGCCCTCACATCCTCCCTCCACGTTATTTATTTATTTTTCCACATTTACTTTCTCCTTTAGTTTATTTCACTTCCGAAATACATCTTGAAGGCACAGATAGATCCAATTCACCGGGCTGGTGTCGAGCCTGCCAGTAAGCCCGGCATTGGACGCGAGAGGACCCGAGGAAACAGGCGAATCAAAAACCAAACATGGAACCAATAAAATCTTTAACCTGACACTACAAACTTCCCACAGACTTCAGAGAAATACCTCCAGAAGTGCACGACCTCTTAGTTTCTCCCCAAGGCTACCTCCTCCTCCAGCGGGGTCTTTCTAAAATACAGATTTGACCCTGTCACTTCCCGGCTTCAAACCCCCTCGATAGCTCCTCATTATTTATTATTCTTCTTCACTAGCATTGATCGCGGTCCTCTGCTGCCGGCCCGGCCGAATGCCTTTCGTGCATGTGTTCCCGAGGGGCAGGGACCGCTGCTGTCAGGGTCTCCGGCCCAGGGCACAGCCACGTGGGGGACTGCAGGGTCACACAGCTGGCGAGTGCTGGGGCTGGGATGCAAACCTGGGTCAGTCTGAATCGGAGCCTCTTCCCCTCCACCTCCGCACGGCACCACTGGATCCACTGGATTCCTCAGCCTACCCTGGAAGAGCCCCCGGCCCGGCTGACATCGCCCCACCTCCTGCCACCTCCTGCCACGCTGCTTCTCACCCCCCGCCCCCGCCCTCCCTGGGCTGACCCTCCCCGCTCATCACTTCTGTCCCTGTCTCAGGGCAGAAGCCCCACCCCACCCCTGGGCCCAGACCTCTGCTTGCTCACTCCACAGCGTCCTCTGAGGGACCTCCTTGCCTCAGCAAGCAGGGCCTGAAGTGTCCCGTTTTGAAATAAAAACCCTCCTTGACCTTAAGCCTCCTGCTAGACACCAACTTCTTTCTCTATTCCCATTTCCTGCCAAGCTTTTAAAAGACCAGCATGGGGACACCTGGGTGGCTCAGGGGTTGAGCATCTGCTTTCTGCTCAGGTCATGATCTCCAGGGTCTTCCGCTTGAGTCCTGCATTGGGCTCCCTGCAGGGAGCCTGCTTCTCCCTCTGTCAATGTCTCTGCCTCTCTCTGTCTTCCATCAATCAATCAATAAAATCTTAAATAATAAAAAGCCAGCCTGTAGCCCCGTCCTTGCTGGCCTCCTCACCCACACACACTCAGCCTTCAGCTCTTGGCCTTCTGTCCCCTGTCCCACCTCTCCTCTGCAGTGACACATGGATGGCCTCCACATAGGCTCATTGGTCCCGTTTGTCAGGCCTTCACCTCACATCTCTTCTCTGGCTCACCACCTTCCAGCTGCTCCTTCTCTAGCTACTTTTTGACACTTCTTCCTTTGCTCTGTGTCTTAAATACTGGCATGCTCTAGTGTTCCACATCAGGCCCACAACATTCCCTGCACTGCCCCATCCTCCCTGGGAAGTGTCAGCCCCGGTGACCTGCACCCCAGCCCTGGCTTCCCTCCAGAAGGCCATAGCCGACTGCCTGCTGGTGTCCTGGTGGCCTCACTGGGACACCCCCTTTGCCCCTCAGACTGGGTGCGTCCCCATTGGAACTCCTCATGAGCCCTCCTCTCAGGCTGTTTGTCTGCTTATCAGAAGGTGGAAGTGGGACATTTTGTAGACTTCTCCCTCTTCTCCTTTATTTTCTACTCCTCAGGTTCCATATTGGGCACCCAGTCCTGTGGGTCTACCTTACGCACATCCCCTCTCCTCAGCATCCCCCAAGCACTGCCCCTGTTCAGCTGCCATAGTCTCTTGCCTCCTCCCGTCTCCAGCCTTCCCCTCTGAACTCTTCTCCCCACTGCACACGGAGGATCTTTCCCAAATGCAAATGTGATCTGGTTATATGCCTTCAGTGGCTCCCTATTGCTCTCACAGTAAAATTTACCTCAATAGAACCCATTATGATGTGGCCCCTGCCAGCCTCTCCATCCTACATTATCACCAGGGAATCTCAGATCAGTTCACTACCCTCTCTTGCCAATCTCACACGCTTGATATCCACAGGAACTACATGGAGACCCCCATCACTTGAGGCTCTCCTGCCTCCATGCCCTTGTAATACCTGTTCCTTCTAATTCAAACACATTTCCTCTCTGGTCTTCCAGGCAAACTACTCTTCATAGCTGAGTCTTTCTTTCCTATGCCGAGTGCTACCTCCCTTGGATTCCCCCGGAGGACATGCAGGTGCCCTTCTCTCAGTCCTACTGGAGCCTATACAGGCACCAATGAAAGTGAGTATTTATATCTTAAGAGTCTTGTTGTATCTGTTTATCTCCCCCAACCCCACGCTTCTGCTGGATTTGGGAATGACTTGAGTGCTGGATTCAGGGAGGATTTAATTCTGAGTCTCTAGGGCTCAGCTGATGGTCTGGCACAGAGAAGGAGCTTGACAGTATTTGCTGGGTTCTCCTCAATTCAGAAAAAAAAAAAAAAAAAGAAGCTGGACTGGAAGTTTGGAGGACCAGCTGGGAGGGCCAGTACTGGGGGCTTCAAGCTGGAACCAAACTCGGGTCTCTTTGGTGATATAATCTGGGGTCCAGAGAGTGCCACAGAGTCTTGGACTGGAAATGGGGCCCCAGTTTCGTGGGTGAGTTCAGGGGTCATCCCTCTTGGAGTCAGACAGACCTGGTTTTAAATTTCAGCTCCTCTTCCCAGCTTTATGACCTTGGGCAAGTCTCTTTATCTCTCTAAACCTGTTTACTCTCTTGCAGCTGGTGGATTGTAATTGCCTCCAGACTGCACTGATTCTAATAAGGTAGCTAGCTAGACTAGTGCCAACACCTAGTGGATGCTCAGGAGATGTTCTTTCACACAGTCGTGCAGTCTTGGGGCCCCCATTCCTCTCCCGGGGAGACCGGGCTTGACAGAGGGTAGTGATCAGCAACGGTAGCTACTTTGACTTCCTACATGTCCCAGGACTGTACTCAAGTGGTCTACCTGAATTATTCCATACTGCTGTCCTTTCCTTTGTCAATGAGGAAGCTCGGGTTCAGAGAGGTCAGGCTGCTTGCCCAAGGTCACACAGGCAGTGATGGATGCTGGGATTTGAAAGCAGGCCAGGCTCTGCTCCTGGTCCTGGTGAGGCTCAGCTTCCTTCATAGTTCTCCCAGCCAGGCAGACTTTGCCCACTCCCCCCGCCTCCCCTCTGCCCACTGCTAGATCTGTTTAAACTAGCTGAGCAGGGTGAGGTGGGGAGGCCGCAGAGAAGGTACGGAGATGTTTGTTTTCCTTGGGGGTTTATATCAACATTGGTCTTGACATTTCGCCTGTTATTATGTGTGGTTCTTTAGAGGGTGAAATAATATTTTCTTTTGCTTGAGAAAAGGACAAAGTTCAGACAGAGCTCTTGGCCCCAAATGGATTTTCCTCCTTCTCTGCTTTCCATGTGCCATAGCTGCTCCATGTCGTCGGAGCCATCTCTGTGGGGAAGCATCCTCCCCGGCCTGCTGTGGATGCACCAGGGTGGCGTAGATTCGCCTCATGCTGTAAACTCCATCCAGGGATGCAGTTGGTGGGTCACACCTGCCGTTCTCACCATATACGCATGTGGTAGAGGCTTCCGTGTGCCGTGGCTGGGTCCTTCCACATTTGTTTGCCTTTTTTCAGATACATGTGGTGGGGACCTGGGTGGTACACTCACCATGCCACCCTGGACACGCCCTGGGGGTGGTGCACACCGATAACGGTGATGGTGCATGCAGCATACCGTAGGTAAATCCCAGAGGCTCAAGAGATCCTCTTTGGGCTTCACAGTCTGTGCACTTTAACTGGGCACCTGGAGACATAGACATTCTTCCCGATGCGTGAAGAAAGCCCCTGAGCTCCAGACGCGTCCTGGGTCTTTGAGCTGTGTGCAGCGTGCTGGAGGGCAAATGCGTGCAGGGACTCTTAGCATCCTGGAGACCTCGTTCTCTGGGTACATCTCCTCAGTGTGCTACAGATGACAGCCACAGTGTGGCCACCACTCCAGGTTAGCATGCCACAGCTGCCGTGGGACACTACCACCGACTAGGTGGCTTAAAAGAGCAGAGATTTATTCTCTCACAGTACTTGGAAACCAAGGGTCTGAAATCAAGATGTTGCCAAGGCTGGTTCCTTCTTCTTCTATTTATTTATTTATTTTTTTAAATTTATTTATGTATTTTTAAGTAATCTCTAGGCCCAACATGGGGCTCAAACCCACAACCCCAAGATCAAGGGTCACACATCCCTCCACCTGGGCCAGCCAGGTGCCCCAGGATTGGTTTCTCCTAAGGCCGCCAGGGAACTGCTTCCTGCCTCTCTTGTTGGTTCTGCCAGCAGTTCTGGGTGCTTGTGGGCTTGTAGCTGCGCCACTCTGATCTTTGCCCCTGTCTGCACATGGCCTTCTCCCTCTGTGTGTCTCGTTTGGGTCTGTGTCCCTCTCCTTTCTTACAAAGACTCCAGTCATTGGATTCAGGGCCCACCATAATCCAGTGCATCCTCATCTTAGCTTAACTAATTACATCTGCAGAGACTAGTTCCAAATAAAGTCACAGGCTGAGATTCCTGCTGAACATGAATTCGGGAGTACTATCTAACCCAGTAGTACAGCCCCTACTCCTTGAGCTCTCTTTGTGAAGAACACAGTTAAACCTTTTTTTAAAAATAGAGATTTTATTTATTTATTCATGAGAGACACAGAAAGAGAGGCACAGATACAAGCAGAGGGAGAAGCAGGCTCCATGTGGGGAGCCTGATGTGGGGCTCCATCCCAGGACCCTGGGATCATGACCTGAGCCAAAGGCTGATGCTCAACCACTGAGCCAGCCAGGCGCCCCGTTATGCCCTTTTTGTACATTACCTCATTTAGTTCTCCCAAGAGCACTTAAGTGGTCGGTGTCCTCTTCATTTTTGGTTGAGACAGCTGAGGCTCAGAGGGGGCGCCTCACTTGCCCCGGGGTACACAGCCACTCTAAGGGGGTCCGAGCTTCAAACCCAGGACTACTGGAGTCCTGCCACCATTATGTCCTGTGCAGCAGGGAGCTGAGGACACATTCCACACATACTCCACATCCTCTAACTCAGGGCTTCTCAACTGTGGCTTCATTGACATTTGGGACTGATTAATTCTTTAAAAATGTTTTTTAAATTAATTTATTTTTTAATTTAAAATCAATTAATTAACATGTAGCATATTATTGGTTTCAGAGGTAGATGTCAGTGATTCATTAGTCTGTTTTTTTTTAAAGATTTTATTTATTTATTCATGAGAGACACACACACAGAGAAAGAGGCCGAGACACAGGCAGAGGGAGAAGCAGGCTCCATGTGGGGAGCCCAACGTGGGACTCGATCCCGGGACTCCAGGATCATGCCCTGGGCTGAAGGCAGGCACCCAACTGCTAAGCCACCCAGGCGTCCCACATCAGTCTTATATAAACACCCAGTGCTCGGGGATCCCTGGGTGGCGCAGCGGTTTGGCGCCTGCCTTTGGCCCAGGGCGCGATCCTGGAGACCCGGGATCGAATCCCACATCGGGCTCCCGGTGCATGGAGCCTGCTTCTCCCTCCGCCTGTGTCTCTGACTCTCTCTCTCTCTCTGTGACTATCATTAAATTAAAAAAAAAAAAAAAAAAATTAAAAAAAAAAAAAAACAAAACACCCAGTGCTCATGACCTCATGTACTCTCCTTAATGTATCACCCAGTTACCCCCTCCCCGCCCCCTCCCTTCCAGCAACCCTCAGTTTGTTTCCTATGATTAAGAGTCTCTTATGGTGTGTCTCCCTCTCTGATTTTGTCTTGTTTTATATTTCCCTCCCTCCCCTATGCTCCTTTGTTTTGTTTCTTAAATTCCACATGTAGTGACATAATATAATTGTATTTCTCTGATTGACTTATTTCACTTATCATAATCCCCTCTAGTTCCATCTATGACATTATAAATGGCAAGATTTCATTTTTGATGGCTGAGTAATATTCCATTGCATATATGCACCACATCTTCTTTATCCATTCATCTAGTACTGTTCTGATTAATTCTTTATTGTGAGGAGCTGTCCTATGCATTGAAGGATGAAGCATCCTTGGCCTCTAGCATTAGAAGCCCATAGAACCTCCCGCAGTTGCAATCACCAAAAATTCCTCTGGACAATGCCACCTGCACCCTGGGTGGGGGTGTGACATTGCCCTCTGTAGAGAGACACTGCTATGGATTTACTCCTTTTGGGGCAGATGTGGTCTGTGTGAGAGGACAAGGCTTGCCCCTTAGGTGTGATAGGTTCAGGATCATAAGGGGAAAGGACAGTGGAGATGATGGTGATGACAAAGGATGCGACAGGTGCCCCTGCCTGTGGCATCTTATTTGTTTCCCTCTCCAACCCCTGAGGAACCCATGTTGTGAGGCTGGTGAAGGAGATCACAGCGGCTCAGCACCTGGGACGCTTACCGTTGGCGCTTTGCAAAAGAAAGCCCCTGTTGTCAACTCCCCCAGGCTGCTCCCGGAGGCCTGGTGATCCTTCCTAATGACCCCCGGGGTTCAGAAGCTCCTGACAATCAAGGCTCCAGGGGGGATTAACTGTACCCAGAATTGGTCTGAGTGCTGACCGATGGATTTTAATACTTGCTTCTTTGTTGACCTTCAAGAGCAAGGCACCTGTCTGGGTGGATCCAAAAAGTAAAACCTTTTATTTGTTCTTAATATTTTATTTATTTGATGAGAGAGAGGGAGAAAAAGAGAGAGAGGGAGCACAAGCAGGGGGAGCTGTAGAGGGAGAGGGAGCAGCAGATCTCCGCTGAGCAGGGAGCCCGACATGGTCTCCATCCCAGGACCCTGGGATCATAACCTGAGCCGAAGGCAGACACTTAAACGATGGAACCACCCAGGCACCCAGTAAAATCTTATTTTTAAGAAGGGTAGCATCTTTTCTCCCCAGAATAAAGGCCTAACAGCTTACTCAATGTTCTATGCTAAGTGTACCTGGTGCCAGCTGACAGAGAGTCTGAATTTCCCAGACTCCTGCTCTGAGAGGAACAGTCAGGCTTGGGCAAGGCCTTGAGTGACAAACATTTTCTGAGCACCAAGTATGTACTAGGCCCAGTTTTAGGTGTTGGGGATGGAATGCGCATGGAACCTGAGCATGATCATAGAAGCATAGAAGATGCTGTAAAAAGAGGATGCAAGTGCTGAGTTGGTGGAACTCGGGGGCTGGGGCTGGGAGGGCCACTCTGGACCAAGCAGCCAGGATCGGGATGGGGTCTCTGTCCTGGCCTGGGCCTGGACAAGAGGCCCAGTAGGGCCTGAGACAAAGCTGTAGCATAAGTACTTTATGGGAATAAGGGACGCAGAGTGAATCAGGGAGGAGAGAGAGCCAGCATGAAGATGTGTCATCAAGTTGGCCACTGCCATCAAGGGACAGTGTGTGCTCAGTCTTGTAGGACAGGTGTCTGCCCCCTGGATTAGTCCTCTTGTGGTCAAAGGCTTATTCCACTCACTACTCAGTGGTTATCCCACTCAGTGGTTATCTCTTCCTGCACATTTGGGTTGCAAATGCATGAGTTCCAAGGGGGTTTCCACTGTGTAGTATGTAGGGAGAAACCCTAATGCTGGAAACGAGCTAATCATGGTCCAGCCCAAGGGAGGCATTGTCCCATCACCCCTGTGTCTGGCTGGAATCAAGGCAGCAGAGTGCTTAAGGGTGTCCATACAGACACCCAGTTTTACTCCAATGGTAACATATCCCCATCAGGAAATTGACATTGATGTGATTCCCCTATTTTACTTGTGCTCATTTGTGTGTATGTGTGTGTGTGTGTGTGTGTGTGTGTGTGTGTGTGTGTCCATACAGACACCCTCCTCTCTGAGGAGGTGACATTTGTCCTGGGACCCAAGGTGAGAATGACCTTTGTGCCTGACCCCCTACGTCCCCTGTGACGAAACCTAGAAAGAACATATGCTTATAGGGTTTTTTTTCTTTTAGTACAGAAAGAAATAAAAGTGTTCTTTTTTTTTATTAGCCATAAGTTTCAGAAAGGTAGAATATTTTAACTTTTATTTTTTAATTATTGGAGTACAGGTGACACACAATGTTAGATTATTTTTGGGCATATAACATAGTGATTCTCTACACTATGCAGTGGTCACCATTGGAAGTGTGTTACATCAGACAGAACATGAGTCTGTGGCTCCTACTGGTTGCGTCTTGACCTTTGTGGAGACCCGGGGCCAAGCCTTGTGAGGCTCTCTGGTTTCTGATACCACGCAGAACCAATTTTGGGTCCTGCAGAGGTACAGCCAATAAGAAGTGCTTCTTGGGGAAGTCAGAAAAAACATCCAATGACATAAGCCAGGGAGTGAGCTCCGGTCAGAATCTTCATGATTTGATGATACATGCAGATAATTCTGGTTGCTCTCCAGCAGTGCTGTCCAATAGAAATGCATAAAACACATGTGCTTTAGAGTTTTCTAGGAGTCCCTTAAAAAAGAAACAGATGAAAGTCATTTTAATAAAATATATTACTTAATTTAGTATATAAAAATGCCACTTCAATATGTAGTCAATATAAAATATTAATGAGACAATTTGTATTCTTTCATTCATATTATGTGCTCGAAATCTGGTATGTAATCTGATGTGTCTAGCAGGACATGTCAATAGGTACTGGCCATATTTCAAGTGCTCAGTGGCTACATGTGGCTAGTGGCTCCTGTTGGACAGCCTAACTCTAGACATTAGAAGTATACTTTATTCTGTGTATTCAGATAATCTGTTTCTATTATCATAAGCTTGAAGAGTCTTCATGGGCACTGGCCCATTGGCAATGACTGGCCTAGGAATAAATGGCCAGGGCGCTATGTCTTTGGTGGACATCTGGGTTTTTTAAAATTTTTATTTAAAGATTTTATTTATTTGAGAGAGTGTGAGCACACGAGTTCACACAAGCAGGGGGAGGGGCATAGCAAGAGGAAGAAGCAGACTCCCTACTGAGCAAGGAGCCCCATGCAGGTTTTGATCCCAGGACCAAAGGCAGACACTTAACTGACTGAGCCACCCAGGCACCCCAGGCATTTGTTTTTATTTTTTTAATTAAACATTTTAAATGAGATAAATGTAGGTTCAGATACAGTTGTAAGAAATAATAATTTATCTATGCCCTGTATCCAGTTTTATTCCAATGGTAACATATCCCCAACAGGAAATTGATATTGATGGGATTCCCCTATTTTACTTGTGCTCATTTGTGTGTATGTGTGTGTGTGTGTGTATCTAGTTTTGTGCAATTTTATCACATACACATACACCTACTACCATAGTTAACTTGCTGGACAGTTCCTTGTGACAGGACCCTCCTGGTATTTGTCCTTTTATAACCATGTCCTCTCCCACCTACCCCTCCCATTTTAACCCCCGGCAACCACTAATCTATTTTTCATTTCTAAAATGTTGTCATTTCAAATATATAAATGGAATCGATATGTGACTTTGTGGGACTAGCTTTTTTCACTCCACACAATTCCCTGGAGACTCATCCAAATAATTGTCCTTATCTGTAGCTCCTTACTCTTCATTGCTGAGTAGTTTTCCACATCCTGTGATATAGCTCCTAACCTCATGCAGCCAGGGGCTGTACCTGTGTCCACAGTGTGCCCTTTTCATGGCCATTCTACCTCAGATGGTTGAATAGAAGTCCCATGGCTTATAGCCAGGCAGGCCCTGACTGCTATTCAGTGATTAGCATTTATTTTTTTTTTATTATTATTTTTTTTTTAGTGATTAGCATTTAAATGACAGAGGGTTATGGTTAAGATTAGGATAAAGATTAAACAAGATAATTCATAGAGTGTTTAGCAGAATACCTGGCAAGTAATCTGCTAAACACTAACCAAGATAAAGTTATTTACAAAAGTGAATTGGGGTTTACTCTAACGCACAGAAAGCAGAGGCTTGAGAGCTCCCAGTGCGCTATCCCTGAGGTCTCACTATCCTGTAGAGGTCTCAGACCGAGTTGCCCAGGGTTGCCTGCTGGGAAATAGAGGGGCTGGGTTCAAATTTGGCCTGACTCTAGGTTCTGCACATTGCTCCATTTGCCCTGATGTCAGAGGCTGTGGAAGACCATCCTTGCTGGCCTGATGGGTCCTAGGACCCTCAAAGGAGCATGCTGAGGCCACCTTCCCCACCCTCACACCTGCCCTGTTGGCTCTACCCACCCAGCTCAGCACCTGCTCTGCACTCCTCTGCACTCTTCTCTCTTGCCCCTCTGGGTGGTCACATCCTAACCCTGCTGTGCCAGGAGCTGCTCTCCATCCACCTGTGCTCCATCCACCTGTGCTCCATCCCCTCTGCTGTGATGCACTGCCCAAGCTGCCCACCCACACAGAGTGGTATTTCTGCAAACACTGCAAACTGCCACCCACCGCACAGGCCTGCCGTCCACCTCACCCGGTACCTGCTCCTCTGTGCAGAAGTTCAAGATCAACATGGAACCCCCACCCCACCGGGTCCCATCTCTGTAAAGGGCAGTCCTTCCAGCTACTTGCTCAGGCCAAAGACCTTGCTTTTTTCTCTCACTCCACACTCTACTCCATTGGGAAACGTTCTCAGCAATCTCAAGTATATCCTGACTCTGAGCATATCTCCCACGCCCTGACCCCTTCACATGTATCTGGTCCAGGGCACTATCACCATCTGCTCAAATGACAGCAGTGGCCTCCTAACTGGCCTCCATGCTTGTGACCTCTTTGTAATGCACCCTGCTCCCCACCCCAGCACTCCTCACCTCCTTCCCTGCTCTGTTTCTCCTGGAGCACTCAGCACCATCTAACCTACTGTATTCTTTGCTTATTAATTTTGTCTAGTGCCTGTCTTCGCCTTATTAGAACCTGAGTGCCACGAGGACAGGGATATGGGTCAGAATTGCTCCCTGCTGCATCCCTAGAATAATGCCTGCTGCATTACAGGGCCAGGTACATGCTTCCTGAAGGCCTGCATCCCTCGGCATGCACGGCTTGGGCTGTGCTTGTTGGGGCACAAGCTGGATTTGCTTGTCATAACACACAAGTGAAACTCCTGACCCACATTGGATTCATTGGCTAAGATTTAGGTCCTCACCTGCTCCATACACTGGGCTCACTCCCTGCATCATTGTCATGGTTACCAAGAGTCCAGAGTGGCCCTTGATGTGGGTCTCTCTCCAGCTGGTACCCATTCAGGGATTTGGCACTGGTTGGCTAAAAAATTGGCACCAGTGGGACAGTTACACTTGTCATTCAACCCAGGCCAACCACTCTGGGTTCCAACTGCCTGATGCCACTGGATACCCCAGGGTCTTACCCTCCAGTTGGGTTCTTTGTACCCCATTACTTCCAGTAGGGCCACAGAGATTGTAGGGTTGTGAGGAGGGGATCATATTGCAATTCAACAAAGCCCTACCATGTGCCATTTCTTCATTGGCTCCTAACACCAACCCTGGGATGCAGGTAGTGCCATCAATCTCTCCGCACTTGAGTTCCTATGAACTGGACAACTTGTCCAAGGGCTCCCAGCAAGTATGAGGTAGAGCTGGGTGTCAACCTGGGACACATGGTGCTAACACCTGTGGTGCAGAGGGGTGGAGGGGGAAGCAGGGGCTTTGGGCTGATGTCTGCAGGTCAGGAGCTACTGCAGGATCTGCATGCCCCATGTCCCCATAGCCATCCACAGGCCACCTAGGATGAGATGTGAATAACAGGCTAGGGTGGGGGCGAAGGTACATTCAGGCCCTTCCAGGTCCTCCCAGGGACTCAGCTTTGCACGGGTTTAACCACTGCACCTCCTTTTGGGTTCCATCTGCTTCTGAAGTGTAGGGGTCACAGGAGCGAGGATAAACCTCCCACCATGTGGCCTGCCCCGTGAGGCTGGGGCCTGGGCTTCCCCTCCGGCTGCATGGGGATACTGACTGCTCAGAGCAAGAGTGCTGTCCCCGGGCATGGGCAGACTAGGGCGGTGCCACAGGGGCACAGCCGGGGAGAGGCTGAGATCACACGGTGGGTGAGAATGCAGGAGGCGGTAACCAGGCATACCCCTGAACAGTGGGCACAATTCTCAACCGGACAGAATCAGGGACACAGTAGACTATGGCTGGGGACGGCAAGGCAGGACTGGAGATGTAGTGGGGCAGTCCCAGGGGACATCTAGTCTAGAGCTGTTCCCCGGGCCCCCTGCACCCTCCCCTCCTCAGGTCTCTCAGCCCTAACCCCCCCACCCCTGCCTTACCCTGTCCAGGAGCTGCTCCTCTGTGGCTGCCACCGTCTGACGTGCCTTTGAAATCTTATCTCTCATCTTGTTCTCTGTTTCCTCCTTGTCCAGGCCTCATCTGTCTCCTGCCTCCCCCACCCCCCACCTGCTTCCCATCTGTGGCCCCTCCCCCTCCCCTGCCCGCTGGCCACTGCCTCCGTGCTGGCCTGTCCTGTCCTGTCCTCCCGGCTCCGGATCCAGCCCTTCCCTGCCTGTCCAGGGGAGATTTCAGAGTTGTGAGTGAGGACCCTGCCTGCTGCCTCCTGCACGCCCTGAACCTCAGCCCCAGGCCCCTTTCTGGGCCCTCCTTCTCTCCCCTGGCCCCCACCCAGCCCTCAGGCCCTCACACTCCCAGGTCAACTGCTCCAGCTCCCTGAGGGCTGGGTCCCCAGGGCCCCCTCTGTCCCTCATAGCACAGGCCACCCTCCGTCCTTGAACTTGCCCAGCCTAGCCTTCACCTAGAGGTGAAGACCTCTACCTAGAGGTGGACCTTCACCTAGAGGTCCAGTCTGTGACCTCCTCTAGGTCAGGGACTCCACCCGCATTCTTTACAGATGGCGAAACTGAGGCTTGGTAAGCAGGCACCCCATCCCCAGTACTTCCTTAGTCTAGGCCGCCCCTCAGTGAGGTTGTCCTGACAGCTTGACGTAGCTCGGCTCCTTCCCACTCTGGGTGCCCCCGCACCCTCCATCCCTGCACCCTAGTGTCTTTTCCTCTGGGGCCTCACCATCCACTTTACAGGGAAAACAGAAGGGGGATAGCCTCACCCTCATGGGGGCCGACCTGAGTGTCCACTGTGCCCCAGATGCCCCGGCAGAGGCTTCCAGCATCCTGCCCCTGTCCCCGGGGGCCCCTGCTGCCTCCAGAAGCCTCTATCCTATGAAATCAAACAGCCCAGCCTGCCTGAATTCAGATCCCAGGTCCGCCACGTAGTCACTGAGTGATTGCTGGCTCGTAAGTTCCTTTTCTTCGGGCCTCAATTCCTGCACCTGTAAATTGCTGAGGAGGGTGATGAGGGTGCCTATCTTGGGAGTGTTGTGAGAATTACATGAGTTAATGTGCACAAAACATGATGCAGCAGGACCCAGCATGTAGTATGTGCTCAGTAAATAGCCCTCCTTGCTCTCACATGCCACAGTGGCAGCAAAAATGTGGGAGCAAATCGTGTACTTGAATGTGCAGGTAACTGTCCCCGGATACCAGTGATGCCTTCACCTTGACCCCATCCCTGAGTGCTTTCCAACCTCAGTCTCTTTGAGTCTTGTCAACAAACTTGGCGGTGTGGGCTCTTGCTCCCACCTTCCAGATGAGCAACCAAGATACTTTGGGCAGAGACCCACTCAGGTCACTCCTCGGGTATGCACGAGGTAGGATATGCAGGCCAACAGTGGGGCTTCCAGGCTGTAGGACCCTGGCTCAGGAACTTACCACTGGGTGTGACCTGGGACCAGTCGTGTGGACTCTCAGCCATAGTTTATCCATATGTAGAATGGGGATACTTGGTCTTACCTCACCAAGCCACAGTGAGAATCCAGTGATGTCTGTGGGCTTACTCGGTGATCACTCAGTGAGTGGTAGCTGATAGTAGAAGGTCAGGGCTGGGGTTTGCCCCTGGTCTGTCAACTGTGAGTCTGAGCCTACCCTTCCCACCTCATGGCCCGGCCCATCCTGCTCTGCTAGGGACACTCAGACATCTGAAGCCATATGTACATCGATCACAGGTTCTGGGAGGTGAGGTCTACTGCTCCATTTGGAAGCAATTGGGGCCTGAGTCTCTTGGGCCTCCAGCCCATGTTGAACTTATTTGAGGCATTTGTGTTTTCAAAGTTGAAACCTAAACAAGAAAGGGAGTGTAACAGGGTGTTTTGCTGTTCATTCAGATTGTCCTTCTCTGAAGTGTATCACTGGCTGACTCCTCTGTGGCTGCACAGTACAGGCCTGCCTGGGTGGCCAGTGAGCTCCTGGGCATGAGCCTGCCACAGCTTGAACCTTCCATGGGTTCCATTTTCCACAGGGACCAGCCAGGTGCCTTAGCCAGAGGAAAGCTCTGAAGTGCACAGACCCAGGCCC
The DNA here is from genome assembly GCF_018345385.1 of Vulpes lagopus. Classification (NCBI taxonomy): domain Eukaryota; kingdom Metazoa; phylum Chordata; class Mammalia; order Carnivora; family Canidae; genus Vulpes; species Vulpes lagopus. Next base: position 4,578,260 of record NC_054835.1, on the reverse strand, counting down.
CCTCCTGGCTGTGGGATGCTGAACAAGCACATATCTACACTGAGCCTCCGTTTCCTCACCCAGAACTTGTAGAAAACATTCTTTACCTTACAGGTTTGCCCAGAACTGAGGGATTTCCTGTGATGCTGGACCTTCAGCGCTAAAACCTGGAAACTTCCAAACATACCAGGTTGAGTTGAGTATTGTGAGGATGAAAAGTCCTCGCGTTGCTGCTTAGAAAAGAGCAGTGATGGCTGGGGCCTGTGTGCACCGCACTTCTCCCTTTCCATCACCTAACTGTCGTTTCCCAAGCTTGCCAGTGATCCTGCTTATTCCCCCCCCCACCGCCCCACTTTACAGATGAGAAAACTGAGGCTGGAGAGAACAGGCAGCTTATCCAGGGTCAGACGGGGTGGCTTAGAGTGAATGACTTAATTGTACAGGTCCAGGAAGTCACTCCTGCATCTGGAGGGTAGCACTGTTGTGAGTCATGCTCCACAGATGGCGTTTCCCTGAATAGTGGAGGTGGGAGCCTAGGGTCTGCTGGCCGTGAGGGACGCCCTTCCTTCTCCCCCTGCTGTCTCTTGTCAGGGTGGTGAAGACCAGAGGGTGGTTCAGGTGCCACTCTGGAGGGCCAGACACTCAGCCTCCTGCTGACAGGCCTTGTTTCCAAACACACTCCCCAAACCCCTCTGTTGCCACTGTGCTGGGCGTTCTTGGACTTCAATTTTCTCTGTTGTAAGGGGTCCGTAATCACAGTACCTACATAGCAGGGTTGTTTTTTTTTTTTTTAAGATTTTATTGATTTATTTATTCATTAGAGATGCACAAAGAAGCAGAGACATAGGCAGAGGGAGAAGCAGGCTCCCTGTGGGTACCCAATGCGAGACTCAATCCCAGGATCCTGGGATCATGACCTGAGCAACTGAGCCACCCAGGCGTCTCTTGTTTTTTTTTTTTTTTTTTTTTTTTGTTTTTGTTTTTTTAGGATTCATTGAGGTAATTTATGCAAGAGTTTAGCAGATTCCTTAGTAGGTACATAGCAGTGTTAGCTAACAAGGAGAAGATTATAATGGATAAGAATAGTATAATTTACAACATGTTTCTCCCTCCAGTGTCCCATGGAATCCTCACAACAGCACTAGTTTGAGAAGTGGCGGCTATTCTCCCCATTTTCCAGATGTGGAGACTAAGGCTTTGGTCAGGGAGGAAGTTGCCCTGAGCTGTGCGGGAAATGGGGCAGGGCTGAGGAGCCAGGCCGATGGGACCTGACAAGCCACAGAGCCTACCCCAAGTCCCCTTCCCTGACTGCCTTTCAGCCTGTCACCCTCCTGCCCCTGCCCCAGGATGGTGGACTTTGTCCTTCTGGCTCCACTGAGAGCCCACTGGCTCTGTTCCCCACCTTCTGCCTCCCCGCCCTCTTTCCAGTGTGCTTATCACCAGCTGACATCAAAGTATTGGTTTTCTTACTTATTATCCATTTCTCCCACAAAAATGCCAGTTCCAAGAAGCAGGGGCTTTGTCTTTTGTTCACTGCAAAGTCCCCATGCCTGGCACAGCAGGCCTTCAGTGAACTGTCAGATGATTAGATTGTCTTCTAATTATTAGAAGAACAAATGAAACTTGTTGTCCTGCAGCCCCAGTGGTGATGCAATGCCCGATTCATGACAGCAGATGGCAGCAGAGAACAAGGTACATGATGGGTGGAGCCCAGGTGAAGTTTGCAGGTTTGACTTTACAGTGTGTGTGTGTGTTGCATGTATCATCTTCTATCTCCTCTCCTTAACCAATCTTCAAGCCTGCAGATCCCAACCCAATAGAAAGAAGCTTTTCCCAATCATGTATAATAACAGGTATTGTTGATTAGGTACAGAAGCAGTATGTGCCAGGCACCATGTATGCATCATCTCATCAGACCCTCACATTAGCCCTACTTCTACTACCCTCATTCTGCAGACAAGGAAAGTGAAGTGCAATAATAGTCCCCAGGTCACACAGCTAGTGGGGAGCCAGGACAGTTAGACCCCAGTTATTCTGTCAAACAACATGAGATAAGATCTCTGAGCTTTACTTGCCTATTAGCAGACTCAGAGGCTACCCCAGGAGGAGGAGGGCCACCCTTGTCTCTGGAGGTGTAAGCTGTGCCAGATAAGCACCCGCCAGTGAGTGCCCAAAGCCACTCCTGGCCTGGTACAGCTGGATACATAATTTTCAGAACCCAGCACAAAGCGAAAATGTGGGGCCCTCTGCTCAAAGTTAGTACAAATTTCAAGGTGGCAACAGCAGAGCTTTAGGCCAAGCATGGGAACCTTCTAGGTATGAGGCTGTGTGTGACTGCACAGGTTGCATGCCTTTTGGGTCTGGGCAAGGTGTATGAGGATCAGGTCTCAGGAGCCTCTGGGACATCGTCAGCCCAGCTCTGCAGGAGTTCAGGGAAAAAGTCCCCCTATGCACATTGCTTCTCATAAGACGGATCCTGAATCCCGGCACCTTTTATCTTTCTTCCCTGGTGGTGATTTATTTCCATGTGAAGGGCTAGGGCAGCCTCAGAGGCACAGGTCCCATTTGATGGTCCATGAATCTTTCGTTTGCAGATCTTCTGGCCACTCTCTGCGTGGCCGGGTGGACCCACCACTTCCTTTCTGCCAAGTAAGGATTAAAAAGCCATAAAACAAGGAACCCAAACCTCTGGCTGGAGAAGCACACACATGGGCGTCAGATGCATTGGCTGGCTGGCAGGGGATGGATGGGGGCTGCAGGACTCGAGCCCCAAAGAGGGACATCTTCCCTTGGGCCACCATTTTCAGTCTCCTGTCCCCTGTGGAGGGGACTTCCTAGCCACACCTGGGGTCAGATCTGTTCAGGGTCATCCCCAGAGGGAGAAGTCTCAGCTGATGCCAGGGCTAGAGGTGGTTCTGATGTGGTCAGAGAGTGAGGATGCTCAGGCTGAGCTGAGCGTGAGGGCCCTGGTCAAGTTCAGATGGGAAAAGCTGAGCACCCATTGCATGCTGGGCAGTAAATACATATTGTTTTAATTTCTCACGGGGTTGTTCCCACCTGAATAGCGTAGATGAAGAATGTGAGGCTCAGAGAACCTGAGGCCACTTGCTAAATTCACATAGCTGGAAGTGATGACTTTTAGGATTTTAATCCAGGTGAAGAGATAGCTAACCTTTGTCCCAAAGAGAAATTTTTAAACCATAATATTTGAAAAACACATGACTTATTTCTTGACAGTGATCTATTTCTTTAAAGAAATCCAAAGTTATAAAAGGCATGTGGAACAAAATTCAAAAGTGGTATAAAATGACATTAAAGTTTATGTCTTCTTTTCCCTTCTCCTATTGCACTTTGCCTTTCAGTTTTTCATTATTTTGATTATATTCCCAGACGTGGAATTGCTGGATCATATGGTCCAACTTCATTCTTCTGCATGCAGATACCCAGTTTTCTCCAAACCATTTGTTGAAAAGACTGTCTTTTCCCCATTGACTAGTCTTGGCATTTGTGTTGAAAATCATTTGACCATTACACATGAAGGTTTATTTCTGGACCCTCTATTCTATCCCATTGGCCTATATGTCTATCTTTGTGTCAGTACCACACTGTTTTGATTAGTGTAGACCTATAGTAAATTTTGAGGTCCAGAAGTGTGAATCCAACTTTGTTCTTCTTTTTCAGAATTGTTTTGGCTATTTGAGGTCTCTTGAAATTCTATATGAATTTTAGTTTTGAGGGACAACTTTTCCTATGTCTAAAAAAGGTTGTTGAGATTGCACCAAGTTTGTAGATTGTCTTGGGTAGTATTGCTATCTTAGAAATATTAACCATTCTTATCCATGAACATGGGATATCTTTCCATTTATTTGTCATCTTTAATTACTTTTCAGAATTGTTTTGGTAATTTTTATTGTACAAAATTTTATCTTCTCAGTTAATTCCTAATATCTTATTATTTTATGAAAGCCTTTGTAAATGGAATGGTTTTCTTAGTTTCCTTTTTATTTTTATTTATTTATTTATTTTTATTTTATTTTTTAATTTTTATTTATTTATGATAGTCACAGAGAGAGAGAGAGAGAGGCAGAGACACAGGCAGAGGGAGAAGCAGGCTCCATGCACCGGGAGCCCGACGTGGGATTCGATCCTGGGTCTCCAGGATCGCGCCCTGGGCCAAAGGCAGGCGCCAAACCGCGGCGCCACTCAGGGATCCCCTTAGTTTCCTTTTTAGATTGTTCATTGTTGATGTTCAGAAATGCAACTGATTTTTGTGTGTTGACTTTGTATCCTACTACTTTGCTGTATTTATTAATTCTAGCCATGTTTTTGCCTGTGTATATGTGTAATTTCAGGGTTTTCAATGTATAAGATCATATCACCTGTAAGCAGAGATAATTTTACTTCTTTTCTAGTTTGGATATCTTTTAGTTCTCTCTCTTGTCTAATTGCTCTGGCTAGCATGCCTGGTACTATCTTGAATAGAAATGGCAAAAGCAAGCTTCCTAGCCTTGTTCTTGATCTTAGGGGAAAGGTTTCAATCTTGCACCATTGAGTATGATGTTTCCTGTGGGTTTTTCATATATGGCTTCTATTATATATATATATTTTTGGCTTCTATTATATTGAGGTAGTTTCTTTCTATTCCTAGTTGTTTGAGTGTTGTTTTATAATCTGAAAGGGTGTTGAATTTGTCGAATGCTGTTTCTGTGTCAACTAAGAGATGATTATGTGTGTTTTTTCCCTCTTCATTATGTTAATGTGACACATTTGATTCTTAATCAAACCACCCTTGCATTCCAGGAAAAAATTCCACTTGGTCATGGTGTATAATCCTTTAAATATGTGGTGCAGCACATTTTATGCTTGAGATTCAACATTATAGATGTGCTTATCTGTTGGATATCAATCTCTTTCCATTATGTTGAACTCATTGTGGGGTCCCCTGCAGGGACCAGGTCAGTCTTGTTCACCACTTTTTCCGCAGCGTCACGCATAAGGCTTAGCGCAGAGTAGGGGCTCTCTAAAGAATGAGTGAATTAATGAATGAATGAGCAAATCGTAAAATGACAGAAGTTAACCCAAATAGATAATGGTATGGGATTACATGTGAGTTAAATTTTCTTTTTAGGGATCCCTGGATGGCTCAGCGGTTTAGCACCTGCCTTAGGCCCAGGGCATGATCCTGGAGACCCAGGATCGAGTCCCACGTCGGGCTCCCTGCATGGAGCCTGCTTCTCCCTTTGCCTGTGACTCTGCCTCTCTCTCTCTCTGTCTCTCATGAATAAATAAATAAAATCTTAAAAATTTTTTTTTCTTTTATACTTTTCTTTTATATGTATTTATCCGGAATTTATTATATAATCAAGTAAAAGTTAAATATACATTATTTTAATGGCAGAATGAGAGACAGTTCTGGGTGCCCAGAGGAGACATGATTGAAAGGCATGAGATCAGGACAGGAAGCCTAATAAGGAAGCTGCTGGGATGTCCAAGTGTGGGGTGATGTTAGGGGAGTGTGTACAACAAGGGACTATGGGACCAGAGCCTCAGTTTCCCCTTTGGAAAATGGGGTTAATAGTCACTCCTGTACTTAAATTGCAAAGGTCAAATGAAAATAGCCATCATTTATTGAAACATCTTCCATGTCCTTTCACTGTCCTATTTAATGCCCCCATTTCCAGTCAAGGATTATTATCTTTATTTTCCAGGTGGGGAAACTGAGTCAGTGGTCCATTCAAATCCTAGCTCAGCCATAATATAAGCCATGTGATCCCCAGTAGTTAGTTTCCGAGTTTTTGTTTCCCTATATGTATAATGGGATAATAGTCCCACCTTCTTGGGGTGTTGTGTGAGGTCAACAGCATTGGGCACATAAAGCTTGTAGACTACCTACCAGGATGGTCCAACAAATACAAGCTGCCCATCATCACTATTACCAAAAGCAGTGAAGTTACCGTCCTAGAGTCACACAGCAAACAAGTGGCCAAGCAAGGATTTAGCCCAGATTTCTCTGACCCCAGAGCCCAGCTCTGTCCAGTTCCTGGTGTGAGGAGCTCCCCTGCTTGGCAAGAGCTCTGGGTGGCAGGTGTCTGTGTGGAGCGTACGAGGGCTGAATGTGAGAGGGCTCTGTCCAGAGCTTCTTCCTGGAGATACATTATGGACAGGGGAGGGGTCAGCGATTGTGGCCCTGTGGGGGATTTTGCAGGGACTGTGTGTCCAGTGCAGCAAGCGGTTTCCCAGCAACCCACGCGCCACAAATGGGCCTCCCTTCATATAACAATACACTGAGATAACAGACAGATTTAATTAAAAAGAACACACATCCTCCTCTGCAGGGCAGCTACAGCCAGGGTGTGGGGCTCGCAATTAAAACTTAGCTCTATAAAGTCAGCGCATAGGCATGGGTGCCTGGAGCTGCCGTGTTTTCTAAAAAGAACACCCCACCCCCACATGCCCACATTATTTATCGAGTTAATTTTGTTCTGTGGCCACAGGGTGAACCAACTCTGAGCCCCGACCCTGACTTGCCTCCCGTTCCTTGTCTGTGCCAGGCCAGGCCTTGCCTTCTTTGGGGAGGAGTCAGGCTGAGATGGCTAGCTTTAAAGGAGGAAGTCCCCGGTGGGACTCTCCCTGGCTTTGTGATACCGGGCAAGTGACTCACTCTTCCATCAAGAAATAGAGTCGGCCTCCTGAGGTTGGGTGAGGCCCAAATGAGCACACAGTGGACACTCGGAAAGTGTGAGTTCTTAGTATTGTTGGTATCATGACCACTGGTGGAAAGAGCTTCTGGAAGGAGACCAGGAGGCCTTGGCAAGGGGGAGGCTGGGATAGTCGAGGAGGCCCAGGCTGGGCACTCAAAGTTGTAGATGTAGCCAATGAGTGGAGCCTTTTGCGTCTGAAGGATCCAGGTTTGAATCCTGGTTCTGCCACTTTCTGGCTGTGTGGACCTGGGTGAGTGACTTCCCCTTCTGGGGCTCTGTTTTCTTTTCTGTAAAATGGAAATGATAACAGAATCTTCCTTTTGGGTTGCAGCCTGAGGAATCCACAAACTGGGTACCATACCTAGCACCGAGTAAAAGCTCAAGAGATGTGAGCTTGGGCACTGTGTCCCAGGGAGGTGACTTTGAAGGCCGAGAGGAGGGGTCAGAGATGCCTGGTTTCTTGCCTGGCTCAGAACAGTTTCTCTGGAGTCCAAGTAGCTCATAGGCAGAGAGGACCCTTCCACATTTACTCTCCAGGTGCCCGCCACTGTCAGGCTGGGGATGGAGGGGGGTGCCTGCTTTGCGACCAGATAGGTGGCCTGATAGCGGAGTCTGTGAGACAAAGCTATCGGAGACGTCAACAGGATACTGAATGGGCTTCTCTGAGTGGCGGGTACAGGATTGCATTTGGCTCAGATTTAATTAAAAAGACTCAAATCTTTCTGATAATCCTCCCAGCAACGGCTGGAGCAGGGTCTGAGGCAGGCTCCCTGGCAACGGCGCATCCTGCTGATAAAGAACTTTGTGGGGAGGCCACAGTGAGCCCCCCAGCTGGCCCAATGTTGTTGCTATCAGCCCTGCCCATCGCCCAGCCAGAGAGGGACAGCAGCTGCAGCCCCCTCCACCCCCACCCACCCCTCACCCCTGCAGTGCACATTGCTGGGCTGCTCCGTTTGTGGGTCTGAGCCCTCTGCCCAGCCTTCACACCTACTCCCCCAGTCCAGCTGCTGAGGTCGTTTTTCTCCTGCTCCTCCCCTCGTGCTCCAACATTGAGCCTGGGGTGTCCAGTTTTGGGTGTTAATGGAATGGGCAGGTGTCCAGCTCTACTTGGAGGCTGGGCCAACAGTGGAAAGGTGAGGCTGGGCACCCACGTCTGCATCCTGGTGGTATTGTTCCCCTCTCACCTACCAGGCTTTGCTTGTACTCTGCCCTCTGCCTGGTTTCCCATTCACGGATCCTGACTAGTCCTTCGAATCCCAGTCCTCGGTGTCTCTCCTAGCCCTCCTCTGATTTACATGCAAGCCCCCAGAATCCAATGCAGAGCCTGGCAGAGAGCAGAGGCTCAAGAGTTGTCTGATAAGTGAATGAATGAATGAATGAATGAATGGAGTGAAGCATATGAGCAAGTCTGAGCTTGGTACAGGAGTTCTTATACCAACTTCTCATTACCAGGCCAGCGACCTGGCAGGCAAATGACTTGCCTCCCTTGCACATCAGGGGCACCCATCAGAAAGGTAGGCTGCCCTGTGGGAGGAAGATGTGTGATCCCTGCCAGTTCACTACCTCCTGCTGCTGCCCCAGTCACCCCTCAGTGGGGGCCTGAGGGGTGTTCTTGTGACACATCCAGCAACACATAGTCCCAGCCTTGCCTCCCCTAGGCCAGATAGCAGGGCTGAGCCAAATCTTTCTCTTCACCATCTCTTGCCTGGACCCCGCCTCACCCTGGAATCCATTACAAAATATTTTAAATTTAATTATTTTGATGTGCAACAATCCACGCAGCTCAAAGTTATTTGTAGACAGCAGGGTGAAGCCCCTACTTCCTGCCTCCACCTGCCACAGAGAGCTACTGCTGTCAGCTTCTTGGGTGCCCTTCTCAGGCTTCTTCAGGCACACAGACAGTCGATGGGATCATAAGATGCAAACAGAACAAAGCTCTGTGCTGTGGTCTCTGCCTTACTCTTTTCACTTTTTGGGTCCTAGAGATCTTTCCATGTCGCTGTGGAAGGGTGGTCATCTTTTTGCAGCTGCATAGCATTCTGCTGAGCAGATGGCCTTGATGTATTTAACCAGCCTGCTGTGACAGACATTTTGATTGTGGTCTATCTTTTGTTATTATTAACAAAATAATAACTGCTGTGTGGGAGAACCTTGTACACTCATCATTGGGTTGTCTGTAGAGCAAGTCTCAGAATGGAACCTGTTGGGTTGAAGGTGTAATCCATTTCAATGCGGCAACTCAGGCAGTCTGTTACTCATTTATCCATCAATAGTGTGCCTACTATGTGCCAGGCACTGAGCCAGGTGCAGAGGGCTGAATGGTTGAATGAGCCAGGTCTGATCTTTGTCCTCTTAGAGTATAAACTTCTGCTCTATGGACATGGTGCCCTCCACCCACCCTGCCCACTGATGCTGGAGGGCTCCTCTCACTCAAGAACCTGCTTTGGCTCCCTATGGCTATTGGCTCACATTCAGATTCCCAGACCAAAGTGCGAGGTTCTCTGTCCTTTCTCATCTGGCCTGTTGTGTCCTTATTTTTCCAGCCAAAGCCTTCACCAAAGCTTCCTTACTGACTTCACCTCTAGGCAACCCCAGAGAATAAGCCCCAAGCTGGGTGGGTACCTTTACTACTGGAACACCTGTGGTGTGCTGGGCAGCTGGGCTGTGTTTGGGAGCCCTGGCTCTGGGGTCAGACCATTTGGGTTCAAAGCCCATCCCATCACCTTTGAACCCTGTGGCCCTGGGCAAACCATCTAAGCTTTCTGGCCTTGGCTTCCTCATCTGAAAAATGGGGACAGTAATCTGACCTGCTTCCAGGCTCGTGGTGAGAAGGAGGTGATCTTAGGCCACTATAGCAAGCACCAAACAGGAGCAGGCTGGCATCATAAGCTGCTTAATCCCCCCAAATACCTTCTAGGGTGGGCTATTGGCCCCACTCACTTTGCAGATGAGCAAGTGGAGGCAGGGTCTGGTTTGGAGTCCAGAGTGTTGGGATCTGTGATCCTTACCTTCCATCCGTCATCAGCCTCTTCAGCCACCTGCAGGTCCCTATCTGCATAGGGATGCCCCCTCTGCCTGCCACAATGGCCTTTCCTTTCCTATACCACAATGGCCTTTGCGGCCCTCTCAATCCCTTTCCCTTCTGCTGGGCTCTGGCTTCTCTCTGTTTATTTATTCAGTTGTGCCAGGCACACTCTAAGAGGAACAACATGGATGTTGCGCCCGATGACCTGAGAGTGGTGGGGGTGCAGGGTGTGGAGGGAGAGATTGGCCAAGAGAGAAGGAAGAGTCTCAAAGGAAGGCTGGGTCAAGAAGCTGGGGCAGGACAGAGACACACCTGGAAATGGGGGGTCGCTTTGGTGAGTAAGGGGAGCTGGGTGGAGGTGAGGAGCAGGGGTGCTAAGGAGTTTGCCTGCACAGGGGTCAGTAATGAGAGGGCCCAGATGCTGGTAGGGAGAGTCCAAGGATTTTTCCTTTAAGCATGGAGACCAGGGCAGTGTTAGGGCCACAGGAATAGGAAAGATAAGGAGCTTCCGATAAAGAGGCTGGAGGCAGAGCCCAGCAGGAGAGGCTGGCCCCAGGCTAAGTGGGCCCTGTGGTGGGGGATCTTCTGTTTGAAGCCCTAAGAAGTCAAGAGTACATCCCACCTGGATCCCCAACTGCCTTAGGAAGAGGAGCTTTTGGGGGGCTGGCTGGCAGGTCAGGGCCTGGTGGGGGGGCCCAAGGAGAGGACCAGATGGCCCCTGCGACATCTCCCCATCACCAGGTGAGTGCTCACTCGGAGCCTGTGCTGAGCTGAGGGCATTTACATGGACATTCTCGTTTCATCCATGTGGCAACCCAGTGATGAGGCATGACCATGATGCCCATTTACCAGAGGAGGAATCTGAGGTTAGAGAGGATGGGAGTTTGCCCGAAGCCACACAGCTGAGGAGCCAGCCACAGGTAGTGGTGGGATTTGATGTCCAGAGGCCAGGTTGTGGACAGGGTCCCTTTCACCCACGACAGAGTCCTGGAGGACCCTACTGCTCTGCATGGGCCTTGGCACCTGCTCTCTCAGCCTTCTGCTCTCTCTTAGTCTGTGTTCAGTGGGGGCGGACACTGGAGGTGCAGAGGGGATCAGACCCAGGCTCACCCAGGGGCTCATTGTGCTCCTCTGATGTGGAGTGCATCATAGGGGATGCCAGCCTGGCTTCCCTGCCCACTCTGGCCCTGCCGGATGCTGAGGTCTGGTTTCTAGCATGCCAAGTGCTCTGGGATGCTCTTCCACCCCTCACCTGGGGCCACGGACTCACTGACATCCAAACCAGAGGGACGGTGAGCAGAGCTGGAGCTCCAGGGACAGGACCTGTGTCACCTGGTTTACCTCACCCCATCCTCAGCATCCAGAGGCCCATCGTAATGTGGGAGTGGGGAGTTTGATAAAGACAGGGAATGAAGGGCGCTATGAGAAATGGGGTGTGCAAATGTGTGTGCCTGGGATGAGCCCACGCAGACTCTAGGGGCCTTCAGTCTCCTCTCCCAACAAATGTCACACTTTACTCCAGTCCTCCTGTACCAGGACATCCAGGGCTCAGCCCCCACCTGCTGGGAGTGAGGTGTGGGGAAGAGGACACAAGGAATCTTGCGGGGTTATGAGGCCTGGCAGAGGTGCCAGGTACTGAGCCCAGCTGGAGAAGCTTGGGTTGGTGTTGGGTTGGGTGAGGGGCCAGGGAGGAGAGCCAGAAGCTCCCCCTCTCAGTTCCAAGATGAGATTCCTGAGCCATTGGTGATTCTGTGCCAGTAGGGAAGCCCTTACTCTATGTGCTGATTGGAAGATTAGCATTTTCTAATGGGGTGTTGGACTGTTTATTGATGATTAAGAATTGTTTATGAGCCAGCAGATGAGGGGATGGTCAGGATACTACCAGCCTCCCTGGGCATCTGTAAGAGAGGAAGTTTCTAGAGCATTCTGCTTGAGCATCCTGTCTCCAGGGTGGATGTGGCATGCCAGCCACAGTTTCAGGGCTGCAGGCCATCTGCCCAGAATGGGGTTGGGCGGGATGATCAGAGTCCAGGGAAGGTGAGTTGTTCTGAAGACCCTGGGACTCCGGGTACAGGGTGGCTGCTGGCTGTTTCCAGACCCTATTTGTTGGTGGGGGTGACTCTGAATATGCATTCAGGATTGGCTCCCATGGGAAACAGTGTGCCAAGAGGCAAAGTGGGCACCACATCCCAGATTGGGAAGTTGTACAGGTGAAGGTGTGAAGGGCGAGGTGTATTTCAAGAAGAATGACAAGTTTAGTGGTGGTGAAGGGGAATGTGGTTCAAGAAAAATGGGGAGTATGACTTTGGAGTGGTAAACAGGCCTTGGATGTTTTGGGATGTCAAGGAAGCAGTAGCAGCCAGCCCTGGTTGGCGGGCTACCCTGGTACTACACCAGGCTCTGGAGGCTCCAGACCACAGTGTCCTTAGCCACCTCTGGGCCGGAGCTTGGCAATGTGGCTGATTTTATAAACTTCCAGGTGAGTGCGATGCTTGTTTGGGATGGACATCAGGACGGTGGGGAAAGGATCTTTACTGGGAGTGTGCCCTGGACAGATTATGCCTGCATGTCTGGCCTTTCCACCCCCCTCTTCCACCATGTCCCCAGACCTCAACCACTTGGCCCATTAACCAGCCTGTTAGTCACCAATTTTCTAGAGAAATGATTAAGTTCGTTTATGTTATTTTTTTAAAGATTTTATTTATTTATTCATGAGAGAGACAGAGAGAGGCAGAGACACAGGCAGAGGGAGAAGCAGGCTCCATGCAGGGAGCCAGACGTGGGACTCAATCCCGGGTCTAACAGGATCAGGCCTTGGGCCAGAGGTCGCGCTAAACCACTGAGCCACCCGAGCTGCCCTAATTTTTTAATCAAAGTTTTGAAAGTAATGCACACAATACCTGTTAAAGTTCAGGGGAAAATGACAAATAGAAGAAAATAAAAACTATTTGTAGTCCTATCACCTAGAAACCAGCACCATTTAAGATATTAACATATATCTTCCAGGAATATACATCTTAATTTATTCAGCAAATGTTTATGTCTCATTTTGTTGTTTTTTTGAGAGAGAGTGAGGGAGAGTGCACATGAGGGGGGTGAGGGACAGGGACAGAGGGGGAGAGAGAATCTTAAGCAGGTTCCATGCTGTGTGTGTGTGTGTGGAGCCCAACTGAGGACTCAATCTCCCGACCCTGGGATCATGACCTGAGCTGAAATCAAGAAACAGTTTCTTAACCAACTGAGCCACCCAGGTGCCCCTCAGCAAATGTTTGTTAAGCCCCAATTTTGTGTCCAACAAGTGAGATGAAGTAATGAATAAGCAAGATAATACAACACACACACACACATTCTTTTTTTTTTTTTTTTATTTTTAAGATGGGATCATGCTATTTGTGCTATTCAGTAAACTGATAATTTTTGACAGCTTTCCCGTGTGGAAATATACACACATATTTGGCATAACTTTGTTTTATTTTTTATATTAAAACATCACAAGATAAAAAATTTGGAAGTCTAAATGGCTTATATTCCATCCCCCGTCACCATCCACTGTTAACAATTTAGGGGGAAGCATCTTTTTAGAATTTTTGTGCCTATGCATGTAAATATACATATTTTTCCACAACTACAAATATCCTATACATACTGTTTGGCATTTGCCTTTCATATTTAACCACAGTCTTGCAGGTGGTTCCACATTAGCACACAGAGGTCTCCCTCATTCTTTTTTTTTTTTTCCCTCTCATTTTTGCTGCTTAGGATGGGGGTGTAACAATTTTTTTAACCTTTTCTCTAAACATTTAGTTTGTATCCAATTTTACACATATTTACAAACAGTGCTTCACTGAATACTCTTGTGTGTGGAATTTGTTTAGTACTGTATCCTTTTTTTTTTTTTTTTTTAAAGATTTTTATGGGACACCTGGGTGGCTCAGGGCGAGATCCTGGAGTCCCAGGATCGAGTCCTGCATCGGGCTCCCTGCATGGAGCCTGCTTTTTCCTCTGCCTGTGTCTCTGCCTCTCTCTCTCTCTTTGTGTCTCTCATGAATAAATAAAATCTTAAAAGATTTTATTTGAGAGAGGAGAGAAAGAGAGAGGGAGAGAGAGAGCGCAAAAGCGAGGGGAGAGGGAGAACCAGACTCCCTGCTGAGCAGGGAACCTGATGCAGGACTCAATCCCAGGACCATGGGATCATCAGGACCTGAGCTGAAAGCAGATTCTTTTTTTTTTTTTTTTTTTTTTTAAAGATTTTATTCATTTATTCATGAGAGACACAGACAGAGCTCTGGAGAAGTAGGCTCCATGCAGGGAGCCCGAGGTGGGACTCGATCCCAGGTCCCCAGGTTCAAACCCTGGGCTGAAGGCGGCGCTAAACTGCTGAGCCACTGGGGCTGCCCCCACCCTCACCCCAAGGCAGATTTTTTTTTTTTTTTATGATAGTCACACACACAGAGAGAGGCAGAGACACCGGCAAAAGCAGGCTCCATGCATGGGGAGCCGGACGTGGGACTTGATCCCGGGTCTCCAGGATCGCGCCCCAGGCCAAAGGCAGGCGCCCAACCCCTGCGCCACCCAGGGATCCCCCCAAGGCAGATTCTTAACTGGCCAATGGGATGCGCGGAAAGTTGCACAGTCATGCTGGTCCGCTGAGCCGGATTTCCGGTTAGGGTGTGTCCTGGTCATTGACTAGGGCGGGGCAGTGCCCTAGGTCAGCAGGAGGCAGGTGCAGCCCAAAATAGAGTAAGTCCTGCTCTGCTTGTCCAGGGGTAGGGGATTTTGTTCAATTTCCTGGGTCCCACATTCCCTCCTTTTTCAGAGGATCCTATGCAGGACCCAATCATGGGTCCAGGTTGCTCTCAGAGTGAGCCCGGGGAATGATTAAACCAGGATTCTCACCAACCTTGTTGCTGTTCTCTCTCTTATTTACATTAAAGGCAGCACATAACCCCCCCCCCCCCCCTTTGCTGTAAGAAGACTAATTCTAATCTACTATTTTGAAGGACAACCTCGGACTAGGGAGTCTTGGAGGTGGGAAATAAGTGAGAACGGCGCAGTCTTAGCTTTAGGGGATTGTCCTTGTCCGGTTGGCTTTTCCATTCTGGAACAAAGTCCGTGAGAACGGCATGTGGGTCCGCTGGCCGGACGTGGGTGTAGTGGGCCCAGGGAGTAATCCCGTCGACCTTGAGAGCGGTGGGAGTGGTCAGGATCATGAGGTAGGGTCCCTTCCAGCGAGGTTGAAGTGTCTGGTGTTGGTATCTCCGCACGTACACCCAGTCACCTGGCCGATATCGATGGGGGTCCGTGGGTGGCCCAGTCTCGTAGAGGGCCCTCAGCTTAGGCCACACCTGCTCATGGGTTCATTGTAACATTTGGAGGGAGAAAAGAAGTTGGTGATCATCAAATTCAGCAAGCACCTCAGGTTTTAAATTGGGGATAACAGGTGGAGGAAGACTGAACATGATCTCGTAGGGAGTCAGTCCCATATAGGGTGAAGGGGAGGAGAGTCACCCAGTCCCCGCCAGTCTCCAGGGCTAATTTAGTTAAGGTCTCCTTTAATGTTCTGTTCATCCTCTCTACCTGTCCTGAGCTCTAGGGCCTATATGCACAATGTAATTTCCAATCTGCCCCAAGTACTAGTGCCACTCCCTGTGTTACCTTAGAGACGAATCCTGGGCCGTTGTCTGATCCAATCCTTTTTTTTTTTTTTTTAAGTCTGATCCAATCCTAACAGGAAAACCATACCTTGGTGAGATGTCTTCCAGCAGTTTCTTGGTCACGGTCTGTGCCGTTTCATGTTTGGTGGGAAATGCCTCTGTCCATCCTGAAAAAGTATCTACAAACACTAAGAAAAACCTGTATCCGTATTTTCCAGGTTTCACCTCAGTGAAATCCACTTCCCAGTAGGCTCCTGGGCGGTTCCCTCGGAGCCGGGTACCTGGGTTAGATCCATGGGCGGTGGCATTAGTTAACTGGCATGCGTGGCAGCTTGCCACAATCTGCTCGATCTTTGCTCCAGAGTCTTTAATAGTGATCTTTGCATGTCGTATGAGGTCTTCCATCTTCCTTGTCCCCATGTGAGTACTCCGATGTATTTTGGATAGGACTCGCCATCCTAGTTCCTCTGGCAAGATGATGCTGGAGTCTGCGGCCCTCCACCAGCCACGCAAGCACTGGGTCATAGGCAAGTATTTGATCCAGTGTAAGTCAGCATCAGTATAGTTGGGGGTGTCAGGCAGGGTCGGTGCCCCTGGAGTAGGTCGCGTGGTTGCTAAGACCTGGGTCACCAAAAGGGCTGCCTCCTTTGCTTTTAAATCGGCTAGCTGGTTTCCCCTGGCTACCGGCGTGTCTGCCTTTTGGTGCCCCGGACAGTGGATGATGGCTAGGGCCTTGGGCAGCCAGAGGGCCCTCAGGCGTTCAAGAATCTCCGTTTTGTTTTTAACAGTCTTTCCCTCTGCTGTCAGGAGCCCTTTCTCCCTGTAAAGGGCTCTGTGGATGTGAGCAGTGGCGAAGGCGGACCCGCTGTCGGTGTAGATGTTTATTGGTTTACCTTCCCCCATGGTCAGCGCCTTGGCCAGTGCGATCAGTTCTGCAGTTCTGCCCGTTGAGCAGACGTTCCGGCTGCCAGGGGCTCCGCCCAGACGGTCTCTGTCTCCGTGGTTACAGCTGCCCCCGCATATCTGACTCCTCGGACAAAACTGCTGCCGTCCGTGTACCAGGTGGCATCCGGATTCGGCAGTGGCTGGTCCTGGAGATCAGCTCTGATTCCGTGCACCTGTGCCAAAATTTCTTGACAGTCATGCAGAGGGGGGTCCCGGTCTGGGTTAGGGAGTAGAGTTGCCAGATTCAGGGATGTTGGTGGCTTAAATAAAACTCTGGTGGGGTTTAGCAGCAGGCCCTGATAATGGGTCAGACGGGCATTGCTGATCCAGCGGTCTGGGGGCTGTTTGAGTACCCCTTCAATAGCATGTGGGGTGGTAACATGCAGTTCTCGCCCCATGGCCAGTTTGTCTGCATCCTTGACCATAGTGGCCACCGCAGCAATAATTTTTAAGCATGGGGGCCATCCAGCAGCCACCGGGTCCAACTTTTTGGAGAGATAAGCTATGGGTCTCTTCCGGAGACCTAAGTACTAGACAAGGACCCCTTTTGCCACCCCGTCTTTCTCGTCCACATACAGGTAGAAGGGCTTGGCTAGATCGGGCAACCCAAGAGCCAGGGCAGACAGTAAGGCCTGTTTAAGGTCATTAAAGGCTCTGTTCATGGCCTCTGTCCATTCAAAATTTTGCTGATGCCTGGTGGTCTCATAGAAGGGTCTGGCCATCTCAGCAAAACTCGGAATCCATAAGCGACAGAACCCTGCTGACCCCAAGAATTCACGTACCTGGTGGACGGTTTGTGGCTGTGGGGATTCTTAAGACAGTTTCCTTCCGTGCATCTGTCAACCATCTTTGTCCATCTTTTAATTTGTACCCAAGGTAGCTCACCTCTGCTCTGCAGATCTGGGCTTTTTTAGCTGAGGCCCGGTATCCTAGGGCCGCTATGGTCTGGAGCAAGTCCCTGGTGCCTCACAGGCATGTGGCCTGGTCCTCCGCTGCCAATAGGATATCATCTACATATTGTAATAAAGTCAAATGAGGGTGCTCGGAATGGAAGTCCGAGTCTTCGTGTGAGGCCTCATCGAAGATGGTCAGTGAATTTTTTTAATCCTTGTGGTAGTCGAGTCCAGGTGAGCTGGCCATTGATGCCTTTCTCAGGGTCCATCCATTCAAAGGCGAAGAGGTCTTGGCTCTTGGGTGCTAAAGGCAGGCTGAAAAAGGCATCTTTTAAATCTAATACCGTATACCAAGTTTTGTCTGGAGGCAGGGTGGAGAGGAGGGTGTATGGGTTTGGGACCATAGGGTGCATATCCTCTACTCGCCGGTTGACTTCCCTCAAGTCCTGGACTGGCCTGTAATCGTTAGAGTGCAGTTTCTGAACCAGCAGCAAGGGAGTGTTCCATGCCGATTGGCAGGGCCTTAGTATGCCCGAGTCCAGTAGTCGCCATATGTGGGGTGTGATTCCCTCTCGTGCTACTAGAGGCATGGGGTATTGGCGGACCCTGACAGGGTCTGCCCTGGCTTTAGTTCTATGTATATGGCCAATCGATGCTGGGCCAGCCCGACTCCCCCAGTTTCTGCCCACGCTTGGGGGAATTCCCGCAGCCAACGTCAATGTCAGTCATTGGGGCTGAGGGCATTTGGTGGAGATGATATTCGTCTTCTAAACTCAGGACAAGTACCTGAATTGGGTGCCCCTTCTTGTTTAGGACTTTTGCCCCTTCAGGGTGGAAGCAAATTTGTGCCCCCATCTTGGTGAGCAAATCCCGACCTAACAACGGGTTGGGACACTCAGAGATGACCATGAAGGAGTGGGATACCCAGCCCATGCCGAGATCCACAGTTCTTCGGGTAGTTCATGAGTATTGTTTGGTGCCCGTGGCCCCTTGCACCCATGAAGTTTTGTTTGCCAATTTCCCTTGGGGTTGTAATAAAACCGAATGTTGTGCCCCAGTGTCCACTAGGAATTCAACAGGTTGCCCCTCCACTTTAAGAGTTACCCTGGGCTCGGGGAGGGGTGCCGAACCCTGACTCCCCTAATTGTCCAGGTCCTCCATTTCCAAGATCTTGGAAGGGACCTTAGATCTTTTGTTAGGGCAGCTTTTTACCCAATGGCCCTCCTCTTTGCAATAGGCACATTGGTTTTTGTTCATCTTAGGGCACTCCCAAGGGGGACCAGGGCCATCCTCCTTACCGGTCCCTGAAGCCAGCTTCTTGAGATACCTCTGTCTTTCCTGTGGGTCATCCATGGTTGTGGCCAGTAGGATCTTGGCCAGGTTTCGGGTCTGCCGGTCACTTAGTTTGGTTTGTTGTTCTTCCGGAGCCCCCAGATGTTGTGCCCAAGATTGTGAATCCGAGAAACCACCAAGGAGCCGAGAAACCACCAAGGAGCCGACACCGATGCAACCACACGAGGGTTTATTTACAAGCTCGAGCTTGGGTCCAAGTGTACCCGACACAGAGGAGCAGGGACTTGGACCCCGAGACTAAGAGGCGTAGCAGCTTTATAGGGGCCAGTGGCCCATGGGAATACGCAGAAAGTTGCACAGTCATGTCGGTCCACACGCAGGTGGCCAATTGAATTACACCTTACCCTATAGTATCCATTTGAGCTGCCCTATTACTTTGGTCAGAATGGCGCACAGTTTTGGCGGGCACAAAGCAGGGTTACATTCTTTCCCAGTGTTTTTCTACTTCCCATCAGCTTCCTGATATGTCGTGATTATTTGAAGGGGTGGTTTACATCTGTGGACTGAGAATCATGAATAACCTCAGGTGTGGCTTCGTAAGCTGAGCACCACTTTTAACACCTGCGGGTGGCCAAGAAGAGAAGGGTATGTGAGCGTATGTCTGTGTAGTGAAGACAAAATGAGGACACCTGAGCCAGGAAAGCCGGGATGATGTGGCAACATGTTGCCATCACAGCTGTCCTTGTCAGCAACCTGTGCTGCTTGCATTGTGTGCTGCTGGCATTTCATTTTTAGGTATGTAGTGTGCACAATATTTAAATTGAGAATGGGCGTTGAATGCAATGGACAATATAAGTAGCTTTTCCTCATGTTGACCATGCATTCTGGGACCTGCATTCCTAGAATGAGTGCCCTTTTTAAAAAAGATTTTATTTATCTATTCATGAGACACACACACACACACACACACACACACACACACACACACACACAGAGGCAGAGACACAAGCAGAGG
Organism: Vulpes lagopus; assembly: GCF_018345385.1. Taxonomy (NCBI): domain Eukaryota; kingdom Metazoa; phylum Chordata; class Mammalia; order Carnivora; family Canidae; genus Vulpes; species Vulpes lagopus. Next base: position 4,558,755 of record NC_054835.1, on the reverse strand, counting down.
GAGAAGCAGGCTCCATGCAGGGAGCCCGACAAGGGACTCGACCCCGGGTCTCCAGGATCACGCCCTGGGCCGAAGGCAGTGCCAAACTGCCGAGCCACCCGGGCTGCCCTAATGAGTGCCATTTAATCATGGTGTATTATACTCTTAATGTTCTACTAGATTCTCTTTGATAGTGTTTGATTTCATATCTCCCCATCAATATTTCAGAAGAGACTGATCTACAGAGCTTAGGGCACTGTCTTTGTTGGATTGTGGCATGAGATTTATACTAGTTTCACAGGATTATAAATGAAACTTTCCATCCTTTCTTATTCTCTGGAAAATATTAATTGCATGTGAATAATCTATTCTTTGTGAGAGCTCGTAAAGCCATGTGGGACTGATGCCATTTTAGGGTCATCTTTCCAAAACTGAAATTTGGCTAGGGCACATGTTTTCAACAGCTTCTCATTGATCACAGGATAAAGTGCAAATTCTTCAGCCTGACATTCAAGATGCAGTATGATTTAACTCTGCATTGGCTCTTATCATTTCTCCTCCCTCTCTTATACTCCGGTACAACTAACTTCTGGAAATTCCCCAGACCCTACGGTGGGAGATTCAAGAGGGTAGGAACATGTTTGTTTGGTTCAATGCAAGATCTCTGACACCCTGTAGAAGCTTCCTTTTAAAAAATATTCTTTGAGGTCTTACTGAGTGGCATTCACTCTCTTAATATTGCTGTATCTTTTAGTTTATGTCAATACGTGTCTACTAAGCATCAACCTTGTGCCGGGTTTATATGTTGGCCCTGAGAAGAAAGAATCCCAGTCGCTGTACTCAAGTTCCCATTTGGCTGTTGGGGAAACAGGTGAGTAGAAAGACCTTACACACAGTGAGGTAACTGCAGTGAGGGGGACGTGAATGGGCATCAAGGGAGAATTGGGAAGGGCTACCTGACCCAGCCTGGGGAGAGAAATCAAAGAGGCTTTCTGGAGGAGGTAGCTTTGGATTTAGAGTTACCTGATAAGGAGAAGCAGAGACAGGCTGTTACAGGTCAATAGGATACCATGAGCCAAGGATGAGAAGGAAGAGCCAGCACAGCCCACATCATCTCCTTGTGACAATAGCACTTGTCTGCTAGGATATCCTATCTTTCCCCCTGCTGAAAATCTGCTAATGCCTTCTTAGCTTACTCCAGATGAATTCTAAGTCCTTGGCACAAACAAGGCCCCCATGCTTCTCCGAATTTACCAGATCATTCTATTCTAACCACTCCTGTTCCTTGCATAGCCCCAACAGTCCTAGCCCTTTGTGTGTTTGTGCCATCTGCCTAATGACTCACACCTTCACTTTGTCCAGGTCTCTGCCCAAATGTCACCAACTGGTGAGGCTGTCCTCTAACCCTATGGAAAACAACCCCTCAATTACTCTCTGTCCTTATCCTGCTTTATTTTCCTCCATACTAGCAGAGCCACCTGATATTACACATACACATACATATGTTTACATATGCACACACATATACACACACCTATATGTATGTATATATCATAACCTGTGATATGTATATAATTTTTTAAAAAATATTTTATTTATTCATGAGAGACACATGGAGAGAGGCAGAGACACAGGCAGAGGGAGAATCAGGCTCCCCATGGGGAACCCACTGTGGGACTCGATCCCAGGACCTCAGGATCACGACCTGAGCCAAAGGCAGACTCTCAACCACTGAGCCACCCAGGTGTCCCTGATATGTATATAGTTTTTAACTTTTTTTGCCTGCTAGAATGAGAGTTTCAGTTGAACAGGGATTTTCTTTGCTCAGTCTTCTAGCCCCAGTACCCAGAACACCATCTAGAAGAATGTTCTCAGTAAACATAAGCAGTTTGGCATTGCTGGGAGCAATGAGGGAGGAAGTGGAAGGTGAGGACCAGTAGCTAGCAGCAGGAGGCTGAGGCAAGCCTCAAATGATAGTGAGGAGCTTTGACCTTCTCCTGGAGGTAACTGGGAACTAGGAAAGGGTAACAGGATGAGGCATGTGCCCATTGGAAGGGAGGGACTGGAGGGAGTGAATTGGCAGACACTGAGGGCTGGTTATCCCAGTGTAGGCAAGAGGTAGTGCTAAAGGGCTGGCGGTGAGGATGGCAGACAGGGAGGGGGCAGGAGAAATGGATGGCCTGGCTGCTGGGGGTGGGGGTGGAGATGCCACTTGCTGAGCTGGGGAGTCCCAGGGGTGGGGCAGAGATTCCATTCTTGGTGTGTCACATCCAAGGGGTTCCTGGGCATGCTAGTGGGGGTATTCAGGAAACTGGGGTCAGGTGGGTCTAGAGCTCACAGAGTAGCCTGGACTGAGAGAGGTTTGGGGATTGGAGCATGGGGAGCATGATGTCACTGGCCTGGCTGCCATCACCACCACTTACACTCTTCAAAGCAACTTCTAATTGGGTGCCTAGTATGTACCAGACCCTGTGCTCAGGGATCTAGGTAGATTCTTTGTTGATTTTCCCCTAGAATCTGGTGGTATGCTGGCACAGGTCTTTCCACCAGCTCTCTGGAGAACAAACCAACCAACCCTGATTTGTAGGGTCCACCAGTTTTCGTGGTATAAACGCTCCCACCATGGCTGATTTCAAGCTACCAACATGATGTCACCAGACAGGGAGTTGGGAAGGGATGTGCAGTGGCTCACCATCATACAGTATTTTTACAACACAGAGACAACCTCAAGAGCATTGGTGAGAGTAAAATGAAATAAATTTATAGAAATCGATGACTTTGGAGTATTTATTACCTTTGATTTTAATATCACTTATTGAATTGTAAGTTTATATAATTTAATTTCTAATAGTGGCTGTTTTTAACAACCGGCTCACAAAATGGATTCCTGAAAATTAACAAGCAGTGCTTTCAGGCAAGTATCAATCAATGCCAGCACATTGCTGCTACAGTCTCATGATGGATCAGGGAGACGAAGTGAGGTCTGGTAAAGGAGAGAGCTGAGTATCCGTGGGCAAGTAACTTCTTGTCCTAGAGCTTCTTTGGTTTCTTAACCTGTAAAATGGGGACAAGTAATGTGTCTCCTAAGAAACTATGGAGTCTCAATGTAACTAATAATGCTTGTAAAGCACCTGGCACTTGGTAAACAGCGGACAAGTAGAAATCACCAGACGTTATAGTTATTTTGATAATAATCAACATGGATCCTACCCTTAAGATATTTATGGTTTAGTGGAAGGAGGGGGCCAATGATAAGACCTACACTTGTTCATAGGATTCTAATTCAGGCAGAAAAGGAAGTCTTCCTGGAGGAGGCTGCATTTGAACGGAGTCTGGCAGATTGGGTTCAGAAGGGGAGGCATTCCTGATTGATGATTCACCACAAGCAGAGGATGGACCCAGGATGCAGGGAGAGTGCCAGATGAGGCTGGGGGTGACAAAAGGAACATATATGCCAAGACAAAGTCTGAACTTTCCCCTGAGGGCAGTGGGGAGCCCCAGTGGCTCTTCAGCAGGGCCTGAGGGAATCTGATTGGCCTCTTGGAATATCAGTGTGACTGCAGTGGGGAGGAGGGCCGGGAGGGGGCAGGAAGGAAGGTGGCATTGACCATGGGTGGGATAGGGTGGTGGGAATGGAAGCTCACCCATCTGGGCTCCTTCTCTGTACCTGGGTGGGGCTTGGGAGGGGGGGGGTCCAAAGACACAGGCTCACTTGACCCCTCCTCTCCCATAGCTCCTGGAAGTTAGCAGCAGGGTTCCCTCCCTCAACCACTATCATCCCCAGCCCTGCCCAGGCCCAGGTCCAGCTCCAGCAGCTAATCCTGGTCACACTGGGTCCCAAGGCCGGGGCGGGGCAGCTGGGCAGCTGGCCTCAATTAGCTGGGGAGCTGGGTCTGGACAGTGTCATTAGGAGAAAACCAGAGCCCGGCCATAAACTCTAATGAATGCATTAATGGAAGACTTGTGCGCCTCAAAGGGAAAAAAAAAGCGGGTCTAAATAAAGTTATTAACGCAGCCCACCTGTGTTCGGCTCTTGGCCTATATTGTTCAAATAGCCCATTAACTCCTGAAGCATCCAGTCTTGAAAGCAAGCCCTGCCTCTCTGAAGCAGACGTTTAACTGCGTTCATATAATTCAATTAGATTCCACAGTCATGGTCCAAAGGCATTCTCTGGGCTTTCATCTCGGTAATGGCCTGCAGGCCGGAGTGGGAAACAGGGGGTTAAAAAGAGGGGCTTGGAACCTGCCTTTTGGCCTGACTCACCCCATCACCTGGAGGGGCCTTTCAAATGAGTTTCCTGGGGTAGAATTCATTCCTCATGCACCCGCCTCTCAGATGGTCTTTGGTGCCTGGAATTTGAACCCAGACCCTTCCCGCGAGTTCTGTCCAGCATCCAGGCGTGCCCCCCCCAATTCGGCTCCATCCCCCTTGTCCAGTGGTCCAGCAGTCCAAGGACTCTGACTCCACTCAGCTGACCCTATTAATAAAGAGTTAAGAAAATTCATTAGGAAGTGGGCCTTTTATAGATTCCGTTAAAGCCTTCTTCCTACTTCTGTCACCGAGAAAGGATAAAAATCCTTTTATCACTGTACAACTTGTTAATGTTCCACCCCGGGAGCACTTCATCTGTAATAAACATCTTCACAAAATATGCATCCCCAGGGAGGAGCCGTTAATTTCCTCAAGGCCTCACACATGTAAGGGGTTTTACTGCCTGCAGGTGCTTCATGATATTGCGTGGGCTTCTAATAAACGTCCAGTAAACCGCAGGTAGCGCCTCGGAGAGGGATGGGCCCGTGCACCTGTCCGCGAAGGGCCTCCGCACGCCGCACCTCCACCTTCGGTCGCCCAGCCCTGGCACGGCCAGCTTCGGAGACGAGCCTGCCCCTCGGGACGCCTGCAGGTAGGTTCCTAGGGCTCTGAACTCCATCCAACCCCACCAGCTTGCAGAGTCTGGGGGTGGGTAGGACCGGGGAGAGGGAGCCGGGGACTCGCTGCCATGTGGCACCAGGAAAATTCTGCCCTGGAACTGACACACCTTGGCGGGAATGGCAAACACCCAGAGACAGCGAAGGCATGTTCCTTGGTTTCCTTTTCTTGGTGGCTGTGGGGGCGTCACCCCCAACAGGATCTGTTGCGGGTAATGTGATGATCGACAAATTTGACTTCCCATTTTCTTAATAACGGAGCTGGAGGGAAAAGAGAACTTGTCTCTCTTAAGTGCGATTCATACGAAATGTGTTTTGCATATCTTCAGGGCAATTTGGGGGGGGGTGTTAAAAATAATTGCTAGAAAAATACGTTGCAGCTCAGTTGCTAGAAAAAAAGATTACTTAAGGAGCATTCCGCGAAGTAATTAGAAGTTTGCATTTAATAAATATCACTCTAGTCTCTGGGATTCTTTCCAAGTTGTGATCACCAAATTAATCGTGAGGTATGTGCTAGGTACGGATCTGTGCCTGCAGATATGATGACATGTGGCAGGGTAGCTGGGGACGCTGCCAGTGGCTCTTTTCCAACCTTGGTGTGAGCTGGAGAGCAAGCCCCAGGCTCCCGGGGGTCCACAGAGGCCCACGGGGTGTAGGGGGAGACAGAGGGGTAGGGCATGGCTCTGCAGTCCTGTCCAGGACGAACCACCTCTGAGGACCAGAGGGCTTGTCTCTAAATCTGACAGTTTATGCTGCTTCTGGACACTGAACAACTGGCATTTGTGGGACATGTGGTGGGTCTCTGAAGTATATGACCCAACATCTGTATGGTGTCCCGAAACTTTTGTGAGCTTGTATTTTGTTCAAGTTTGTAAATGCTGAGCGTTGGTGTTCAGCTGCACTGGACTTGCTGGCTTGGGGCACACACTTCGCCCCAGGGAAGCTGCCCAAGCGAGGGAGGGCAGGAAGAGGACCACCAGATTCAGCCCTCCTGTGACCCCTCACGCCTGTAGAAGCACCTCACTGGGGCCATAGAGGCTTTAGGAAAGGGGAGATTCTTTGAATCTTTCTGGAAGCGCTGAGGTGGAAAGCCTAACTCCACTGTGTGTAGACCCCCTCCTTCCCAGCCAGGGGACGACAGCAGAATCCCTCAGGCCCGGGACCCAGGACTGGGAGGTGAGGCAGAGCCAGGCCTTTGGGATGTGCACGTTCTTGGTCTGGGATGACAAATAATAACGATGCTGTCGTTGCCCACAGTGCCCACCGACGATACCCGTCCTAACACTCCTGAACTCCGGAGGTGGGCCAGGACCAGGCACGTTAGGGGCATCTTCCTAACTGCTCCTTTATGGGTGAGGAAGCTCAGGTGTAAGAGGTGAGGTTAGTGGCTCAAAGTCCCCCAACAGAGGAAGAGGAGGAGTTCAGGAAGGCCTGGAACAGAAGTGGAGGGCTCTACCCATATCCCCTCCTGAAGTCCTCCCACCAAACCTTCAGGGGAGGTCCTAGAGTCCCCAATTTCTAGATGAAAAAATGTGGCTCACCTGGTGGTGGGGGAACCTGGCATAGCCCTGACATCTGCCTCCTTCCCCTGGACATGGCTGCCCCTACCACTCCTCTGGGCTGGGAAGAGAGTGGGGTCATTCACCCCCTGACCCTCCCCTTGCCGGTCAGCCTGCCCTGGCCCAGCAGAAGCCATAGGAGGGCTAAGGAACCTGGAGGGGGCATCAGAGGCCACACTGGACATGATGAAAGCCCTGGAGCGCGGGACCCAGCCGAAAGGTTAGAGGAAGCGGGATTATTCCGCCTGGGGAGCGGAAGGCCCAGGGGGCAGGGGCCCTGGCTAATGGAGAGCACCAGATGCTGACCAGCTGTGCTCTGTCTCCTTGGAGGCCCAGCAGGACCAGAAGGGCTTATACAGCAGGAGGGAATTAGGGGGGATAGGAGAAAGAACTGGCCAGGGGATGGTTGGGCTGAAGGCGGCAGGCAGTCCTCTGAGGAGCTCTAAGAAGAAAACTGGATGGCCAGAGAACAAGTGGAGAGAACGTGGAAATTTAGCCTTGAGGAGCTGCACCCTCTTCCTCTACGGACAGGATTTGAGTTAATCCCCCAGCAGTGTTGGCATTCTGAGATCTCAGGCCTCAGGAGCCTCTGAGGCCATTTCCCGAGGTTCAGTGAGCAGTCAGGGGTTCTGGGGAACCCTGTGTTGGGGGCCTGGACCCACACAGGTCAGAGACAGCCAGACCCAGAAGTCAAGATCTTCAGCTGTCAAAGCCCCTAAACTGTCATGATGCCCCCACCCCCACATTGTTTACAGTTTAGTGCCATTTATTTTAATAAAATAAAGTGTTAGGAAGATCCACAGTGTCTCAGTTCTTCCCGCAGTGAATACATTGGTGCTTTAAAACAATTTGGCTAAAATTTCCAAGTGTCTCCATTTAGCTGGTGCCCTAAGCAAAGGCTCCAACTGCTTACTGGTGATCCAGCCTGGCGCTTCCTACCTCTGATCAGGAACAGGGTCACTGGCCTGGGGGTGCTGGTGTAGGGAGGATTGGGTGAGACCCTTGAAGTCTTGCCGAGGGCTGCTGGAGAGATGATCGCTTCCCTCCTGCAGACCTCAGACCTCACCCCAACTCCCAACTCCTGGATGGGAAAGGCAGGGTACTGAGAGAGGGTAGGAGAGGCCCCTGGGGGTCACCCAGCGGGATGATGGCAGCCAGGCATCGTTCCCGGTGCAACCTGAGGCAGTGTTTTCTTGATGGACTTGATGCTGTTTCTGGATGGGAAAACTCGGATGTCCCTGCTCAGCTTCCTCTACCCTGATTTGGAACTCAGGGCTGGCTAGGGCTATCACATAAGATACAGGGCGCTCCTTTCAAATGGAATTTCAAATAACGAGGAATAATTTTTCAGTATAATACATCCAATGCAATATTTGGGACACATACTAAAACAATTATTCCTTATTTGAAATTTCAACTGGATGATGCATTGTGTGTGTGTATATATATACATATACCTACACACACACACATATATAATTTTTTTTTGTATTGTACTCGCATCTTTCTAAATCTAAAATTCTACCCAGGACTCCCCCTCCATTTGGGTGCCTGTTTCCTCCTACGTGAGAACCTTCCAGGGCCTTCTCTGGCAACAGGAACCCGGGTTGAAAGCAGTTGCTCTTAACATTTAGAAACGCCAGAGACCGTAATCACCCCTTTACTGTTGCAAAGAGTAGAAAATGCATTTCCTTGTGTTCCTTTTCTTGCAATGTATATTTTTGCAAGGGAGGTTTTGGGGAGCTCCCTCACAATGAGAATGATTTGTCCCTGAAATGAAGCATTTTTGAGTTCGTTGTTTGCAGAGAATACAGCAGTGCCGGCGGCGGGCTGCCTCTGTGCTTTCTGGTTTCTCTGCGAGAATATGGAAAACAGCCGCTGTACGGGAAACTTTTCCCTCTGATGCTCTGGGAGCTTATCTCCTCGATTTTAAAACTTGCTAGGACACAGGTGGATTTTTTGAGAGGTAAAATGGAAGGAAAGAAAAAGGCAAAGTACCGGCACAAGTTCTCGGGGGCAGCTCTTGGAATGCAATTCCTTGGATCAGTGGTATTTCATTTTTCAAATTATTGAGGGCTTGTTTTAAAAAAAAATTATTTACAAAAGGGCCATTGTATTTGCCAACGAATAGATTTAAGTCTCGTTCTTTTTCCCTTAAGCTAAGACAAAATGTTAAAGACAAATTGTTTGGACTTAGCAATCAGGGGAAAAAATTTTGCAGAGTCAAGACTGACAGATGTGGAAAGAAGAAATAGATAAAAAGGAAATAAAAGACATGCTAAAGGTTTTCTTTAAAAATTTTTAATATTTGACTTTATATCTTTGCATAGTACCTTAATCATATTATTTGGAGCGCCAAAACTAAAATTTCAAGTCTTGATGAGTTTTGCTCACTTTTTCAAAATATTTGGCTTTCTTTCTTTTCTTTCTTTTTTTTTTTTAAACTTCTTCCTGGACCAGAAGAAATACCCCATGCGGGAAAATAATGTATTTGGTGTATTTCCTTTCTAGAATGGTATTTAAAGGCAGGCACTCGGGCCCTGGTCTTAGATGGCAGAATTGTGCAAAGACAAAAATCCTAGCTCCAGTTCACACCAGAATGGGAGCAGGGGAGTGTTTACCAACGTTCAGCCAAGCCTGAATAATGGGGAGAGTCCTTCATCATGGAGTGAAGGTTGCAGGAAGGCTCTAAGGGACCCAAACCTCAGCCTTTATCCCCTTTCTATCTCCCATCCACCCTCTTCCCTCTGGGAGCATAGATTCCAAATCAGAACCGTGGTCCCCAGTCTGGAGCCTGGAGGTGCAGCTTGATGTCAATTATGGGCCAATTCCAGAGGTGCCATCAAAGAGTTAACTAGGATGTCCCAGTGCGCAAATGTGGGATAATTGGGAAACAAATTCTACAAACATCCTGAAAGGGGCAAAAGACCTTTGATCTTTCTATAGAAAGGCAGACCTTACAGACGTTACTGCCTTTTGGGGCCTGCACACATCTCATACCAGTTTAGAGGATGGCATCTTTCGGAGAAATCAGCCGACACCTAATTCCATCGTACCTTAATTATCCTAACTGGTTTCGTATGTCTCCGGGCATTTTCCTCAAAGATTAGAGGAGAAAGAGGGACTGACAAAATAATTAAATATGCAATTTGCCAAGCGTGGGCAATATGGCTTTGAAATCACCTTTTCAGGAAGTTTTACCGCTTGTTCATGGACATGTATATTGCAGGCTTCAGACTTTTATTTAAGCTCTTTTGATTGCCTTAATGGATTAATACCTGAGTGCCATCAGCGAGGGGCTGAGACCCAAGGCTGTTTCTAATTTTGCAAATATTGTGCCTGCTTCCTCTGGTGTTATGACAAAAACAAGTATCTAGAATTTGCCTTCTCACTTAAAGCAACATGCCGGTCCCCTCAAATAATTGCCTGATGTCAGAACCTGCATCTCACAAGCGGTGTCGTCAGTTACAGGAAACTTTCATGGTGCCAGGGGCCTGGGCTGTGGGCGGCAGCGTTGGCAGGACTGGGCAGGCCCGTGTCGCGCATGGGGCCTGGATCCATTTTTGGGGGGCATTCCTGAAACGAGCCCGTGTCTCCGGCCTGCGCGACGCCTCTCAAACTAAGGCCCCGGCAGCATCCAGGGGTGCGGAGGAATGTGTTACAGTCCCTGCTTAAGACTCCTGACGTGGGTAAGAAACATTCCACAGGGAAGGGGCGGGGGAGGTGCTCCTCGGGATTTGGAGAAGAATCTCGGCTAAGGCTGCTGCATCGGAGGGAGGCATCCGGAAACCAGAGCCGGGAGTTTGCTCTGGGGGAATAGTTTGCATTCTGTACTCATGATGGGGGAGCTGGAGTTCAGAAGGAACTGGCTGGAGTGATGGCACCATTCCCATCTTTTGGCCGAGCTGGGTGTTCTCAGGGTGGTGTCCTGGGGCCCATTCCAAGGGCAGGCAGGCAGGCACACCCTCCCCGACAAGTTTGGTCTGGTCTGGGACATCTGGGGGTGCCCTGGGGGCCAAAGATGGAGCTTTAGGGACACACACGGTAGCTGTTGCCCAGAGGGGTGAAAACAGGAGGAAAAACAGCCCCACAAGACAAAAGGATAGAGGGAAGATGACCCCTGCATCCAGGCTTGCTCGTGCACACACGCTCATGCACATGGAGATTGCCTTTGGAGGCCGAGGGCCCCGCCTGATTGTCCAGGGGCCGCGTGGTGGGCCGGGCCGTTTCATGGTTCCCAGAACTCTAATAAGGCCACTGTCTGTGGCCTTTCTCAGTGGGGACCCTGATCCTTGGAATCAGCTTTGATAAAGCAGTTGGACCCGTCTGGGATGAGTTACCAGGTTTCCCCCTCTTCCTTTTGAACCCTGCTGCGGTTTTGCTCTTTCATGGCAATAGAGCAGGGCCAAAGTCCCTGGCCTCTGTCCTCGGGGGACGTAGGCCATCCCACCTCCTGGCTCGGGGCGCAGGGAGATGGCAGTCCCTGGATGGGGGATGCTGGCCCAGGCAGTGGGCGGGGAAGGGGCTCTAGACTTGCTGTTCAGACCCACTGGCCATCGCGCTGGCCCTTGGGGTGAGCATTGCCCTCGACGCGTCTCCGCAAATCCTGGCAGCCACGGGCTCGCAGGCGTGGGGAGCGCACACAGGCCAACAGGAACAGCCACGGCCGCGTTCATAACATTCGCTGCTCACTGAGCGCTCAGTCTGTGCCAGGCACGGTGCCAAGGGTTTGACGAGAATCATTTATTGCAGTAGCACTGTTGTGCCCCTTTCACAGAAGAGCAAAGGGAGGCTCCAGGAGCTAGGTGGCTTGCAGGTCAGAGGCAGCATGGGACCGAATCTGTCATCCCACAGTCTGGCTTTGAAGCACTAGCCTTGCCCAAGGGGCGGGAGCCTCAGCTGGCCCTCGGGCTGCATAGTTCCTCCTCTGGTGATGGGCTTTCTGAGGCCACAGCCATAGAGTCTGCAAGACCTCAGTTCTGAGGTCCCTGTCTCCTCCAGGGGTCCAGAGGAGCCTGAATGCCCTGGCAGGAAGGGGGCATTGAACCAGGCACACTGGGTGGGAGGAGAAGAAAAGGCTGCTTAGGCCCTTCTTGGCTGCCTGCTGGCCACCCAGGACCCCAGGAGAACCCCCCCCACCCAGCCCAGTGGGACTTGTCTGTGATCTCTAGCGGTTATAACCGTATACCCTCTCAAGTGGTTCCTCCTTATCAGAGAGGGACGCCAGACGTTGAGCAGCCAGAGAAAGGCTGTCCCCTCCCAGAGCCTTCACATGGGAGAGGGCCTGGTTTCTAAGGCAGCTCTGGGGAAGCTCACCTGGACACCTGGTTCTGGCCAGGTCAGATTTGTCTCCAGTCTAGCAGCCTCTCTGCCACCACCCCATGTTCTGGCCCCAGCTGCCCGCTCTTCTGGCTTTCCCATCCGGACCTCCAGACTCCTCAGGCCTGCCGCCTGCTTACCCTCCACTGCAGCTGCCCAGAAAGGCAGGCAGCAGGTGTGTGCAGTTCCCACACACCGCCAGCCATTCACCCTGACCTCTGGTCAGCTGGGTTGGGAGGAAGGACCTTAACTTAGTCTAAGTTGTGAAAAGAGAACCTCGATCGTTCACTTAGTTCATTCCATCAAGCACCTACTTGGTGGCTTGGCTCTGGGCTGGCGCCAGGAGCCAGCAGAGAGTGAGGTGCATGTGGTTTCCTGCGCCCACGGAGGGGTTTCTGATTCTGATGAGCTGTGGATTCTGTGCTATGCACTTCATGGATGATTGGGACCCCCAGACTAGGCTGCGCCACGAGGAGAGAAAACTATGGACATTACTGCATACTTGGTGTCTGATGACAGTCCCGGCCATGGTCCTTTTGGGGCCTTGGGGGTGGTGTATGATGGGACAGTCACACTTCCGCAGCTTTGTGCTCCCATCTGAACCAACTCTTCTGGCAGCTTGTGGCAGAGCCACATGACCCTCCATTATGAGATGGAGAGTTGAGCATGCCTGCTTGTGTACCTGGCCGACTGTTCTTTCCATGTCTCATCATGGATGTGTTCCCTTGTACCTCTGGGTCACATTTGTGGTGAAAATACTAGAAAAGTTGAAAGAAGAGTACACAGATGCCCGTATACCCACCTCCTAGATTTGACCCATGTAAGCATTTTACCATACTTGCTTTATCTATGTATACATCTATCTAAGAGTATGTTTTTTTTTTTTTCTGTAAGGTTGACCGTTTCCTATGTCATCCCTAAATATTTCAAGTGTGCATTTTCTGAGCATAAGAATAGTCTCCTCCATAACTATAACAACATGACCATTTGAAGAAAAATAAGAGTAATTTGAGAGGTGAGATTTTTCGTAGTTAGACAGAAGTACTGGTACCTCAGAAAAACAAAAGGCACAGCAGACTGTGATCATTTTAAAAGCTTCCTTTGGTTTCAGTCTCCATACGGGGCAGCCAGGAGGATGTAGTGACAGCTGGGGACAAAGTCTGTGAGTTCTGAGAGCGCAGGGTGCTGGCACACAGTAGGTGGTCGGGGAGTGATCCGCTGATTGACCACGTGCCAGGCCAGGGCCCACCCCTGGGTGTCCCTCAAGTTCTGGAGTGTGAGGAGCCTGTTGTTCTAGCTCCCTCCATGCTCAGAGGACAGGGGCGTGTGGAGAAAGAGTCGGGGCTTGGCAGGCAGACTGGTGCTGGGTTTTAATCTCTGTGAGGCCTGGGCTGACTGGGGTGACCCTAAGTCCCCAGCTCCCCTCCAAGCCATCAAAGCTGGCTGAGAGTGAGATGTGGCATCTTCCTGGGTGCTATGCGGCCCCCTCTTTTTACCCTGCTGAGGCGGAGCTTTTTTTTTTTTTTTTTGAGATTTTATTTATTCATGAGAGACCCAGAGAGGGAGAGGCAGAGACACAGGCAGAGGGAGAAGCAGACTGTCTGAGGGGAGCCTGATGTGGGACTCGATCCCAGGACCTGGGGATCACAACCTGAGCCAAAGGCAGACCCTCAACCATTGAGCCACCCAAGCATCCCCAGGGAGAGCATTTTAATGTGTATCTCTGACTGTGACCGTGTCCCTGTGGAAAGTTAGAAGAAGAGCTTTGCCACCGTGAAATAGCATTCAGCTTTAAAAAGGAAGGACACTCTGATGCATGCTGTAACTTTAACGCAAGGGACAGCAAGTGAAATAAGCCAGTTGCAAAAAGACAGATGGTACGCTGTCCCATACAGGTGGCAGCTAGAGGACTCAAAATCACAGATCCAAGTAGATGAGTGGTTTCTGGGGGGAGGGAGAGGTGGGGAGATATTTCACAGGTCTGGGATTGCACAACCATGTGAATGGATTTAATGCCAGTGAACTGCACACTTAAAAGTGGTTAAGGTGGTGCATTCTATGTTATGCGTACTTTACCACAAGAAAGGAAAGTGGGGTTTTGGCGCCTGTGATCGGCTGCATGGTGAGGTTCTGTTTTAGGATGATGATGCTCCCCACTCAGCTGCCCCTCCCCCGGGGAGCACGGCTGCTCGCTGTTGTTCACCGAGAAAGCCAGAGTGCTGTCACTCAGACGAAGTCTAATGGAGCCAAAGATACTTGGGAATATCAGACTCAAGACCTGTTTGTGGAAATGGTGCCGCATTTGAAGCGAATCTCACCAGCCAGGAATGAAACAGAGGCATTTTGTCAAAGGCAAGAACTTGATGAAAAATTGTTTTATGAAACCCGAATTTTGGCATGTTTTCACATTTCATTTTGTCAGAAGGCAGACCAATAAATGTTAAACATGTTGTTTATTATTATGCATGGTTGATTTCTTTATGATGACAATTTTATTTTAAAGTTCGTCCTAGAGGTGCTGCAGGACTGCTGCGGAAATCTAGAATAGAAGGGCCGAGGGACACTTTACAGGGTATCCCTGCAGGACTATCGAGAGAGCACTTATTAATAGAAAGGAGGTGGCCCAGGCCCACTCGGGGGTTAGCGGGTGTGCTGGTGCCTGTGCTCGGGCCCTGGTTAGTGGGCTCCCGGCGCTGGACTCTGGGGGTCACCATGAGCTCGTGCAGGCCCCAGCTTGTAGAGCCCCTCAGCCTTGCCCCTTGCCGCTCCTGGGTCTTTGTTCTTTTGGCTATCTCCCCGTGTCGGGGCTCTTGCTGTGGTTGGAAGTGGGGGGTGCTGGGGCCAACAGCCTCTGCCAGCCTCTCCTCCTGTGGGGCGTGGACGGTCGGGCAGACCAGCCATCCTGGTGGGGAGATGTTCCCTTTGCTGGAGTCTCCTTTACTACCCTCGCCCCCCCACCCCAGTCTTTACCGTCAGTGGCTGGAGAAGGGGTCAGGTTCCAGCCCCTCTGGAGCTGAGGGCAAGGGGACCCAAGAGGATACCAAGGTCGTCCAGCTGGCCCTTCCTACTACCTTCCCTCCAAAAGCCTGTTTCCTCATCTGTGAAATGGGGTCTCTATACCCACCCCTGGGGGCCAGGAGCTCCCATTTCAAAGGTGTGCACCCTGGGCTGGGTGCTTCGGAGGGAATATTCCACTCACACCCCAGGACAACTGTGTGTCCAGTTCTGATCCCCATTTTCAGATGGAGAATTAGGGCTCAGAGAGGGAGACCTGTTATCCCGATTGTCCAATAGCGAGGGTGGGGCTGGGCCAGGTTCTGAGTCTGTCTGCTCAAATCTGTGCAGGAAATAGGGTGCCTGCTGTGCCCTGGCTGTCTTAGGGTGGGCACTTGGTGTCCGTGTGGTGACCTGGCACTTGGTCTCAGGCCGAGGAGGAAGGGCAGGCTTCTACAGACACAGGGAGCCCAGCTCCTGCAGAGCCTAAGGGTCCTGGCCTAACAGTGGGCAACCTGAGCCCTTGAGGGTTTCTCCCTTGCTGGATCTCGGGGCCTCGGGCTCCTGGGTCTGTATTCTCAGCCAGGTCTGGTCCACTGGTGAGAGGATGGCCTGGGCCCCACAACATGGATGGATCTCCACATCTGCTTGGGTGGTGGGGCCCTCTGGTGGGCCCGGGGCTGGGAAGCCAAAGTGGGGGCAGCAGGTTTAGGGAGCCCTCCCAGGAAGAGCAGCATAGGACCTGCTGTCATCCAGAGGAGTTCTCGTGTAGGTCCAGAGCCAGGGCGGCCCTGTCTATTGTTGCATGGCATTCTGACAGAGGTCCACCTGCCCAGCCCTTCCTGAGACCACCGGTAGGGCCACAGAGGCTCGGGACAGTTAATGCTCCCACACAGGGCAGCTGTGTCCTCTGCTTCCCCCTTGGCATGTTCCGGGGAGAGGGGTTGGAAGGAGGAAGTGTGCCCTCCCCCACCGCCCTCCCCACCAAGGCTTTGTCAACATTCTGTTTTTGTTCTTGGGCCTGAGCCAGTGGCTTTGAACACAGATATTGGTTAGGACAAGCTGAGGGGGCCAGCCAGGGGCTAGTTTGGGGTCCTCTCCCTAGATTTGGCCCAGAAACACGTCCAGCCACCCTCTAGGGCCCTTGGTTGCCAGCCCTGCTGTAGAAAACACTTTTGAGAAAGGCAGGGTCGGAGGGATCAGCACTGGACCGGGAGTGAAGTGTCTTGGCCCTGGCCGCTGGCTGTTGGCAGGGGAGGGAGGCAGCTCCCACCCCTTCTGACCCGAAGCTTCTCCAGCCGCTGGCTGGTGGGGCCTCCAGCAAGGCAGCCTGATCCTCCATAAAAGGATAAGGATCTCATTCTTCACTTTTTAAGCCGCACAAAAGCTGTATGCATAATTAATGTGCAATAAACGTGAGCGGCTGGAAATTAACTAAATGAAAAAAATATACACTTAATTGTAAAAATTTAATTTTGCTTTTATTCTTTGCTTTCTCTCCCCCTCCCCCTCCATTCCCCCCCGCCCTTTTACAACTTGTTATATTCTTGGAGCCCCTCAGATCTCGTCGGAGATCATATTCTGAAAGAGTCGCCTCCTGACCTCTTGCCAGGGAGCCGTGGACAAGATTAGTTTTAAGCTGCAGCCCAGCTAGTTACTTTCAACGGAGGGTCTGAGTGTGCCCACAAGCAGGGTGTTACTGTGTCACACAAAGGAATGTTGTAATCATCCCCCAAGTCCTTCCTTGGGGGACCTCTGGCTGATTTTTAAGGGCTTTGGTAGATGTAATTTTGAGAGTTGCTTTTTGAAACTCAGCGCCCATCATGGTGTTTAAAATTCCTGAACATGAATTCACTGGTTAAAAAGCCAAAGGACTAAATACATTTACATATATTCAAAGTGTTTGAAGCAATACCATCTGAGGTTTCCTTTTTTCCCCTAAGTTTTTAAAGGACAAGACCTTTTCTAGATGATAAGATCGGGTGGCAAAATTTCCCAGAGGAAAAATTTATTGACGCCTTCTTATTGTCACATCTTTTAATAAAACCCAAGGATTTGGCCTCCAGAAACAACCCATCCGCTTGAAAGAATTTTTTTAAATTCTTTTTTTTTTTTTTTTTTTAGGAAAACACTATTAGTGGATACTTTAAAATATGATTTATTGCATGCACATAACAACAATAACTTAAAATATCAGATCCTTGGAAATAAATCACTGCCGATCCCATCTCCCTTACATGCCAGCTGTTTTCCTGTTTCTGCCTGGTCTCTATCAGCAGATAATTTTAAAAGAGGCAGAAGAATCAGGAGACCCAACTCAGAGGCACCTAGGCTGTTTGGGCAAGCATGTGTTTACAGAACCTCTACTTTGTCCTGGACAGTTCATAGCTGGCCCGTCTCGAAGTCTTTTCACACAGTAACCAACTCAGGGTGTCTCTTTGAGTCGCTCTATTACCAGATTAATTTACAACAAGGTCAGTACAGTTGCTCATGCTCGCTGCCACCTTTGGCCAGGTACCTGGTCTTGTTTAAGGCGAATTGCCGTCATCCCAGAGATGCCTAGTCGTCGGGGACCACTGGCGAGCCGTAAATAACCGGCTCTATGGCTGCAGCTCACCTCTGGCCAGCCCAGCCCAGCAGCCTCAGCAGCTCCGCCACAGCCCAGCTGGCAAATCCGGCTGCCTTTGTGAACAGGTGGCCCTGGGGCCGAGGCCAGGCACCGGGCCGGGGCAGTGGGCTGGTTTCTGCAGCAGCCTTCAGGAACCAGTCCTTTTTGAGCCTGAGACCCCCACCCACGGCTCGGCTGGGCCCCAGCCGCAGACCTCTGCATTAAACAGGTTCTGACACTAAAAGTCAAGGTCTGTCGGCTGTTGTCATAGGAATGCAATATCCTCTGGAGGTCCCCTTATTAAAAAAAACCAAGAGTTGCTGCTGCTGCCTGGGATAGATTTCTATTCCATTTGTATTGATCACGGGGAAATGTCTCATTCCCTGGCTGACAAATACAGTCAGCAGGGAGGGAGTTCGTGTTTGCTGGAAAACATTTGTTTTCACAGTGATTTGGGGGACCCTGAGCCGAAGCCGTGGTTGTGTTCCATGGGATGGTGGCGGGTGACCGCTCCGATGCAGCGTTACAGACGTGGGGGTTACCGTCTGGCAGAACAATGGAGCCTGCCAGGGCTTGAGAGATGATCCAGTGTGGCCGCTGCATTTCGAAGACTTCAGGCCAAGAGCGGGGACTTGCCGTCCCCACATCACAGGTAGTGGTATTTGTAGGAACCTGTCCTACAGAGAATACCTGTGTGTGAGAGGATATTTAACACAGCGCCGTTTTAGGTGCAAAAGGCAGGAAACCATCTAAGCATGGATCACAGGAAACTAGGTTAAAAATATCTATATAAAGCAGAACCATGTTAAGTGGCCAGTTTTGACCTGCAAAACTGGCAAACTGGTTTTGCTGGTCAAACCTGGCTGGATATTGACCATCTCACGGTTCAATCTATTATGTCTATTGAATGGAATGGCATGCCGTCAGGGACGAGGTGGAGGACTCTCCAAGATATTTTATGAAACGAAAAAAGCGAGTTGCAAAATAGCGTACCTGTTATGCTCTACATGTGTTAAAAAAAAAAAAAAAAAAAAAAGCAATAGACCTGTATTTGCTGGAATAAGCCTCAGCTCTGGAAGGAGACACGGGGATTTGTCCCCAGCGGCTGCTTTGAGGAGGGAACCAGGGGGCTGAGGAAGGGAGAGCCTGAGAATGACTTTGGCCTTCCCGGCCTCTGTACCTTCTGCATTGTATCCTGTGTGTGTGTACAGCAGATAGAAGATAAGTTAATTGAAATGTAACGCAGAAAGATCAAAATGTCAGTGAAGCCCTCATTTCCAGGAGTTAGGAACTCAGACTTTGTGGCCTGGGAGTTCAGGGCTGCAAGTCCCTTTATCTCACGGAGCCTTGGTTTTCTTATCTGCCAAGTGGGGGTAATAGTGGTGTTCACTTTGTGGACTGGAAATGAAGATTTCCGTGAGAGCCAAATGGGGAAGGCTTGGCACAGTGGCACAGACAATTCAGTAAATGTTACATGTTGTTATAAATGATACATAAATCATAATACGCACAGAAGTCCTTACAGTGACTTGCTTGGCATTTTTGTTTTCTTGGAAGGGAGATTAAAACTAGCTGTGTGTGCGTGTGGAGTCAGGGGCTGAGACTCCAGAGTGCTGTGTAGACCTCTGTTTAGGGGACCATTTCGTGATTCAGGAACGGCCCACGCTGCATTTGCAGGGTGCGTCTGATAATTTTTTCTGAACCAGTAAATGGTCTTCTGCATCTCTGTGTACACAGGCAGGTGAATAATAGAATTAAGCTTATTGGTTTAATTCCTCTGGGCCCCCTTGGTGAGGGGAGAGCAGCTGGATGAATATTTTAATTAAGCTCTGACACCCAGAAGTCAAAGTCCCCGAGTGGTCCCATCGGGCAAGGTCTCGCAGTTTGGGGTTTAATCAAGTTCGGTTTCAGAGTTCAGATTTCTTCCTGGACAGAAATATGTCATTAGGCGTCCAAGATTTCCACTGGAAAAAAAAAATACAACTTGACTGTATTTTCTCTAGAGAATGACACCATGATTCGATTAGCCCCCTTTCCTTGACATTTTGCCCACTTTATTAACTTCTGCTTTGCTTTTAAGCAGGCAACTACTGTTTTACTTCCCTGAAGAAGCTCATAATATTATAATTCAAGTGTCAGGACAGATTAGGTTAAATGAACTGTGTAATTCCCGAAGGAAAACAAACTTCAAAACGGACGCGGTTTGCCTTGTAACATGTCATGGATTGCATTAGCGTTGAACGGGCGACTCTATCACCTCATGTGCTAAAGTTGGCTCAAATGTTCCCCACTCTGCAAGGTGAGAAATTACTTAGCTAACAAAACATTTCGTTTTCCTCTCTTTGCATTCTTTCTTTATGAGATCCTGAATGTGACATTTTCACCAAAAAATCCCTGCGCTTATTTGTGAAAAATGTATATTAAAACCAAAACCCATCAAATGGAAAGAAATCACAGATGGTTTTATTCACAAGCAGTAGAATTAATGGCCTCTCTTCTCTTTATAAATATTAGAAGCAGATGAGTTCATTACGATTTCACCCTAATAAAGAAAACCTGCTTGATTTTGACAAGACACCGACTTATCTAATACATCTCCTAAATAACAAAGCTACTTCCCGCCCGTAAAACACGGCTCGCAAGCACCGGCTTTACCTGGACCGCTCCTAAATTAATGAAAAACACTCGAATCCGAAGAGAGCAAAAGAAGTGTGTATGGGTTGGTGGGGGGGGGGGGGTGCGGAGAGATGGAATTCGGGGGATTTTTGAAAATGTGACTGATTTTGGAAAAGGGTGAGTTTCGAAATGTTTACTTTGTGGTGGTTTGAAATTTTTACATCTTTCAACAAAGCGCGCAGAGAAGTGAAACCATCTGAAAGGGCTTTTGAAAAGAGCGAATCAGCACAAGTTGGATGAAGCTGCGGTTCCTTTATCTGGGGCGATCTGTGCCCATCGTGCAGGAGGGAGCCCCCGGCCCCGGCCCCCTCCGCTCCGCCAGCGCCCAGCTCGGCCGGCTCAGCCCGGGCTTCAAAGCGCAGTTGGCGGAGCGGCCGGGAGGGAACCGGACACCTCGCTGCAGGGCCGCGCGGCCGCCTGGTTCTGCTCCCCCGCACCGCCGCGCGATGCGCTCATCTGGTTGGTCATGGAAGGCCGCGGCTCTTTCTGTTTGTGCCGCTTTCACCACTTACTAAGTGAGAAGCGGGAGGCTTTAGTCGAAACTGCAAAAGATGTGTTTGTCTCCCCAGGGCCATAGCAGTTGGGGCCCGTGGCTTACCCATCACTGCCGAGATGGCCCTGCCTGGGGGGCGGGGGGAGGGGTGCGCAGCAAGAGGAGCGGCCCTGGGGCCCACTGTCCCGGGACCTTCTTGGCTCGGCTCCCGTGCAAGGGCGTGGGCTCCTTCATCTGAAAACTGCCGAGGGAACGCCTTGGGGGCGGCAAGCCACTCAGCTTAAGAAAAATGGGCAAGTCTCCGTGGCTTTCGCGTCCCATTCCACCGATCCGGCTCTCCGAGTCCTTCCTGGACTTCCCCCAGCTCCAAGACTGATGCGGACTTACACCGCAGAGCTCCAGGCACCTGGACGAGCGTGCCCTGCTGGGGGAGGGGGTGCTGGTGAAGGTGGCATCGTTTCTAAGCAGCTCCTTGGGAGTGAACGGATTCGGGGCCGGCAGGCAGCAGGCATTGTCTCGGGAACCTGCGGCTTGCTGTCCCCTGCTCCCTTCCTGCCAGCGCGGGGCTGCGGAATCTGACAGGCCCAGGTGGAATTCTGAGTTCTGAGCTCATCGGAGTCTCTCCTTTGAGCCCTGGTTCCACAAGCATCAAGCTCCTGTGGGGAGATTTTGGGGGAAGCAACATGTTTGAGCCAAGAACCCATGATTGAAATTCTCCAGTAAATCCCTCCCAGCTGAGCCCGGAGGGCCTGTAGTTGGTTCGGCAAAGCAGGGATGGCAGGAAGGGGGGCTGCGGGTGGGTGGGTGGTGGTGGCTGCAAACTTCAAACAGGACCTGGGCTTGGGGGAGAGGCTGCTGAGGGGGGAGGCCACCGACAGAGGGCTGCAAGTTAATTAAAGAGGCTGCATTGTGGGTTCCTATAAACTCAGCCCTCTCCATATTAAAGCACCAGCAGCTTGAGCTTGGTGCGGGGATGGGGATGCCCTCTCACCTGGGGCTGAGCCTGGGAGGTGGAGGAGGCTGGAGCCACACTGAGGGTGGAGTTGTGCAGCCCTCTGGAAGGCCCCAGTCAGGAGCACTTGCCTTCCAACCAGGAGTCCCCAGGGCAGGGCTGGGGGTGGGGGGCAAGCCTGTGCTCAGAAGCCTCCTTCAACGTGGAGGATCTGCTGTCTTCCAGGCACAGAGCTGGGCACATGACCTGGAAGATAAGTGCCACCACCCCTCCCATTTTACAGAGGAGGAAAGTAAGGTCGAGAGAGGCCGAGTCACTAGCTCAAGTCTATGCAGCTGGTGTGGGGGACAGGCAGGGTTGGGGATGGGGCAGAGATCAGCAGAGGACAGGTTACGGCTGCTGCTTCCATCCTGCTCTCACTTTAGCCCCGCCCCCTGCACTGTCCTTGACATTCAATCAGGTGCCAGTGATGTCTGGGCCAGTGGTTGAGGCTGGGCCTCCCCAGCTTCCCGGCGACAAATGGTTCTCATTTGAAAGAGAGGTTATAAAAACACATGCCCAAAGACACTGTCAGAGAACTGAGGATTAATCTCATTTCAAAGACCATTCCAAATCTTTTTTGGGGGGCGGCTCTGGGGGCAGGCAGCAGCCCTGGTTGGGAAGTACGTCAGGGTTCTTGGTGTGCCCCTCAGATTGTGGCCTGTTGGGGAACATGCTTTGATGTGGGCTGGTGGGAGTCAGGGGCCATCTCGTACCTGGCACGGCTGAGTCTGACCCGAGGTGTTGCTTTGCTCCCCAAGTCCCAGGGCCGGCTTTGCAGGAGGCCACTACCCCCCGGGTGGAACCCCCATGCTGCATTTTCAGTACCTTGGTTATGTTTCAGGGCGGTATCAGTTGCCAAAAGGAAGGGAAGGATTAGACGCCTGGGACATTTTCATTTTTTTGGATGGGGTCAGAAAGCTGAATGCTTTTGCCCAGTGACTCAAGCAGAGAGGGCGCGGAGGCTGGTGTGGGGGGTGGGAGGTAGGCACTGTCTGGTAGTCACCCGGGAGCTGCATGGGAGTGCCCCATTGGAGGCAGGGGTGACAGGGAGCTCCAGCTGAGCTGTAGGCCAGCAGCTCCCCAACTGGGTGGCGACAAGCTGTGGGCTTCTGGAACACAGGCATGGGGCCAGGCTCTGGGGCGCTCGCTCTGCTGAGCTTTCATGGCAACCCCAGGAGCTGCTTTTCCTGAGAGCTGAGGGGTGCCAGGCAGCTGCTGCCATCTCCTCCGTGGAGAGATCTCCTGTGGGGAGCCTTGTAAGGACTTCTCTCATCCCTATTTTATGGCTAGGGAGACTGAGGCTCAGGGAGGTGGGTGCAGGTGGCTTGCATGGGGCTGGGAAGCTGGAGGACGGTGATACAATTCCTCCTTAGCCGTCTCCGCAGCTTTCCCAAGTAGGGATTGCTGACGTCCCTATGTTAGGCATGTGGCCGTAGAGGCCCGGTGATGGGACTTGTCCAAGCCCATGCGCGAGGGAGGGTGGCGCCGGAGGCTTCCCGTCCGGCAGCCTGGGCTGGGGCTCAGGCCCTCAGCTCCTCCGGATTCCAGAGCAGGGCAAGCGCTGCCCGTCCCCCCGAGGGCAGGGTGGGATCCCAGAGGGACGCGGAGGTGACTGGCGCTGCGGGCTGGCGGCCACCCCACCAAAGGCCCGCGGCGCAAAGCTGTTGGATTGATTTGAAGCAGTCAGGCGAGCTCCTGGAGCAGCGCGTCCTTTCTGGAAGGGGCCCTGCTGGGCGCGGCGGAGCGCCCCCGCGCGGCCGGACTCGGGCGTGCGCCCCGGCAGCCGGGCCTCGCCGGCTGCTGCGAGCAGAGGGGCCTTGGCTTGGGGGCTCGGCGGCAGGCCCTTCGCCATCCCCGGGGGCCCGGCCCACAGCCTTGAGACGTTGCTGCCAGGACGGCCCTAGTTCTGCAGAGCAGAGCAAAGTGCAAGAGACTGCCCGGGTTCCCCCGCTGGGAAATGGAACTCACAGAGGGGTTTGCCTCCCTGCAAAGCGTGGCCTTCCTGGGAGCCGCTGCAAGAGTTTGTCCCAGCCCCTGGGGAGCCTGTCCAGCCAGCAGGCTGGGGTGCTAGGACTCCAGCTCGGCAGCTCTTGCCAAGCCCACAGTAGCTCATTACCCCAGCAGGAAGCTCAGATTCATACAGCAAGGCCAGTGCTGAGCCTGGAAGCGGATTCCAAACCCGGAGCGCTTGGCCTTCTGGCAAGATCAGCCAGGGAGCACGGATGGGGTGCTACTATGTGCTAGGCGGGAGCTTCCCACCCTAGTGGACAGGTCTGGAGTGGGCCATGGTCACTATAGAAACTCAGTCCCCTTTCTTGCCTTCTGGGGCCTCCCCATGGCCAATGCCTCTGGGTCATCCCCCTCCCCAGCACTGAGCCCTGCCCCGGGGGGAAGCAAGTTATGGGTCTGAGTTCAGTTCTTCAGGAAGGCATTGGGTGGCTGGTTGCTGTCATCCCAGAGCCCCAGGGTCACATTCAGGAGAGGAGGCAGGGCTGGGCACTGAGCAGGGCCCATCTGACGGGGTGGCGACAAGCTGGGGGTTCTCCCGGCTGTAACCACCACATGACAGGACGCCTCCATCTGGGTGGACTCCATCCAGGCGACGGTCAGGCACAGCATTGGAGTTGGGCATTCTTGGATAGCGCACCCCACGCTGGCTCTGGTTTGGTTGGCTGTGTGCTCCTCAGCACTCTCTGGAGCTTCTTTCTCCTTACCCAGGAATCCCTGAGTGCCAGGGTGTGGTGGTAACACAGGTGAAGCGTGCCTCCCTGGCAGTGTTTGTGGATACTGTGTGGATGGGTGTGAGGGCCCCCACCGCCCACCTGTTTACCCCTCACCAGGAGCATCCTACATCCTGGTGGACCTTGTATAGACTCCGTGTGCACCTTGCCTCCCCCACCCCCCTGGGGCTTCTTCTCTCCTATCTTCCAGGGCTCTACTAAGGGAAGGTACTGACAGGAAAGAAGAGCTGTCTTTGAACTTGTTTGGTGAGGGGGAGGGGAAGTAGTCAGATTCTTAAAGCAAGACATAGCACTAACCATAAAGGGAAAAGATCGACTTTATTAATAATGCCTTAAAAATTATTTTTAAAATTGAGGTATAAGATTAGTTTCAGGTGTACAACACAGCAGTTCTGAATTTGTATTTATTGTGAAATGATCACCATGATAAGGCTAGTGAACATATCACCATACATAGTTACAAAATTTTTTCTTGTGATGAAAACTTCTAAGATTTATTTTTAGCAACTTTCAAATATGCAACGCAATATCATTAACTGTAGCCACTGTATTGTATGATATATCCCCACAACTTATTTGTTTTACAACTGGAGGTTTGTACCTTTTGACCTGACCCCCCCACCCCTCACCCCTACTGCCTCTGGTAACAATTTCTGTATCTATGAGTTGGGTTTTGTTTTTTAAGGACTTTAATTACTCATGAGAGACACACAGAGGCAGAGACATAGGCAGAGGGAGAAGCAGGCTCCCCGCGGGGAACCGGATGAGAGACTTGATCCAAGGACCCCAAGATCATGTCCTGAGCCGAAGGCAGACACTCAACCATTGAGCCACCCAGGCATCTGTATGAGTTGGGTTTTTATGTGTTTGTTTTTTATGATTCCACATAGAGAATGTGGATCATATGGTACTTCATATGTGAGATCATATGGTACTTCTCTTTATCTGATTTATTTCAGATATTTATAATACCCTTAAGATCCATCCTGGTTGTCACAAATGGCAAGATTTCATTCCTTTCATGGCTGAATAGTATTCTGTTGTATGTACATATACACACCACATCTTCTTTCTGCATTCATCCATCACTGGGCACTTGGGTTGTTTTCATGTATTGGATATTATAAATAATGCAGCAGTGAACATGAGAATGCAGATATCTTCTCGAGTTAATGCTTCCATTTCTTCAGATAAATACCTAGAAGTGGTAATGATGGGTCACATGGTAGTTCTATTTTTAATATTTTTGAGGAACCTCTATATACTATTTTCCATGGTGGCTGCACCAATTTTCATTCCCAACAATAGTGTTTGCTTTATGTCCTTGCTAACACTTGCCATTTCTTGTTTTTTTGGTAGTAGCCATTTTAACAGGTGAGGTGATCTCTCCTAGTGGTTTTGATTTGCATTTTCCTGATGATGAGTGATGTTGAGCATCCTTTCATGTATGCATTGGCTATTTGTTTTTTTTTTAATTTTTTAATTTTATTTATGATAGAGAGAGAGGCAGAGACACAGGCAGAGGGAGAAGCAGGCTCCATCCACCGGGAGCCCAACGTGGGATTCGATCCCGGGTCTCCAGGATCGCACCCTGGGCCAAAGGCAGGCGCTAAACCACTGCGCCACCCAGGGATCTCCTTAAAGATTTTATTTATTCACGAGACACAGAGAGAGAGAGGCAGAGACACAGACAGAGGGAGAAGCAGGCTCCCCAAGGGGAACCCGATGCAGGACTCGATCCCAGGACCCTAGATCATGCCCAGAGCTGAAGGCAGATGCTCAACCACTGAGCCACCCAGGTGTCCCTCTCTGCCAATTTTTAAATCAGAGGTTTGGTGTTTTTTTTTTTGTTTGTTTTTTTTTGTTTTTTGTTTTTTTTTTGCTATTGAGTGGAGGGAGTATAAGTTCAGATCATCAAAAGACACCATTAAAAGGGAGGAAAGCCAAGCCATAGAGTACAAGGACATATTTGCACATGTATATGTTAAAGAACTCACTTTGAGAATATATTACAGAATTTAAGAAATAGGGAAAACACAGACCATATAATAGAAAAATGGGCAAGAGACTTACTGGGGTTTCACAAAGTTAGATGCTCAAATATCCAATAAACATATGAACATATGCTCAATCCTGTTAGTCAACAGGGAAATGCAAATTTCAAATGCAGTTAGATACTACTTCACATCAACTAAAATGGCAAATTGTTCAAAGTCTTAAGTTTTGTTAAGGATATGGAGCAACTGGAACTTTTGTGCATTAGTGGTGTGAGAGTAAATTGCTATGACCATTTTATTTTTTTAAAAAAGATTTATTTATTTTAGAGCACATGACTAGGGAGAGGGGCAGAAGGAGAGAATCTCAAGCAGACTCCCCACTGGGTGAGGAGCCCGATGCAGGGGCTTCATCCCACCACCCATGAGATCATGGCTGGAGCTGAAACTAAGAATTGGACGCTTAACTAACTGAGCCACCCAGGCACCCCTTGCTACAACCATTTTAAAAGACTATTTGGAAATGTTACCTAAACTGAATATATATGCCTCCTCTGTGATCCAGAAATTCTGCTCCTTATAGTTCTGATCTAACAGCGATGTGTGTGTGTGTGTGCATCTGCCAAAAGACATACGTGCTCAATGTCTACAGCACTGCTCACAGTAGCTCCAAACTAGAAACAACTCAAAAGTCCACAGGCAGTAGGGTGGATAAATAAACCCTTATATTCACACGGTGGACTACAATCTGCTTATTCAGTTTTATGTTTTGTCTTTTCCAATTTGGATGTATTTTGTGATTTTTAAAGTGCTATCATTTTGTTATAAATTTCTAATCCTACCACCATATGATCAGTGATTCTTTTTAATTTTAAAGATCTTATTTATTTATTTATTTTATTTATAGTTCAAGTGGGGGAAGGGCAGAGGGAGAGAGAATCTCAAGCTGACTCTGCGCTGAGTGCGGAGCCCCACGAGGGATCTCACGACCCTGAGATCATGACCTGAGTTGAAATCAAGGGTCGGATGCTTAACTGAGCCATGTAGGCACCCCAATCAGAGATGATTTTAGGTGTGCTGCTGATGCTTTGGAATTTACTGAGACTTCCCCAGTGGCTTAGCACATAATAAATTTTAAAAGGATATGAGAGCTATGTTGGGTCAAAAATGCTGTGCTTCTTAATTAGGCAAATTACTCAAATCTTTAATCTGTCTGCTCATGTATATTTTTAAATTGAGGTACAGTTGCCATATAACATAGTAGTTTCAGGTGTACAACATGATTTGATATCTGTATGTCTTGGGAAATGGTCACCACAATAAATATAGAGAACATCTGTCACCCATACATAGTAACAAAAATATTTTTTCTTGTGTTGAGGACTTTTAAGATCTATCTTCTTAGTAACTTTCAAATATGCAATACAGTATCATTAGCATCATTAGCAAAATGCAGTATCATTAGCTATAGTCACCATGGTATATGTTATATCCCGATGACTTAACTATCTTACAGCTGCAAGTTTGTACTTTTTGACTTCTTTCACCCATTGCCTCCTACCACTGCCTCTAGCAACTGCCGACTTATACCCCGTATCTGTGAGCTTTTTTTTTTTTTTTTAAGGATTCTACATATAAATGAAATCATACAGTATTTGTCTTTCTCTGACTTCTTTCACTTAACACAAATGGAACTCAAGAGCATTGTGCTATCACAAATGGCAAGATTTTATTTTTGTAGTGGAATAATACTAAGTTGTGTGTGTGTGTATTATACATATATAATCT
The DNA here is from genome assembly GCF_018345385.1 of Vulpes lagopus. Classification (NCBI taxonomy): domain Eukaryota; kingdom Metazoa; phylum Chordata; class Mammalia; order Carnivora; family Canidae; genus Vulpes; species Vulpes lagopus. Next base: position 4,530,681 of record NC_054835.1, on the reverse strand, counting down.
TGTATATATATACATATATAATTTTGTGTGTGTGTGTGTGTATATATATATATATATATATATATTCACCACGTTGCACATCTGGTTTATCCATTCATCTACTGATGGACGCTTAGGTGGTTTCCATGTCTTGCCTATTGTAAATAATGCTGCAATAAACAAAGGAGGTGCAGATATCTTTTTGAGTGTTTTGTTTCTTCAGATAAATACTCCAAGTGCAATTGATGGGCCCATACAGTAGTTCTATAATTAATTTTTAGGGAACTTCCATACTATTTTCCACAGTGGCTGCACCAATTTACATTCTCACCAATAGTACATGAGGGTTTTTTTACATGCCCTCTTGTACTTGGTATTTTTTGTCTTTTTTGATACTAGCCATTCTAACAGGTGTGAGGTGATATCTCCTTGTAGTTTTTTTTTTTTTTTATCTCCTTGTAGTTTTGATTTGCCTTCCCCTGATGAGTGATGTTGAGCATCTTTTCACATGTCTGTTGGCCATCTGGATGTCTTCTTTAGGAAAATGTCTATTCAGCTCCTCTATTTTTAAATCAGATTTATTTTATCTTATTGCTATTGAGTTGTATGAGGTATGAGTTCCTTATATATTTGGGATATTAACACCTTATCAGATACATGACTAGCAAACATTTTCTCCCATTCAGCAGGTTGCCTTTTTGTTTTGTTGATTTCTTCCACTGTGCAGGAGCTTCTTCATGTACATAGTCCACTTGTATATTATTGTTACCTTGGTGAGGCGTCTTCTGATCTGCATTCAAACGCAAAAATGGCTATCATGGGTGCTTACTGCCTTTTCTTTCTTCCTTCCCTTTCCTTTCCTTTCTCCTTTCCTTTCCTTTCCTTTTTCCTTTCCTTTCCTTTCCTTTCCTTTCCTTTCCTTTCCTTTCCTTTCCTTTCCTTTCCTTTCCTTTCCTTTCCTTTCCCTTCCTTTCCCTTCCTTTCCCTTCCTTCCCTTCCCTTCCCTTCCCTTCCCTTCCCTTCCCTTCCCTTCCCTTCCCTTCCCTTCCCTTCCCTTCCCTTCCCTTCCCTTCCCTTCCCTTCCCTTCCCTTCCCTTCCCTTCCCTTCCCTTCCCTTCCCTTCCCTTCCCTTCCCTTCCCTTCCCTCCTTCCCTTCCCTTCCCTTCCCTTCCCTTCCCTTCCCTTCCCTCCTTCAAGATTTTATTTATTTATTCATGAGAGACACACAGAAAGAGAGAGGCAGAGACACATGCAGAGGGAGAAGCAGGCTCCTCACAGGGAGCCCGATGTGGGACTCAATCCCGGGACTCTAGGATCATGCCCTGGGCCAAAGGCAGGCGCTAAACCACTGAGCCACCCAGGCATCCCCTGCCTATGCTTTCTCCCAGGAGTTTCATAGTTTCAGGACCTACATTTTTAAGTCTTTAATTCATTTTGAGTTAATTTTTGTGTATGGTGTAAGAAAGTGTAAAGAACAATTTTGTGTGTGGTATGAAGAAAGTCTAGTTTCATTCTTTTGCATTTGGCTGTCCAGTTTTCCCAACACTATTGAAGAGACTGTACATTCCCCATTGTATATTATTGGTCATTTGACCTAATTGACCATATATGCATGGGTTTATTTCTGAGCTCTGTATTGTGATCTGTTAATCTATGTATTTGTTTTATGCCAACATCATATTGTTCTGATTACTATAGCTTTGTAATATGGTTTGAAACTGGGAAGCATGATACCTCCAACTTTGTTCTTTTTTCCCCCCCAAGATTGCTTTGGCTATTTGGGTCTTTTGTGGCTCCATACACATTTTAGAAGACTTTTTCTAGTTCTGTGAAAAATGTCAGTGGAATTTTGATAGGGATTGCATTGAATCTGGAGATTGCTTTGAGAAGTACAGACATTTTAACAATATTAATTCTTCCGATCCATGAACATGGAATATCTTTCCATTTATTTGTGTTGTCTTCGATTTCTTTCATCAGTGTCATAGAATTTTCAGAGTACTTGTCTCTCACTTCTCTGTTTAAATTTATTCCTAGGTATTTTATTCTTTTTGATGCAATTTGCAAATGGGATTTCTTTCTTAATTTCTCTTTATGATAGCTCATTATTAATGTATAGAAATGCAACTGATTTTTTGTATATTGATTTTGTATTCTTCAACTTTACTGAATTTATTAGCTATAACAGTTTTTTGATGGAGTCTTTTGGGTTCTCTATCACATCATGTTGTCTGCAAATAATGACAACTTCTTCTTTCCCAATTTGGATGTATTTTGTTTCTTTTTATTGCCTAATTGCTCTGGCTAGGACTTCTGATACTATGTTGAATAAAAGTGGTGAGAGTGGGCATCCTTGTTAGGCTCCTGACCCTGAAAGCTCTTCACCATTGAGTATGTGAGCCCTGGGCTTGTCCTATAAAACCTTTATTATGTTATAGAGAATGTGTAGGAACATATAGGTACATTCCCTTTATATCCACTTTGTAAAGTGTTTTTTCTTTTTTATCATAAGTGGATGTTGAATTTTGTCAAATGCTTTTTCTGCATCTATTTTATCCTTTGTTAGTGTGGTGTAGCATTGATTTGTGGATGTTGAACCATCTTTGCATTCCTAGAATAAATCCCACTTGACAGGGTATGTGATCCTAGTAGTGCATTACTGAAATTGGTTTGCTAATATTTTGTTAAGGATTTTTGCATCTATGTTGACCTGGGATAGTGGTCTGTAATTTTCTTGTGGTGTCTTTGTCTGGTTTTGGTATCAAGGTCATGCTGGCCTCATTTGCTCATGTTTTATCAATTTGGTTAGTTTCTAGGAGAGGTTATAGTAAAATCTTCAAGTGCAAGTTTCTTTTCCTCTCTGGCCTGTTAGTATTCAAGGCTGATGGACAGGGGAAGGCTGTTTTGAATAAGACCCTAATATTTCCAGTGTCATCCTTTCTCTTGAGGGGCTAGTTTTTCATTATATTAAACTCATGTTCTGAATGGCCCATCAGTTCTTCCTTTGGTGTTGGTCAGTGTTTTGTCTTCTTTTTGGTGGACCAGATCTTCTGCGGTCTGTTTTTCTCCTGTGGGTTTATTCCTGGGGACTCTAAGCTTGATTGCTGGTAACACATAACTGGGGGATGTGGTGAAAGCCCAGAAGTCAGCTTGGTGGTTCCTAATCTCCGATGTACACTGGCATCACCCTGGGAGACTAAAGAAGACTGGCTCATGGATCCTCCTCCAGAGACTCTGATTTCATGGACTTAGGTGTGGTCTGGCCCCAGGAAGTTTTAAAAACTTTCTAGGTGGTTCTATCATGCAGTTAAGGTTATGAACCCTCATGCCCCTTCCAGAGAAGGACAAGGAGGGCAGGGGGGTTGGATGTGCCTTGGGTGTTCAGCCATGCCAACGTCTACCTATGTGCTCTCCCCCTTCAGGAGATCCAGACCCTCATGGAAATGGCCAAGACCTCTTCTCGGCACCATTTTTCTTAAGACTCATGTCTTTGGTTGCCTCTACCTGGCCCAAGGTATGGGGAGAGGGGAGGAAAGGAGTTCAGGGGTCAGCTGAGCTGCTGTTTTGGTGGTGAAAGGATGAAATGACCCACCCAGGGAAGTTGTGTGTGTGTGTGTGTGTGTGTGTGTGTGTGTGTGTGTGTGTGTGAGAGAGAGAGAGAGAGAGAGAGAGAGAGAGAGAGAGAGAGATGAATGAGTATAGCCAGCAGGTTGCTCCCCCCACGCCATCTCTCATCTGTGGCATTGGCTATCTTTCCCTCCAGTCTATTTCCCAAAGCCAAGCCCCTCTTAGCTTTAGTGTTAGCTCCTATGATCCATTGATCATCTTCTTTCTTTTTCTGGCAGCCCTATAAATTGGGCATGAGGGGGGAGAACCAGCAGCCTACGGCTGTTCATCTTCCTGCCACACATTCATCATGGATCTTCTTGGGTGCTGTGGCTTCAGAGGTTGCCCAGGTGAGGGTCAGGGTCCAGTTATCACTCTGGTCTCTGGCCTCTTTGAGGCCAGTGTCAGGACTTGTCCAGAAAGGGCTGCTGCTGGTCATCACAGGCCCTGGGAGGGGGGGTGTCACAAGCCTCGAAACAAGTGCCACTGGGGCCCCTTGTTGGCTTGGGGGAGGGAACGTTAGCTTTGCCTCCAAGGGATCAGATGGGACATCACACAGGTGGTGTATAAGCAGACTCTTAGAGAACGAGCAGGACTTAACCCAGCAGAAAAATGAGGGAGAAGCATTCTAGGTAGAGGGAATAGCATATGCAAAGGCAAGGAAGTACAGAGTTTGAAGTATGCAGAATCACAAAGAATCCATCAGGGAGATTTGGAAGAGGTGAGGCTGGGACAGGAGGCAGGGTCAGACTGAGAACAGTGGTGTTAGGAAACCTGAGGGACCCTGATCTCGTTCTTAGGGTGAGGGGTGAAGCACTGTAAGTGGAGGAGCACCGTTAGGTGGCTGTAAGGAGGGTGGATGGGAGGGGAAGACCCTTGAGGTGGTTGCAATGGTCAAGGGGCTGCTGCTGTAATCCAGGGGAAAAGTGTCAAGGGGCAGAATTGCTAAAGGAGCAGCAAGAAAAGGAGTGGCTGAGTTTGAGCGCAAATTTAGATGGGAGAACTATCCAGCTGGAAATGGTGTGATCACAGACGGCTCCAGGTGGTGGCAGGGGCAACCCTGTAGGAGGTGGTGGGCTTGTTTCAGGACAGGGAGTCAGGAGAAGGGGAGCAATCTGGGCTTGGGGGTGTACTGAGGTCAAAGTGTGACATCTGGGTGGCACCTCCCTCCCCCAGGGTAGTTCCTCTACTCCTCCCAGGTGGCTGGTGGAGCCCAGGGAGATTGGCCTGTGACCAAGCTAGGTACAGTTAAAGCAGTGGGGAGGATGCAGAAAGGGAGGGAAAGGTCAGGGTAAGGGCTCAGGGAGCCCAGTCTTAGGGATGAGCCAAGATGGCTAGGAAAAAATAGGCAGAAGCAGGGGGAGAAGTGGGAGAGACATGGTGGAGGGGATGTGGGGGGTAGAGTGGGACAGGCTAGCCTCTCAGCTCCACAAAGGGATGTTGGTGGTGTTGGGTCACAACTGAATTCCTAAGCTGGGTTCAGGCCCTATGTGTGGAAGGTGCTCTGATAGCAAGGTTGGAAGGGACAGATGGACGGAGAGATGGAAGGGAGGATGAATGATGTTCCATTCCGCTCACTGTCTTCTCCCCACGGCACAGCTGCCGATGGAGTGCTTCTCTGTCTCCCCAGGAAGGGCTGTCACCCTCTCCTAACAGGCTTGCACTCCCCTATCAAGAGGGAGATGCCCGTCGAGGGTCTGAATGAATCTGGACCTGCTCCAGACAATCCCCCGTCCCCCAGGCCTGAGCAGCTGGCACAGGAGTCACCCGGCCCAGGCTGGCCAATCAGTCTATCCTGGGACTCTCACCTCTGGATCTTTTGAATGGAGACCTGAACTTGAGTGGCTGTGAGTACACATGAGTGCGTGTGCCATGTGTGCTGGTGTAGAGAGTGCGCACGAGAGGGAGGACTGGAGTGTGAGAGGACTGGGAGCAGATGGCAGGTACAGCAGATGAGGCGGTGCAGGCGAGAACAGGAGAAACAGGTGTGTGGTCTGGCCACTAACCCCGCCCTGGCCTAAGCTGTTGTGAGTAGATTTTGGTTTCTTGCTGCCCAAAGGCCTGTGAGGTGCCTGCCCCTGTGGCCCTGGGGAATCCGTTTGTCTGCCTTCCCGAGTAGTACGTGAGTCCTCCTGCAAACAGACTCTGTGTCCTGGATGTGTAAAGGCCACCATCTGTACTTCCCTGGTGACCCAGCACTAGGAGGGACTCCGTGCATGAGGTGGATGGCAACACAGAGCCCTGGCCCTGAGGAAAGACCCGGCACATCACTCGGTTTCTGCTTATGCTAAGTGCTCTGCGAACATCCTCATCCCATCTTCCCAGGGCAGGCCACTGGTAGTGTCCCCATTCTACAGGTGTCAGGTAACCAGCTGAAGGCCAGTGGTCAGGAAGTGGCAGAGCCAGAACCTGAATCGAGCTCTTCAAACTCCATGTTCTGTTCTTTGTGGGTTTCTCATGGAATTCTCTGGGCTGCTTTTCCTTCCTCCTGAGAGAAGCCAGAGATTGGGGGTCCTGGGCTGGAGACACGGATGCTTTGGGGATTCTCATGGTCCTAATGAGAGCTGAGCTAAAGGTGGCCCCCTTCGGAGTCTGGCGTAAACAGCGCTCTTAGCAGTGACAGCTCAGACTGTGACGTCTAGCCCAAAAATGCGAAGGTCACCTCTAAAGGAGGCCAAGTGCTTTGATAATGAAACCTGACTGATGGGCCCTGCAAGGAGCCCTGGGCCGTGTCCTGCGGCCCTTTGGTCTCTTCCCCGGCATTCAGAGTGGTGTCTTGCAAGCAGGTGAACAGTCGGGACAGGACTGAACCCAGAGGGGCAGCATGCCCTCCCGAGCAGAGCAGCCCAGGGCTCTGAACCCTGCCCCCGCAGCCGCACATGAAAGCGCACCCCTGCATTCCTCGCCGGAGCCCCGGAGCAGTGCACGTGGTTCCCGTGCTTTCGTGGCAACTGGGGTTCTCGCCTTCCAGGGCCATTCCAGAAGGTTGTTCCCAGGGAATGGCAGGGCTCTCCTTGCCTTTGTAAGCCAGGCCTCTGTACTAACCAGGGGCAGCTTTCCACCCAGAAGGCCAGTGCTGTCTCGCTTTCTAGAGGCGCTTTCTAGAGGCGGGAGGCCTGGCGGTGGCTCTCTGCCCCGAGGCGCTGGAGAGGAGGCTGGAGGCTAGACAGTCCCCTGAGGGGTGCGACGCGCTCAGGCAGTGGCGCGGCAGCCAGCCAGGGAAAGGTTAAAACAAACGTTTATTTAACAAATTATATTAAGACAGACAATCACACAGTGAAACTTCCCTTGGCCACATACAGGAGTCACCTCAAATAAATACGGTCAGGACGTGGTTCCTAGGGCGAGGACGCAGCAGCCTGACCGGGCCCGGGTGGTCACACGGCGGCTCACGTGCCCGTGGCTGGGGGAACAGAGCCCTGTCTCGTGGTGGCGGCAGGCACTACTGGGCCGCGTTCAGAACAGGCAAGAACGAGGGGCCTCCAAGTCCGCCCCGGGGTGGTGGGGGCATGGCAGAAGGGGGCCGAGCTCTGCGGCTGCCCCCCTTGCCCTCGGGCTCCCCAGCTGTCAGGGGACCCGGGTCGGGGTGGGGCGGCTGGACTGTCACCCCCGCTGAGCACCATGGCACCACGCAGTGGCCGCACAATCGAGCATGCTAGAACCGCATGGCCCGGGACACTGGCGAGTCCGTGACTGGACTGGGCACGATAAAGGTCAGGGTGAGGCGTGTGCTTACGACGGGCCAGCTGGCACGGGGCTCCGGGGCCGCCGAGACGCGCGTCCCAATCTTCTCTGCCGCTTGGCAGCTCTGTGCCCGTGGACGAGCCTCTGCCACTTCATTTGTAACGAGGAGCGTCTAATACCCACTTCTGGGTTATTTGCATTTTAAGGGGGAATAACGGGAGAAAATGTGCTTTGAGTGCCGGCCTAGTGCCTGATTTGGGACACAGCTGTCCTTCTTGTCACCTGCCCCTGCTGTCTTCCTGCATGACTCAGGGCAGGGGGATGCCCGTGTCAGGGGCTCTCTGCTGCCAGCCGTGCAGCAGGACACCCAGCAAGAGAGGGGGGCCAGGGCAGGCTGGGAGGGGGTCTTCAGCTGCTCCCCACCCCCCTTACCAGGCTTCCTAGCTCTCCAAGTGGAGGCCAGTTGTGGCCCGTATCACATCCTGGACTTGGGGTAGGAAAAAGCCTTGATGCAAAGTTGCGAGTGAACCGCGTCAACGGCTTACTCCTGATTACCACTGTGCCGTTCCAGGGGCTTTGGAGACACCCTGCATTTCCAGAGGGAAAGGACAACAGGGAAGCTGTGCTCTGGTTAGTCTTTTTTTTTGGGGGGGGGGGGGGCGGGAATGAAGGCCAGGCCGCCACCTCCCCTCCCCATGTGGTCCCGGGGTTGAACAAACACCTCTCCCAGGCACGAGCTAGGGGTCCGGGCTGTCCTGGGGTCTGCATGAGCCCCCACATGCACCCCCTTGCCTATGGTCACAAGGAAGGAGGGCGAGGAGCAGCCTCCAATCTACCACAGACACCAGCCTTTCCCCACCACGGTCACTGTCCCCTGATCCGCAATTAGGCAATCAGTCACCATCACACGATACAGTGGAGGTGGCCGCAGCCTGCCCTAGCCCCTGCTGGCCTGTCTTCTTCCTGGTGGCCCCGCCTTGCTCTGGGTCTTCCCCTAACTGTGGGACAGGACAGCCCCCCGGGGGGGGGGGGCTCGGGAGGGCATACAGCTCCTCCTCTGTGGACAGCCTCCCTTCCTATCCCTGCCCCCCACCTCCCTGCCCGTGCACCCTGACTCGGGTCGCAAGTGCTCTCTCCTAAGATGTATGGTTCTCAGTCAAGGGACAAGGGCCATCGGGTGCTACCTGCCAGATGATAATCTCTCAGGCCATGAGCAAAGTGCCCAAACCAAGTGAACAGAAGTACTCAGAGTTGCCCCTCTCTGTTGGGCTTCAGGTCACACAGGTCACTTGGTTTTGGACCAGCCACCCATTCAAAAAGCAGCAGTAGACACAGGTTCTCTGGGCCCCACAGGGCTCCAATTCCCCAGAGACACAACTAGCTTGTGAGTGGTACAGGTGAGACCCGTCCAACAGCTGTCTCCTCTCCTGGTGAAGCACCAGTCCCCAAGGTCCTCAGACGGACTGCTGGCTCCAGCCCATGACCCCCGGGCCCCAGGGATTCCACCAACTACCTGCCTTTTCCTACCCCTTTGCTGTGTGGAAGGCCTAGGAAGGCCAGCCCCCCCCCCCCCCAAAATGTCCTGTCTGGGCAAAGGTAGGGAGAGGTGACTGCTTCCCTAATGTGCAGACATCAGGAGCTATCGAGTGAAGATCGTGGGGCAAACAAGGAGGGAGAGTGGAGCTGCTGGAGATGGCGGGGCTCGTGAGGGTACATGAGGTATTTTTGCCCGCCCCACCGCTTAGCTGGCCGCTTAGCTGGCCCCACCCTCCTCGTGGCATTGGCCCGATCTGCCCCAGGCACCATGGGGAGGCAGGGTCCGTGCCTGGCTGTGGCTCTCTTGGGCTCCCTTTGTGGTGGGGGACCCTCGCTTCTCTCCATGCCTCCCCCCCCACCCTCCAGACACAGTCAAGCCTCAAGTCCAAAGCTCCCACCATCTGGGGACCCCGAAGAGGGGAGTTGCCAACATTCTGTGGAATTAAGACCACTCTCGAAAGCTAGACCAGGCAGGCCCCTGGGTGAGGGCCTGGGCCCCCAGGGAGGGCTGCAGCCCTGTTCTTGTGGCAAACACGCCTGGAGCTGAACCTGGCAGCCAGCATCGTGAGAAGTACCAGTACGTCCACTGGCTGGTCGTGGCACAAATGTCCATGCTGGCCGCAGTTTGGTGACCTGGCTCAGATGGACTTTTAAAACAACTGTGCTGTTAGCAGAACCCAGTGAGACACAGCCTGGCTCTGAGAAGCCGACGACCACATGCCCATGTCCCTCTGGGGCTGGGCACTGGCCAAGAGTCTTCACCTGTGGCCCGGAGAGGGCCCATCCCTGGGTCAGGGCACCGGGCCGAGGCAGCTGGGGTGGCAGTTGGCACGTGGGCATGGCAGAGATGAGCCCTTTGGGAGGGATGGGGATGTGTGGTGGCTGAGCACAATGTCCCGGGCAGCACAACTCCCCTCCAAGCAAGCACCAGGTCCCTCCGCCTTCTTGCTCAGAAGGCAAGTCCTCTGTGTGGGCAGCCGGGCGGCTGCTCCCCGACCTCAGCATGTCCAGTGTGTGAATCGGGGGAGAAGTCTGAGAGATGGCCACCAGTCAGGCGGGGACCCAGGCTCAGGGCTCCTGGGGGACCACAGGCTTCTTCCTCCCGTGTGTCCTCTGGGTCGCCGTGAAATGCTCAGGGCGCTTGCTGCTGTTGGTGTGGGGGACTTGCTTCACAGCAGCCCCTGTATGGGGCACTCAGTGAGTCTGGAGGGTGCTGTGCAAAGCGGTCACCCGCCTTGGGTCCTCCAGGAGGAACCAGATAGCTAGAGGCAGGCCACAGTCAGGAGGGAAGGGAGCCCGTAGCATTGCTGGGCAGCTCCAACAATTGTGCAGGGCCCTCAGGGGTGACTCCCGTGCTGGGTAGGGTTGTCTGTAGGAGGGCTGGTCATCACACAGACACGTTAGGAGCTGCTGGTCACTACAGCAAACACAGATTAGTCGAGATTATGAACAGTATCCCCGGGGAGGCCGGGGTGTCACGTCAGGCAAGCCGATGGCCGAAGAGGTAACAGCTCAGCTGCCCAGAGTCTCCCAGATGAACCCCACCGTGGGGCAGTAAGAAAGGGTGGGCAGGAGGGACCGGGCAAGGGAGGGGCGCTCAGTAGTCTGGGCAGCTGCGTCTTCTCCCCACAGGAACAGGGTGGTGGCTGGCCCCTCAGGACTGGGGGATCTGCTGACACCGAGTGGGGCTGGGTGGGAGCCGGGCCGCAGCGCTCTGCTCCGTGCGGAAGCTGTACTCATACTGTAGGAGGGAGGGGACAGAGAAGCATGGTCAGTGCATGAGGACAGCAGAGAAAACCATCCCAAGGCCTCAGGCCCAGCCCGCAGCGGCCCCTGTGCCACCTCACTGAGCGTGCGCACGCAGACACGGTGCCCTCTGGGCACACACGTGCGGTGCGGGGGGTGTGTACAGGTGTACCTCTGCTGCTGCAGGCGGCAGGCCAGTTTGTAATGATGGATGCTATGTACCGTCCTTGCTTGTTTTCCTTGAGGGGGACTGCAGTGCCCAAAGCCACCGGCTGACCATGGGCCAAGCTGCCTGCCAGGAGTAGGGTCATGTACATGGTGAAGGACAGCTCTGGACTTCCATCCCACACCTGACCTGAGGCCAGCCACAGCCACCAGGCCCAGGGGACCCTTTGACTCCGTGTTTCCTGCTGTACCCTGCGCATGCGTACACCTTCCTCTGAGTTCCCAGAGACGCTCCCTGAAGTGGGTGTGACAGTCTTCCTTAACTGACAATGGCCCCAGGCTTCAGGAGGCAGCACCCCACAAGCCCACCTTACCTGGGCCAGGGAGGTACCTGGAGGGGCATGCCTGTCCCCTGTCCCACCTTCAGTAAGACTGAAGCTTACCTGACCCTAGGTCACTGTGTAAAGGTAGGTTTGGAGTCTGATGGAAATTCAGAGAGGGGGGTACCTCTGTTGGGGAAGGGGGAGTGCACCTCCCTCTCAGAAGGCCGGTGCGATGGCACCGCCCGGGTGGGGGGGGGAGAGCAGCCTGGTCCAGCATATGCCAGAGCTGCCAGGTGGTCCTAGGGGTTTAGGAATGAGGAGCTTAGATGAGGTCAGGGGTGGGTTAACATTAAAAAAAAAAAAAAAAAAAAAAAAAAATCTCAGGACTTTTAGCAGTAGAATGGCCCTAATAGCCAAGGGAAGTTTAAAAAAGAAAACCATAGCTGGGGGCCTCACAATGTCAGATTTCAGGTTGCACTACAAAGCTGTGGTCATCAAGACAGTGTGGTACTGGCACAAAAACAGACACATAGATCAATGGAACAGAATAGAGAATCCAGAAATGGGCCCTCAACTCTATGGTCAACTAACACTCGATAAAGGAGGAAAGACTATCCATGGGAAGAAAGCCAGTCTCTTCTATAAATGGTGCTGGGAAGATTGGACATCCACTTGTCAAAATGCAGAAGAATGAAACTAGACCACTCTCTTGCACCATACACAAAGATAAACTCAAAATGGATGAAAGATCTAAATGTGAGACAAGATTCCATCAAAATCCTAGAGGAGAACACAGGCAACACCCTTTTTGAACTCGGCCACAGTAACTTCTTGTAAGATACATCCACGAAGGCAAAAGAAACAAAAGCAAAAATGAACTATCGGGACTTCATCAAGATAAGCTTTTGCACAGCAAAGGATACAGTCAACAAAACTAAAAGACAACCTACAGAATGGGAGAAGATATTTGCAAATGGTGTATCAGATAAAGGGCTAGTTTCCAAGATCTGTAAAGAACTTATTAAACTCAACACCAAAGAAACAAACAATCCAATCATGAAATGGGCAAAAGACATGAAGAGAAACCTCACAGAGGAAGACATACACATGGCCAACATGCACATGAGAAAACGCTCTGCATCACTTGCCATCAGGGAAATACAAATCAAAAGCACAATGAGATCCCACCTCACACCAGTGAGAATGGGGAAAATTAACAAGGCAGGAAACAACAAATGTTGGAGAGGATGCGGAGAAAAGGGAAGCCTCTTACACTGTTGGTGGGAATGTGAACTGGTGCAGCCACTCTGGAAAACTGTGTGGAGGTTCCTCAAAGAGTTAAAAATAGGCCTGCCCTACAGCCCAGCAGTTGCACTGCTGGGGATTTACCCCAAAGACACAGATGCAGTGAAATGCCGGGACACCTGCACCCCGATGTTTCTAGCAGCAATGGCCACAATAGCCAAACTGTGGAAGGAGCCTCGGTGTCCATCGAAAGAGGAATGGATAAAGAAGATGTGGTCTATGTATACAATGGAATATTACTCAGCCATTAGAAACGACAAATACCCACCATTTGCTTTGACGTGGATGGAACTGGAGGGTATTATGCTGAGCGAAGTAAGTCGATCGGAGAAGGACAAACATTATATGGTCTCATTCATTCGGGGAATATAAATAATAGTGAAAGGGAATAAAGGGGAAAGGAGGAAAACTAAGTGGGAAATATCAAAGGGAGACAGAAGAACATGGAAGACTCCTAACTCTGGGAAATGAACTAGGGGTGGTGGAAGGGGAGGTGGGCGGGGGGTGGAGGTGACTGGGTGGTGGGCACTTAGGGGGGCACTCGATGGGATGAACACTGGGTGTTACTCTGTATGTTAGCAAATTGAACACCAATAAAAAATGAACTTATTTAAAAAAAATCCTAAAAAAAAAAAAAAAAAGGGCTCCTCCATGTAAAGTAGAACCACGTGGAACTGCCCTGGTTAAACTTGGCCACCAGCTGAAGCTATTTCCTCAGGGATGTGGTGGTGGTGGAGGAGGCTGATAGGAAGCCCGGCCTGCCTGCTCCCCGCAACCCAGAAGTGAGCTGCCTGCAGCAGGAGAACAGCTAAGAGTGGAGGGCTTCAGGGGTCAGCCAGGAATGAGGGGCAGCAGCAGACCATGGAGAGTTTTTTTCCCCTTGATCAGAAATGGTGAAGAGGCAGCCAACAGACCACCACTGCCCAGCATGTGTCCTCAGTCACCCCTGCCCGAGGGCCCCACAGCGCTGACGCAGGACAGGCAGACACAGATCTGGGCCAGCCCCGTCCCATGGCTGTGTGAACAAAAGGAGCAAATAGCCTCAAGTGACCCCTGAGCCCAGAGCCAAAGGGCCCGGCAACGCAGATATGACTGTGGTCCGTACAGACACTGCCACCAGAAGGGGCAGGAGGGAAGGACTTGACTTTGGAGGGTGACCTCAGGCAGGTCTTTGCCCTTCCCTGATCCTCTGTGAACTCCTCCTTGATCCTCCTGAGCTCCTCTCGGAAGTGGGGCTATGTTAAGAGATAACAAGTGTCAGTGAGGATGTGGGGAAAAGGGAACCCTTGTGCCCTGTTGGGAACGTAGCTGCCGTGGAATGTGGTATGGAGGATCCTCCAAAAATTAAAACTAGAACTCTCCTAGGACTCAGCAATTCCTCTTCTGGGTATTTATCTGAAGAAAACAAGAACGCTAACTCAAAAAGCTACCTGCCACCCCCATGTTCACTGCAGTGTTGTCTCCAACAGCCAAGACCTGGGAGTCCATTAGGTGTCTGATGACCGGTGAAGGGATAAGGAAGACGTGGCATAGAGATACAGTGCGATCTTATCCAGCCATTGAAAAATCAAAATCTCACCATTTGCAACAGCATGGATGGATGGTGAAGGAATTTTGTGAAGTGAAATAAGTCAGAGAAAGACAAACACCCACGTGACCTCACTTATATGTGGAATCTAAAAAACCCCTATAGTTAAAGAGAACAGACTGGGGGTTGCCAGGGGAGGGGATCTGGATGGGTGAAGGGGGTCGAAAGGTAAAAATTCCAGTTGTAGAGTCGTGGGGATGTAATGTACAGCAGGTGACCACAGTTAACGCTACGTTGCATGTTTGGAAGTTGCTAAGAGTAAATCTTAAAGGTTAAAAATTTTGTAACCATGGTGACAGATGTTAACTAGACATCGTGATCATTTTGCGATACGGACAAATATGAATTCATTATGCTGTACACCTGAAACTAATGTTATATGTCAATTATACTTCAGTGAAACGTGGGGTCACAGTCTCTACTCCCAGGGCTGGCTGTGAGGGTGGGGTGAGCGACAGCACATGAAGGGCCTGCACATCGCCAGCACCAGGCGAGCACTCGCTGCACTTTTCTTGTCTACTTGGGAAAATCTATCAAAGCGGCTCCCAGGGGCCATGGCTGGACCCCAGCTCTGGGAGGCTGGTCCAGGGGAGCATCCCTAGAGGCGGCGGCCTTCAGGCAAAAATCTGAGACAATACCGCCACCTGGTGGCTGCTCGGGTGCATCACGGCAGGAAAGGTTCCTCCGCTCCATCAGCACCCGCCATGCTCACCCGTGCTGGACCCTGGGCAGCGCAGAGGGGCAGAGGGCGGCAGGGCAGGGGCATGCCGCCACCATTAATCCAAACGAGCAACACAGGAGGCAAGGGTAGGCTGGGGGGTGGAACATGAGTGCATTTCTGCTGGTGGCTCAGGGGCAGCTGCCTGGCTGAGGCGATAGGGAACCAGGGGTAAAAGGTTGGGAACTGGAAGCATCTGGGGGAAGGCTAGCTGGAGTGATGGATGGAGAGAAGTTTCAGGAGGAGCACGCAGGGTCAGAGAGTGGAGGACCTGGAGATGTGAGCCAGGGAGGACAGCATGCTGGAGTGGCACAGGCTGGGGCTGTGGTCGGCGGAACCACCTCGTGGCCTCAGCGGGGACCGTTCTAGGAGAATGGAGTGGGGTGGTGCGGCCGCCCCTCAGGGGTGGGGAGAGGAGGCACAAGGGAAAGAGATGTAGCAGGCGGACCCACCCCTAACGCACAGAGTCCCTGGAAGTCGTGGTAAGATGCAGATTTGGACTCAGAAGGTGGGATGGGGCTCAAGAGTTTGCATTTTCAAGCACCTCCTGGGCAAATTGCTGCTGCTGTTCAGAAGGCCAATTCAGACCATTCTGTGGCCCAACCGGTGGGATGTGGGTGGGAGTGGGCAGAGGGCTAGAGGCATGAGGGCTGGGGGCAGCTGTGCATTGGAGGAGGCTGGGGGGCTTTACCCTGGCTGCTCTCAGGCCAGGCCTGAGAGATCCTGCCTAGGGCAGCAGACAAAAGGCACCTCCAATGGAGCTGCAAGAAGTCCCGAGTGCACACACTGCCTCTTCCGGACACACAGCCTGAGCCCAGTCCTCCCTCTGCCTGCCCCCCCCCCCCCCCGCACCGTCCCCCCCCCCCCATGGCCAGGACTCTTGGCGTGGGGCACAGATTGCAGTACCCCCCCCCCCCCTGGGAGCTTTCCCTTTTTAGGTTATCTTGGCTGCAGAAAAGCACTACTCCCCCCCCCCCCCACCTCTTGTTTTCTCTAACTCCCCAAATGAAATTTCAACATATGTCCCCAGACATAATCCCCCTTAGGCTGCGGATAACCCTTCCCACAGACACTGTCTTCTGCCCGGGATTGCCGGCCCCAAAGTGTTTGCCCAAGAGACTAGGGCCGCTTCTGGAAGGCCTTTCACTCCCTTGGGCAAACAGCGAGTACCTTTGAAGGTGGATTTGGGCCCGGATCTGTTTACTCAAGACATTAGTCTCCTGCATAAGGAAAACCTGCACTCGCGTACAAACAGCAAATCCTTTTTGAATTAAAAAAATTTTCAATTAAAAAGCATTTGGGTTCGCAGAGCCTAGCCCAGCGGAGCGGTGCTGGGCCATGGCGCCCTCTGGTGGACACTAGCCTTCACAACAGCTGCGCCTGGAGGTCTCTCCAGGAGATGTCACCGTCAGGGGTTATATCTGGGGCTGTCCCTCCACCCCAGAGACCCTGCAACTGACACATCGGGCCTCTCTAGCTCTGGGGTATGAGCTCCCACACAACTGTTGTCCTGGTAAGGGGGACATGTGGACCTTAGCTTCCAGCTGCACTGTGGTCGCTTGGACTCTGCCTGACTGGTTAAAAGGGGGCAATCAAACCCTCCTCCACTCACAGAGACCTGAGACAATTTGCATGAAAGACCCAGTCCTCCTTATGCACCAGAATCAAGGTTTTTAACCAAGCCACTGGTGCCTGGGGCCCTGGCTGGGGTGGGGTGGTTCTGGCTCACCTGGCGGGGCAACAGTTTTCAAAACGCCCAGGAGATCTTATTGGTTTGGCGAGTGAGAAGCACTGTCTGAAAACTTTAACCAAACAGAACACAGATGGTCCCAGATTTACCACATTTCGACTTTAAAACAGTGCAAAAGCGACAAACGTTCAGTAGAAACCACACCTCAGATTTTGCATTTGATACTGTCTTGTGAGGCTCAGCAGCCGCAGCCTCCAGGCAGCCATGTGACTGTGAGCACCAACAACCGATATGCTGACAGCCCTACTGGCCCCATCCGACCACCCTGTTTTTCCCTTTCAGTACAGTATTCAATACATTACATGAGATAGTCAGCATTTTATTATAAAATAGGCTTTGTCTTAGATGCTCCTGCCCATCCGCGGGCTACTGTACGTGTTCTGGGAGTTTAAGGCAGGCCAGGCTAGGCTATGTGTTCGGTAAGTTAGGTGTATATTAAATGCATTTTTAATTTACAGTGTTTTCAACTCATGGTGGGAAGTAACCCCACTGTAGGTTGAGGAAGGTCTGCAGAGGGGGGAAAAAGGCCAAGCATATACCCTCCCTCCCTGGATCTGGTAATGATCAGATCAGGGACTCCAGAGGAGAAAGGGCGGTAAGGGATTATTTTCAGCACCCAAGTTTTACAGACATGGAAGCTGAGCCCTGGGGCAGGATCAGACGTCCCAAAGGTCTGGAGGGAGCTAGGGCAAAGCTGGACTAGGCCCACTGTGGTCCCAGGGGTGGGGGGCAGTCAGTGTCAGGAGAGAGTCTGCACCCACCTCTCATGCAGGTGCAGCTCAGAGGTGGGGGCAGACAGATGTGAGCCAATGAGTCGACCTAAGTTGGCCCTGGGGTGGATCATGAAGAACCTGGAAAGCTGTCAAGAGCAGGCCTACAGGGGCCAGGCTGGGTGAGAATAGATGGAGAAGTAAAGGGGCCAAGGTTTAGGTCCACAAGTCTGGTTCAGGGGTGTACTGACACTGAAGGGTGGGCTTTGGCCATCATGGAGGGTCCTCCAGGCAGACAGATGGGCCTGGCCCCATACAGTTAGGAGGGTGGGTGAGGTTCCTAATGGTCCTGCCTTCCCCAGAGCCTGCCCCCTCAAGCCTGCCCTGGCTCTAGTTCCCCACAGCCCCAGCTGTGGCCTGGGCTCTGCTTATCAGCTGTGCTTTAACCTGTTCCGGAATTTCAGCTGTGGGAAGCCTCCACTCCTCCCTGGAGGGCTCCACGTCCTCCCTCTCGGTGTGCAGAAGCCTGGCTGCTGGAACTCGGCCCCTGGGGAAGAAGAGCCAGTGCCACTGCAAGAAGCGGCCACAGGAAGAGCCTCACCTCCCCAGAGGGCAGCCTCATCTATGCACCTGGAGAGGCCTGTCTGCTGATTTGAATACATCCCCCTCCCTTTAAGCTCCCGAAGGGGAGACTGAAGACTAACGCCTCATTGGACAAGCTAAGACTGGTGACACTTTGTGATCTGAGGCTTCTTACTCCCCCCACCCCTGGGGAGTCCTTGTTTCATACTTGGATTGTGGTTCCACAAAGATATCTGAAAAATTGGGTGAATGGAGGAAGTGCTGGGGTCCAGACGAGCATGTAGAAGTGCTTTACCCGGAGGAGGTCTGTCCACATGCACATGGGGGCACAGGGGAGTGACGGTGAATGCCAGGGGTGCCCTTCCCATTCCACAGGAGGTTCTAGAACACCCCATAGCTGGGGAGTACAGGCCTGGAGCTCTAAAGCCCATGACCCCAGTGGTCCCTAGTAAGGTGAGGCGGCTCCTCCTAGGACCAAATCTGTACACCCCGTGAAGCTGGTGTTGCTGTCTTTCCACTACAGGTGAGCACACCAGGGCTGTGAGAGGCTCAGCAGCTTTCTGATGCCACCAGGGGTCAGGGGACAGCAGGAACACGTCTTTAATGCCACAGTCAGATAGGGATGCTCTCATTTCACACAACTGCACAGAGCAGTTGGCATGGCTCTTGCAAGCCCTCAGGGAAGCCACGTTGGTTTCCGTTCTGGCTTTCCCACTGGATTCCTGGGGTTGAATCTGAGAGAAGTAACCCCGAGTCGGGGCCCTGAGCCCCACCCAGGTCCACTGCTGGGCCTTTTCCTGAAGACCCACCTGCTCCAGCAGGAACCATGTCTGTCTGGGCACCGTACCTGGCTTCGAAAGCAACTGCTCAGTTCATGACATTCATAGCCTTCTGCTGGCTCAGCCCCTGCATCCTTCCACTCCCAGGGGCATCCAGGCCCTTTCGGGGATCCTCAGCACCCAGCTCTAAGCCTGGAATTCCCAGGACGAGATGGCGACCCCTACTAGCTGCTCTGTATGGCCTGCCTCCTGGGCTCAGTGCCAGGAGAGCCCCCTGTCAGGGCACCCTCAGCTCACAAAGCACCTTCCAGCTAGGACCCGGACTGAAGAGCATCCAAGAGCTTCTGGGATGGTGGAGTGACTCCTGCATCCCTGCTCCACCCCGTGGCAGAGCCCCAGGCAACCCCCCCCCCCCCCCGCTCCTCTGGACTGAGGTTTGAATGGGTTCTGCAAAGACCTTTCCCCATGCCATGGCTCGTGGATCTTTCCTCCCTCCCTGCCCAGCACCGAGTCCTAAATGGGCCTGGGCCAAATCTTTGTGCCTTTCCAGATGCTGTTCTCCCTAGAACACTTTCTCCCTTGGATGGATAAAACCTTACTGTCCTTAAAGGCCCAGTTAAAGGGGCACTTTTTCTGGGATATGTTCCCTCCTCCCCTGGGGAGAATTCATCACAACCCCCTCCACAACACTTCACATATCCTAAGTGCGTGGTCAGGACAGGCTGTGGCCACTTCTGTAGCTCCAGAGCCTGGTGGAGGCTGTGGCCTAGAATGGATGGATGGATGATGGGTGGACAGACAGATGGACAAGTGGGTGGATGGATAGATGGAGGGATGGACAGATGGGTGGGTGGCTGGCTGGACAGATGGGTGGGTGTATGAGTGGGTGGATGGACGGATGGATGGGTGGACGGACAGTGCAGGAGAGATAAAACTCTGGGCACAGCTCAGCACAAAGGAGAGAGGGCAGCCAGTTTAAGGGCTACATTCTGGAGCAGGTGGTAGGTGATTCTGACATTCAGTTCAGCCCTGTTTTCTGACATCTCACAGCCTTTGAGGCATGACGGTGGGATGAGTCCTATCGTGTGGTATTTAACTCAGCATGAGTTAACTCACAGTCCTGAGCCCAGTGCGTGTCCACATCACCCCTGTGAATGCAAGATTATGAGTCTGAGTGCACTGTGTATCTCCAGACACATATTATGTGCAGGCTGGGTGTTCACACCTTGACCTGTGGGGTGTTTAAAAATAAACACCGAAAAGTTGAGAGATTGCATAAAATGCCAACATTTTCCAGCTTTTCCAGAAAAAAAATAGGAGGCTATGGCAATTCTGGATGTTCATTCCTGCGTCTGGAGACTACTTCCTTTAGAGAACATGTGCTTTCCCATTTGCCACACTCCCCACCGTTCCCTAGAAACTGTCCAACCAGGCAGCACCAACTGCCATGTTATCACCACAACTGTATTTTGTGAGTGTGTGGGGCAGTGGGAACTGTGTAAGCAAGAAAGTGAAATATTCCTGTACCCATGACTATCAAAAGTAGGAAAACAGATTGAGAAGGTCGTGCAATTTTAAGGAAAATGGGGAACAGCACATTTTGTGGTGGAACTGAAGATGGCTGGGTGGCTGCTGAGGACAGGGGTGTACTGTTGTCCTTGGCCTCTCCCTCACTGTGCCCCCAGCTTGCCTGCTCTGCTGTGGGCATGGCTGCCATCCCCATGTCTCCAAGCAGCCGTGGGGGCTTCCCCTTCATTGGGTCAGCATTTTAGAGCTCACCTGAATATTATCCCCCCCCCAAAAAAATGGATATGTGTATTTTCCCTCTCTGAGGCTCTCTGTAGGAAATATGGGAACCACCACCACTTTCTGGTGCTGGAGAACGAGGAGCGTGGTCGCTCTGGGAAAGTGTGCTTCCTTATTCTTTTTCATCCTTATGCTTTTTCCCTATGTGAGAGGCAGCCTTCTAAGAGTTTAGCTTGGGGAGGTATTACTTTAAAACTTGGGGTGATAGTTCCCAAAACATGAGGAGGGAAAAATCCTTTCGTGAAGAACTTGTGGAGGACCACATATTTATTTATCTTGACTTCGGTCTGTGGGAGTGAGTGTATGACTCATGATGGCAACCAGGGCAGGTGTTTCTGCTGCCAAACATCACCTCTGCCTCAGCTTCATTTCCACCTGCTCAGCCTGCTTCTCTCATTTCTATTATGAATGCCCTGGGCTGCTGTGGGAGCAGGCTGGGGGGTGGCCGCCACTGGGGTGATGCTGCTGGGGGGACACTGCTGTCTGCAGAACCAAAGGGGCATTGGGGGGCTTGGAGACTCTCAGAATTAGGAACTCTTAATATAATCTAGCACATTAATATGCCCGTGGAGAAAATATATGATCATCTCAATAGATGATTAAAAGGCATTTATCAAAAGCCACCATTCATTCCTGATAAAAAAAAAACATTTAGAAAAATAGAAATGGATGGCTAATTCTTTAGCAGGATAAAGAGAGAGGTCTATATATAACAACCCAAGACACAGTATTATGGGTTAATGTTGAAATTAGAAACTTCTAGTAATGCACAGGTAAGACAAGGAGGCTCTGTGGCTGGAAAGCGCCAGGCAAGGTGGCGGGCAAAGGCATTGGGAGAAGGGACAGATTCCAGATAGGAGGCCCCGTCAGGGTTTGCAGATGACATAACTGCCTGCCAGGGACACCAAAGCAAAGCAACTGAGAAAAACACCAGAAAAACAGTAACAGAAATAGGTGAGGAGCTTGATATATAATATATATAATCACTTGATATATAATTACTCAGTCTACTCTGCTTGGTGACAGAACAAACCTCCAGATGGAGACTCTTCACCTAAATGACACAATAGCTCCTCTGTTAACCTATGTAGTCACTGCAGTTACAGTAAACACCTAGTGGGGACGCCTGGGTGGCTCAGTCAGTTAAGCATCTGCCTTCGGCTCAGGTCATGATCCCAGAGTCCTGGGATTGAACCTGTGTCAGGCTCCCTGCTCAGTGGGGAGTCTGCTTCTCCCTCTTCATGCCCCCTGCTTGTGCTCTCTTGCTCGCTCACTTTCAAATAAATAAATAAAATCTTTAAAAAAAAGAACCCACCTAGAACAGAGCTTTTGGAACCCTCTTCCAGAAAAGGTTCTAAAGTGAAGCTGGAAGAATAATCATGTGAATATAATTAGAAAAACTGGGGGTTATAAAGAAAGAACTCTGTTGTATATTAAAGCTTATTATAAGGCTATAGGATTCCAAACAGTGTGGCAATAATATAAAAAGAGCAGAGAAGAACAGAGTCAAGAGAAATGTCCACAGATCCACTTACATAAGAGAACAATATGGTAAAGACAGCACTTGAAGTTCACTGAAGAAAGTAATCAGTGTTAAGAAAATTAGCATTAAAATTAGCATCTCCTAGAGCATTACTCTAGGAGAAAATAAGGCTTCTAATTTCAGATGGATTAAGTAGTTGAAAAGAATATTAATATATTAAACTATGAAAGAATGTAAGAAAACAGGACTGATTATTTGTACAAACTTCTGACACAAAGCCCCAAATAAATAAAATGTTAAAACGTAAAGACAAAGGAGTCCATGAAAAAATGAAAACAATTGTATAGCAGGACACATTATTAACAGGAATAAAAGCCACTGGTTAAAGTGTTCTTTAGCCTGCGACAGGGAGAACGTTGTTATAAAGACCATAAAGCATTCTTAAAAACACATGAAAAAAAATCATGAACTATGCCAATGGAAAAAAACATGGCAAAGGGCCCAAACAGAAGAGATTTACAAAATAAATACAAGTGGTTGATAACCATATGAAAGAATGTTCCCCTTCAGATGCTGGTGATGCTCGGGCCACAGCGAGAACGTGGGAAGCAAGGGCCCCTCGTACACTATGGGGCGCAGCAGGGAGGTCTCAGTGTCCGCGCCCTTTTTGGAAGGCAGAACCCAAAATGGGTCATATATATTCTACTAAAGACAGACCCCGGGGAGCAAAGACACATGTTCAAGGAAATCTACTGTGGCTGTGTAATAGCAAATCATTGGAAACAACTCAAAAGTCAATCAATAGTGGACTGCTTGTATAAATTATGGCATAATCATAAAAGGGAAGTATGTGTAGTCATTAAAAAGAATGAGGCAGGTCCGTGTGACATGACACAGAAGGTTGTGGAAGTGAACAGCACGGCAAGAGCCAGCTAACACCTACACGTGTGCAGGTGTCCACTCTTTACATGTTTCGACGACATTTGAAGTCTTATAAACACGTGCAACCTTTGAACTCAAGGGGAAAACACTAAATTTTAAATAGCTGATTCTGATCGGCAGGGCAGCTGGTTCAGATGATAAAACCGCCCGAGAGACCCGCCACGATTTACAGGGGAGGGAACTAATCTAGTCTGTGGTCATACTCCTGACGAGTCCTGTGCTGGTCCCCAGGCCATAGCCCATATTTCAAGAGAAGCCTTACACTCCTCCTGGGCCTTCAGAAAGGGCATCCCTGAGACTAAGTCATTAGGTTTCTTTGTTTTGGGCAGGGATGATCTCAACCCAGTGTGTAAGGATTGGGGTGGCAGCTCGGTGCCTCTGAGCAATATAAAAAAGGGGCGCATGATAGGTTAACATCGATATTTTAGCCAACGTTTATTTAATAGATAAATTAGGCAAGTGTCTTTCCCCAGACGTATCCGCTTCCTGACTGAAAAATACAAACGATTCTAGGTGGTGAAAACGGTCAACCTCGGCGGAGAGAAGGCTGCTGATTTCCCGTTGCAGTGGGAGGCCTGACCACTAGATGGTGCAAAGGGACCACGAATTTTGCGACCTCTCCCTCCACAAAATTCTTTAACGTTAATAAGCACAATGAAAGCTTTCCAAAAGTAGAAAGAATGAACAATTGTGCTGGGACATGAACATTCTGCTTTTATAAGATTGGGACTCTGCCACTTCATTACTGATACAAAAATCTTCCGCTTCACTTTATTCCCGCATATGCAGGTCCCAAGTCTACTCTCATCTCCTGCATCTGAAGGGGCCCAGAAGCCCCTGCAAAGTGCTTGTCCAAAAGTTGAATTTGAATTTTTTTTTTTTACCTTGCACTGCCAAATGTGTTTCCATTAATTTCACCTCAATGTCGTGACGTAAATGCTAGTGGAATCAGCCCCAAGCTAAATAAGCAATAAGCCCCATTTTTCAACACACAAACACATAAAGATGTCAGCTCAAACTGTTTACTAATTAACACTTAAAAAGACACAAATTAGATATGCGTGGCTAAGAGCAATTATAATCAAGACGAATTTCTCTAGTCATTTGGGAACTGAGAAAAATGCCTAATTGCTGGAACCAATGTTTTAAAAACTGAAATCACGCCAGTTAGCAAATATGTTCATTTAAAGAACATTCCACGTGACTACACTCTTGAGGATTGACTACAAACATGAGAACAAGGAAAATATTTAGGTATAAAATTAAAATTTTAAGCTCTCTTAGATTTATAACTTCTTCATTAAATATGTCTGCAAACAGCAGCCCATAAAAACCTGTAGCAATTAAGTGGTTAAATGAACTGCCTCCCTTGTCAATTTTAAGGGAGTGATTAATATTAGATCGTCCCTTTACTAATTAGACTCTCCCGTGTCTTTCAGCTTTAAAGTCGAGTGAAAATGGAGGCTGCGTGTCCTACCAGGAAGCATGGTGGGCTAATGACGCTTCCCCTGCCAGGCTGAATTCTCAGCGTGGCACCCACAGAAGGCAGGGCGAGCACCGTGGTTTCCTGTGGGAGGCCGGCGCAGGGGGGAGGTGGCTTTGTCCCGAGATGGAAGGCGCTAGGAGGCTGGGTGCCGCTTCATCACAGGCATTGTTGGCTCCTGGTTTTAAAAGGCTTGCAGGGTGCTATATGCACGCGGCGTGAAATCCACAATCAAGGCCGCCGTCTCTTGGCCATTATTCCTTGAGATGAGGGACAGGGACGTGAGACGGGGGTGGCCCGGCCACAGGGCGGGTGGGGCGCTGGGCGGGGAGGAGGGAGAAACAGTCGTGGCAAAGGGCACAGAGACACCGGAATGATTTTAGAAGCTGCAGCCTGGGCTGTGGAGTGGGGGGCGCTCCCACCCTGGCTGTGACGGGGGATTCATCAGATGGAGAAACGGGGCAACTGCTTACAAGGGAAATAAAGAGCAGCAGAGACGGAGAATATTTATATGCCCATCTTCTCACTCCGAGAGAAGACGCTTCATCACAGGGGTCGGCTGCAAAATTACACTTTTCCTGACTCTTGGATAGAGAGAACCTTTTGTTTGGGCAGCGGGGAGGACAATGAGGGTTTCACCGGGACACGGTCCCCGGGGTCACCACCACGCTATGGGGGAAGGGCAGGGGCCAGAGAGCCTCCCCATCACTCCCGAGGCCCAGGGGAGGTGAGGAAACTCACTTTCTCACACCTCGGGCACATTTTTGCGGCAGAGGCCCTGCTCCGAGCCCGGACGGACGCAGGTGGCATGGACAAGGGCTGCGGGAGGACAGGCCGGGCCGGAAGGAGGCTGCCATCGCCACGAGAGTGACAGCATTCAAGGGGGGGAATTTCTTTATTAGCCACAGCTTTGCTTATTTTCAACACCCACACCCGAGAGTATTTCTTAGTTGCGAGAGGTTTCACGTTTGTCAAGAATCTATTCCCTCTGCAATCTGCTCAATGGCAGGCAGAGAGATGTTAATCACAACCTTAAAACAGGACCTTCCTTGGGGGTCTTTCAAGAAACTTAACCAAGTGCCACATGCCATAGCTTCTGCGGGGGTTGCCATGAAGGCAGGAGCAGCAGCTGCCAGGACGAGTGCTCCACGAGGGGTTGGGGCCATCAGGCCTGTGGAGCAGGAGGCCAGGGCACCTGCCTGGAGTTGAACTTATGCGGCAGATTTGGTGTGCTACTTCAGGCACCCAGACTCAAGGTGTATCCTCTACCTACCCTGCTGCCTCCATCATCCACATGGTCCGTAAACATCCTTGTGAGCACCCGGTATGTGCCCATCAATGTGGCAGGTGGCTCTGGTCTACACTGCCAGCGGCCTCGTCCCGTCTTCCTACTGGCAGGGCCCAGGGTCATGCTTTTTCTGAAGCTTGCCTGGTTTTGGGGGGCCTGGAGGTGTACTGCCCACCCACACCTAGGGTGATACTTTGTTTCTCTCCATCTTTACTTGGGCAATTCTTGGGTGTGGCAGGCTGAGGTGCACTGTGGGGCCCTGCTGTGGGGTGGCCCCTTCTTAAACTGGCATGTTCCCTTTGATCCCTAACCACCAAACTCAAGGCTGGCAGGGGCATGGGGTTCGTTCATGGAGTACACTGGGTGATGGGGCACAGGCTTAAATTCAGAATCATTCCCCAGGCAGAGCATGGTCAGTAAAGTTGGCAGGAAAGCAAAACTACCCAGTTCTGGGCAGACAGAGGAACGTGCTGGCATCAGCAGCATGCACTTCAACTTCCTTCATGGATGGGACCACCTGAGCCCAGGTCTCTGCCGTAAACCAGGGCAGTATCACTTCTCCACACAGGGTGCATGCAGGGTGTGTGGGGGGAGGGAAGCACCTGCCTAGCACAACGCAGCCTCCGTGGACGCTGGCCTCTCCCTGCTGCTCAGGAATCTCAGAGACCCAGGAGGTGTTCAGGATGGGCAGAGAGATGTGGTTCTGGTCATATGTCTGCCCCTGAACCCAGAGGCAGTCTTCTGCCTTTTTGTGGGGAAGGGGTTTGGTTTAATAGTGTAAAATATGACAAAATAATACATAGAGAGCAAAGGAAAGTCCTTTGCCTAGATCCCCTTCAGCCCCCCGCCCCCCAGGGCAACCAGACTTGCCGGAGATGGAAAGGAGCAAAATCATCCTGACCCAAGGGACATCCAGCTACTCAGGCCCAACCCTTGGAGCTGAGAGCCGGGGCCTGGGGGATGGTGGGTCCGGCTTCTCCTTGGCCTCCGGCTCATGAGCAATGTAGAGATCAGCAGCGAAAAGGAGGAACTTCATGTTTATTTATGGAGAAAATTCTCTGCCATTGTTGCCGAAGCAGCAGTCCGTTCACCAGAGCGTGATATCAACATACTAATCACCATGAAATGCACGCCGATGGCCGGGGCCAGTAACTTCTAAATCCTCAGATTAAATGAGGAACCGCGGCATCCTTGACTGTGGTGGTATCTGTGATGGTTTTACAGCCTAGTTAACATTTCTAACCTTCTCTGTTCCCTTTTTAACTCCACTTTAATTTCCTTCAACAGAGAACAAGACCTGTGTTTTTAGCCATCATTGAAACAAGAAGTAAAGTGAGGCATGGTCATCAGGGATGTCACTGCTTGGCCTCCAGTGGCTGAGTGGCCAGCCAGGCTGACCTAGGTCAGATGTGCACTCACTTGCCCCCCTTCCTGCAGGACAGTAATAATGGTGATCACGACCGAGGCGGTGGCCCTGGCTGGCAGTCCCTGAGCAGCAGCACGGCAGACCCTGTCCCGGGCCCTCTACACGACCATCTCAGTCAAACTTCCTAAGTGCCGTGCGGGCAGTATTTTCATTACTCCCCTGATTTACAGAAGGGAAAACAGAGGTTCAGAGCAGTTAAGTGGTTCTGCTGAGACCCAAGCATGGGTGGCCAAGTCCAGAATCCATCTGTACCCTGCCAGGCTCTCTCAGAGTGCCGGATATCAAGACAACACATTCTAAAGAATTGCACGTTTGAATGGCATTTCAGATCTCAGCATGAGAATGTCAGTTTCTAGTGGCTTCTGCAGCCAGCGCTGAGCCTGACACAGGCCTCACCTACTTTGCCCCATCCCAGGAACTCAAAGGCCCAGCCTGTGTCAGTTGGACCAGCCTTCCCAGCACGATTGTCTCCATCAGCCCCTTGGAGGGATACGGAACCACGGGCTTCCAGGCATAAGGGGCAGGGTTTGGAGTGTGACCACGGTTCTCAATCTTGTCTTGGGCAAGACCTTTCACCTCTAGAGTCTCAATTTCTGCCCCATGAGATGGGGAGGAATGGTACCCACTCGGCCAGTGGGAACCTGTGGAAATGTAGGGAGAGCCCCCAGCTGAAGGTGAGCACATAGCAGGTGCTAAAATAAAACATGGATAGATGGCAGATAAGAGAAAGCACAACATCCAGACAGCTGTCTGCTTGGTCCAGCACACGCTACCTCACAATCTTCAACCCGCGATGCTGGGCACCTGTGGTTACATATATTCACATACTGTTCCTGAAAACCTAGGAGATACATTCTCCTATTATCCTAGCTTTAAACAGAGAGAGGACGATTTGCCCCTAGTCAGCATGGAGCTGAGTTGGACATCAGTTCATATGACCTTGTCCATCCTAAAGGGGCCATAGGCTATGCCCCTGGCTTTACCCCTGCAGCCGCAATACGCCACTCTCAAAGGCCTTCCACACATACGCCACCCCACTTAGGACCCCACGTGAAGGCTGTCTGTAGAACCATCTATGGCTACCTTGCTTTGGAGAAGGGCTGACACAGAGCTCCATGGGCACAAAGATCTCTAATGTAGGAGCTGGCCACTCTTTCCCCCACATCCCCCACCCCTGAAACCTACAGATGACAATCAGGTTGGTTTTTATGATTTACTGAAATCAAAGACAAAGGGGGACTTTTTTGTCTTGTTTTTTGCTATGACAGGTTTAGAAATTTGTTGTACTACATTGATTCAATTTTCCTTGATTTCAGCCATCTTTCAATAATGCAACCTGCTTTTGCTGGCTGGGTATAAAGGAGAAAACCCAGAGGAACTGAGAATATTGAAATGGTTCTACCATTTCCATCTTTGAGACAAATGTTCCTCTCAGAGGAGAGCCAGTTGCAAGCATGTGACTGCTTAACAGCCGTCTATACATGAAAGACAGCACACAGATGTAATGCTGTCTTATGAAACACGCAAGACATGGATGGGTCTGACCTCCAGTTTTGTCCCAATCTCTCAGCTCTTGTTCCTCAGAGTTGTCACATGTACTCCAGTCTTGGGTTTCTTTCTGTTTTATTAGGAAAACATCCCAACTATGTTGAACCAGGCTGCCAAATGGGGTCTGGCTTATCGGGTACAACGGAACGAATCCTGATCCTGGCTCTAAATTGTGAAGAGGTTCCTCGGACGTGTCCCCAAACCCCTACTGGTGGCAAATAATAAAGCAGAGAAGGGAGGGAAAGGAGATTTCATACCCAGCCCCCAATTACCACCTTTTAAAAATAGGGGCATGTTAAAACCTGGTTTTCAGATAACACAAGGAGGTGTTGGTCATAACTATCTTGAAGCAATAGACACATTAAAAGTGAGTTTCTTTTTCTCAGGCATAAATTTGAGTGACATGGAAGTGTTTTCCTCAGAGGGGCACCCCACAGCTAGGTCCTCCCCATTCCTGGGACAGAGCCGTACAGGGGGGACCGGAGACCTCATGGTGAGCAAGCAGGCCCAGGCCCCACCTGCCCCAACTCTGGGCAGCTTGCTTACCTCTTTTTCAATTTCTGCCAGAGATTTGATGGTGATTCCCAAGAGATCAAAGGGCTGCATCTGCAAATACGGATCAAGTCATTCTTTTAAAGGGCTGGAAAATGCTATTTCACATTTGCTTTTATGCAAAACAATTGTGACACCTCAAACCACCCTATGTGATCTAGCATTTTCTCTGCCCTCTTTCAACGGAAACCCACCAGTGCAAGTCTGTAGTGATTACAAGCAACATGAGCATACATTCCAGAGAACCTGGCTGATAGCAGGGCTGGTCCCTTCTGTTGGGGACGCCTGCTGAGTCATCTGTCAGTGGCAGCACCCAGGAGGGTCACAGCCCTCCTGAGAGACAGTGACAGTCACTACTGATAACTTCTGTCTTTCCTTTCTCCCTGCCTTGCTCTTTCTGCAGCTGCAGGGACAGAAGAGCACAAGACTTTGCCACAAGCCATCCTGACTGCTGCATCTGTATGGTAGAATGGGTCTAAGGAATTCTAGGAGGGAATTCTAGGTCTTCGAAAATGCAAGGTGAATGAAAAAACTGCCCATCAATTATCATTTGAGAACTCAATGGTGGTGAAAAATGGTATCACTGCATTTTAATGGGTGTTTCTATGATTTCATGACGATGGGAGCCTACTCTGCAAATGCTGGCTTTTCCACAGACAGCAGGAGAAATGAAATACCCATGGTAATAAGTCAGCTGGAGGCCAAGAGAGGCCTGGGCTGGATGCACAGTGAGACGTTAAGAGGGCAGTGGGCACCCTGTTCTTCCGGCCCTTGCTCTGAGCCCTCTCTGGGCACCTCAGCATTCTATATTCCTGAGAGAGGCCAGCAACTGGCAGCTGTGGATAAACAGGTGAAACTGGGTCCTGGAAAACCCGCAGGTGCTCGTGGTTCTGAACCGCAGCCCAGAGGTCGGGGCAGAGCTACAGCCCGAGCTGAGCCAGCAGGGGTTTCCTGCAAGGTGTGGTAGAAAGGCCAGCTCCCCAGTCCATGGGCCTGGATTCAAAAGAGGGCAGCTGTGAGTTAAATCACCTCATCATTTCCTCTCTTGCTCAGAGCAGTGTGGCTGGGCTCTCTCTCCTGGCCTGGCTGCCGGGAAGGTCGAACGGTAGAAGCGTGTGGAGGTACCCAGCACCAGACTTGGCCTGAGCTGCCCGCCTCCAGCACTTGCTGAGTCGGCACTGGTGGGCAGCAAGCAGCACATTTGCGAGGGCGATCTTGGGACAGGGCCACCAAATTAGGCACTCAGCTCTCAGGGCTGCTCTGCCAGTAGCCACAAAACAGTTTGGCTCTCCTGCTGCCAGCCCGAGTGGCGAGAATGGGGCTGCTTGCCCGTGATCCAGCAGAGGTCCAGCTGTTGCATCATTAGGCTCTAACTGCCCCACTAAACTTTCCCGATTGGAGCTGGTGCGCAGGACAGAACAGCCTCTGGGGGGGTGGGGAGCGGAGGGAGCAGGGCGGGAAAGGCGCCAGCGTCACCATGGCAACATGGCCAAGTGGCATCCGCTGAAGTTACTCATGCTCCGCGTGTCACGTCACGAGCATTTTTCAAGATTAAGCTGCTTACCAGAAGGGTTCAGAGGAGGCCTATTATATTTCATGGAAATGGAAACTACAGAGCAGGTCAAATTGCAAGCCGGGTGGTTTTAAGCCGGATCCAAGAAATACACTAAAAGATTCTTTAGCTGGTGCCCAAACTGGGGCCCTCACGGGGTATTAGCTACTCAAAGCAAACTTCTGCAAAAAGGACAAAAAACACTCAGAAACAAGTCTTTCGAGCCAGCATGGACCAGGCCTCAATCGCTGGGGAGGTGGGGGCAGGTGCCATCTGAGAGAGGGTCCCTGGAGTGCTAGGTGGGGTCTGCAGCACCAGCCCACAGCCCCCAAGGCTGTGATGGTGGGCACCCCTCATGGTCTGGTTCTAGCCTTTAGGCCCAGCCAGCTCATCAAGTCCCTGTGTCATCACAGGTAGCTCAGGGGCCCTGGCTGGCTGGTGCGTGTCCTGGGGTCCCTGTGGGCCTGAGGCGACTGGGCAACCACCGCTGTGGGCATGCTCACTAGCAAGCCAGCCCTGCCTTTCGGAGGCCCTCCTCCAGAGCAGAGAGTGTGGTTATCACAGAATCCAGCAAATACAATGAAAAAAAAATGAAGCAGCCTTCTTTCTGCGAGATGTTGTCATGGTTAAAAACAACAAAATTCATAAGTTGAACTTGGAAGCCAAGAACATTCACAACCAGTGAAGTTCAGCCCAATTTACTGTCACATTGGAAACAAAACAGCTCTGGGATGGCCAAATCTGAGTCTGCTAGTGTGTCTCTCTCCCTCCCCGTCCCTATCCCTGCTCTTCTGTTGCTCCTTGAGCACCTACTGTGTGCAGCGTTAGCTGGAAGGGACCAGAGAAGAAGCCCTGTCACAGGGACAACACAAGGGCAGGGGTGTGAGGGCCGCCAGAAGAGCCCTGTGTGCTGAGCAGAGGGAGTGCAGGCTGGCGGTGGCAGAGAGGGCCATCATGCATAACACTTACACTTTCTGGAACGCAAGAAAACTTCTCTGAAATCATAAAAGGTACACCATCCATTGCTGTAAAAGAACAGGAGAGAAAACGGCATTGAGACACCAGTGATGTTCAGTGACTGGGGACGGTGACAGTAACAAGTTGACATGAGCAGAGGCACCACCCTTGCACCCAGGACATGCACCTGCTGGTGGAGGCCAATGCCTAGCATGTCCTCTGAGCACCACACAGAAGTGCACACAGAGCCATGGGGTCAGAGAAGCGTCTAGAGCCTCCCCCTGGAGTCTGGCCTCTGACCTGTAAGGGGTGGGAGCTATCGGAGCTGGCAGCAGGACAGACGTGCATGCAGGTGGGGAGGTGGGATGGGACAGAGCTGTGCTCTGGGAGGTGGGCAGGGAGCACGGTCAGAGATATTCTCTTGGCTGGGAATGACACTGTATCCCAGGCTGCTGGCCCCACAGGAAAGGTCTAGGTTGGAAAAGAGAGTGACTTTGGAGTCAGAAAAACTAGGTTTGAATCCTGGCTGGGTGTTGGTGAGTTTAAGTTACGTTTAAAAGGAGGATGGTAGGGGGGCACCTGGGTGGCTCAGGTCATGATCCCCGGGTCCTGGGATGGAACAAAAAGAGGAGGATGACAGGGCTGGTAAGAAGGGGTGTGCGTGAGCCAGAAGTGGGTGGGGCAGCAGCACAGCCACCACGGTTCACTCTCCATCTCCTAGTCCTAGGTTTTGCAGCTAACTCAAGGCGCCAGTCTGCTCATTTTAACAGGACACTGGAAGAAGATGGGAATGGGTCCTTGGAGAACGAAAACACCAGGGCAGAGGGTGCAGTTCCATTCCCACAGCCCTGAGGGAGGTAGTCTTCTGGCCCATCCTGGGTCCTGCCTTAGGAGGACCGGGGGTAGGCCTGGTGATACGGTTCCCTGGAAGGGGATGTTCTCTGCTTCCCCCAACATCTAAGATGGGAGCTTCTCTGGTATACAAATGGCAGACAGTTTCTTTCAGTCCTAAGAAAGAAGCATCGCAGAAACAGAAAGAAAAGCAGGAGAAAAATAAGACAAAGAGAAGATGTTTGGGACAAATCCACTCTGATCAGCAAGATGAGCCAAATGGCTCATTTTAAGAACTGTTCATAATGTATTTCAGGGAAGGGAAAATGAAGCCGCCTCTGGTAAGTCTGAAGTAAAGGAAATAGCACAGCGGCCCCAGCTGCTGCCCTGGAAGTCTCCTTTCTTTGGAAGGCTGCTGCCCAAGGCCTGGCCCTGGGCTCGGACAGAGACACCCTTGGCCGGGGGCCTTCTCCCATCTTCGGGCCCCCAGGGCCAGGAAGTGTGACACCTTTCCAGAAAGGACAGAGTAGGGGAGGACATGGTGATCTTTTACAGTATGTCACACGTTCAGACATATGAGTGACACTGGGGCATGTGTACCTGTGTCCTCATGGATGGCTGGGAAAACCCATCCGTGAACAGACGACCCTTTAAAGACCACAAGCTTTCTAGATAGGGACAGGATGGGGTCCTACCCGAGATCCAAGAAGAGGCCATGCTCCCTTCTCAGCAATTGCCACCATCTGCCCAACTCAGGGTGTGAGCCAAGGCCTATAGCCATGGCACTCTGAGGTCTGACCCCTGATCCCATGACCCTTCCTGTGCCATGGAGACATGTGGAGACCATGGAGACCACTCAGCACCTGCCATCATTTCACAGATCAGGGCCTGCTGAGGGCACACAGGTAGTAAGCCAGAACTCCAAATCCCTTGGCCCTTCTATTGGGTATAAAATGGAATTTCTGAGAACAAATCTGCCTCTTCCAGACCAGGACCTTATGAGGTTTCGATGAGCATTATCACGTCCTCCTGAAGCCTCCAGGTGTCCCTTCTACGAGCTCCTTCTGATCAGAACTACAGGCCAGGAGGTGGGTGTGTACTGGAACAGTCCAGTCAGAACTGCCATAACCGTCTCCCCAAACCCGCTCTTCCCCGGGCCTTCTCACTCACTGGTCAGGCGCCACCCTGCTCCTGGCCATCCCGAGTCAAGAGCTGGAAGCCATGCCTACTTTGCCTCTCCTTTAAATCCCCCAAGTCCACCGCCGTCACCTGCCAGGGCCATGTCACTCTTTGTTCTCCGTACACACATCTGCACACACACACACCTTTCCCACGTCTCTCTGCCTGCTAGACAGATGGCAGAGCCCCCAGCAGAGCTCCCTTTGCACACCCCTGTATTGTACTCAGGAAGCACCTGACCAAATGCTTGGTGAGTAGCTTTCAGCTAGTGCATCTTCAGCATGCATCCCCAACCTGAGCACCCCTGATCACTCATTCACTAGGCTTTCTGCGTTAAAGACAATAGGTCAAGAACTCCCCCTCGCTGCTGACAGTGCTTCCATCTGAATGTCAGCGGATGTTCGGAGAACTTGTATCCTGAAGGGGAAGTAGGGTGACCTTCCACAGCCTAACCACCCCCTGGGAATGAGAGGCGTGGGGAGCAGTGAGAGCAGGAGTGAGGCAGAGGTGGCTCCTGTTCAGTCCAAGGCCGGCAGCCACACCAGAACCCCACACAGAGGGATTCCCAAGATGGGGGTCCTCCCTGGCATGTAAGGGCTTGCAACCGCTTCACCGAATGCCCTTTCCCCTCCTACCCTGGATGCTGACATCTGGCTGCTCTCACCTCCAGTTCCTTCCTCCACTACCTCATTCCTCAGGTGAAGTCCTCACTCCCAGACCTGGAGAATGGTGGAGGTGTGTTGGGGGCCAAGGGCCAACCCCCATATGAACAAGCAAGGTATTTGGCAAAGGCATGCCTTCTGGCCCTTGGGTAGGGTCAAAGGCAATTTCTTCACAGAGCAACTTCTTGAGGAGGCTGAAGATAGAAGACCAGAAGCGACATCCTCACCGGCCCACACCAAAGGCAGCCCTTTGGGAGGGAAGAAAGTACCCTCAAGACTGTGAGGAGAGGCAGCAGTGGCCTCAGGGTGGCCTTTGGGGCTATGCTGGCCTGGCTCAGCTGATGGGGCTCAGCAGCAGAGGCAATGGGGGCAAGACCACTCAGATCCAGTCTGACCCTCAAAGGATGCTGCCTGGTAAAGGGAGGGAGATGGGAACTTTGGGATAAATTTCTGCTTTCTCTTAGGGTTCATGATGGAAAGATGAACACAGTCTGATCCTTTTCATGTTCTCTCAGAAAAGAGACACAGGAGGCTGTGTGAGGGTGACAGCGACTGCTGTCACAAAAGAGGGGAGGCCCCTGGCCCACAAATGGTGGTGTCCATTCGGACCTACGTGAAGTGGGAGGAGTGCCACGGTACGTGACTGTGTTACAATCCCGGTGTGAGATGAGGGAGCTGCCATCTTGGTCTGCTCTGGGCTTGAGTATCAGTTCAGTGCAGGGACCAGTTCTCGAGGGTCCTCCCATGTGGCCTACGGGGAGTCCCAGGATGGTGGAGGATCTAAAGTCCCCAGGAGATGGGAGGAAGCCATCAGGCCTGATGCTCCAGGAAGGGGTCATCCTGTCCATTTTTGTTCACCATCACCCCCTGCCTGGCACACTAGAACCCAGCACCGTACCAGCACATGGAGAAGTGCAGTAAGCTGGGGGCCCTGGTCCAAATAAGACTCGAAGGTAAGCGTAATCACATGTCTGCCCATATTCTCATAGCTGCCACAGGGTGAGGGCTAGATGCACGGTTCCTTTCTCTGGGGAAGACGAAAGGGAGGATGAGAAGAGCTGGCCAAGCAGGGTCCCAGCAGAGGCCATGTGTTGGGGTGCTAGGGAGGGATCTGGTGTGTTAGGTGGAAAGTGATCCGTGGGACTGCTGAATCCCCTTCTAATTTCAAAACATCCTTTTCTACTCTCTTTATCTGGGAAGCCATTCTATATTTTAAAATATCTAGAGATTTGCCAAACATAATTCTTAAAATCAATGGCACACATTTTTCACGTGTTCTGCAGGAGTGTTCATAAATCATCTCCATCCTGGCTTCTCATGGGGGGAGCCACGTTTACTTCCTTCCTCTCTCTCTCCCCTGGTTGAAGCCAGTATTTTGTCTTCACTATTCTTTAGCGCTCCAAGACTGTGACACTCGCTCTAGCCTTCAGTATATTGCTGATTCTACTCAGAGGGACGTGTGCGGGAGAGCCAGAGGAAGAGCCATGAGTGAGGGGTCCTTGCTATCACAGAGTGACTTTCATCTCCCTACCTACCCTCCCCCTGGGGTTCACATGGGGGATCCCAGATGGACACCGCCAGACTAGTCCATGGTCATAACCCAGAAGCAGAGACAGTGCCTGTCCTTTCCTCACTGGCACCAAAGGTGGCATTCCTGGGGCACGCATCAGTCTGCTCTCCAAGTCCTTCAGCTCCCAGTGTGACATGACAAAGGCCACCCCCAAATCTGGGAGGTAACAGAGCTGTTCCCGAGGCCCAGTTCTACAAAAGAGAGAGGACAGAAAACCCACATTTGCTGGTTGCGTGCTAGATAATGGACATGTGTCAAGTCACTTAAGCCTCAACGTGATCACTTGCAGGTTATACTCAAGGAAGCCGAGGCTTAGAGCAGTCAAGTAGCTTGATGGAGCCAGGAGTCCAGATAGTGGGGGAGGGGGCGCTGCAGTAGGTGTGGTGGGAGGGCCTGGGAGGCCTGGCAGCTCAACAGCCTGGGCCTTACCTCCCACTCAGCGGGCATGGGCATGTGGCCCGGCAGGCTGCCCCACCACCCTGAGCCTCAGCTACCCCTTCTGTGAAATGGAGAGAAGATGGAGCTCCCAGGAGGCTGGTGTGAGGGTGACAGCAATTGCTGACAAGAGAGAGGAGGCCCCTGGCCCACAAATGGTGGTGTCCTTTCGGACCTAAAGCCATGTCCAGGCACACTTCCTTTTAGTACTAGGACACTTTTTCCTCTTTTTAAAAAATTTTCTTTTTGGTGGCAGTTTTAACAAAACGCTGATCCACGGCACAGAGCAGCGTACAGCAGATGAGAGCAAGGATGTGCTGTGGGCTCCGTAGTGCAATTAGCATTCTCCTAAACAAACGAGCTTCAACAGAGCTGTAATTAAGCAGGCCTGTAATTAAGTATATGCCCTTTATCATAACGATCATGCTTAAAAATGGCATGATGCATGGAGCTCTGTTATTAATGCTGTAATCCCAAACTGAAGTGCGAGTACATAGAAATCAGTGTGTCAGGCCTGTCACCAGAGTGTTTGTAAAATACATTAAAGAAAAAACCCAGGAAACAATGAGCTCATTCAACTGTTCTTTTTACAATCAGGCACTACAAGTCAAGAGGATTGTGAATGCTTACAGAATCTGCAAGGTTTAAACAAATAAAGCTCTAATCTGCTACTGTATTAATACCACCCCTGATTTTAAAGAAAGAGAAGAGGGGGGTGGATTTCTTTTTTTTCCCCAACTGACCCGAATACCTGACTTTGCTGTTCTTGGGGAAGTAGTTCAATTTGCATGCTGTATTTGTTTGGACATAAAATTGGACTCCTGCTGGCAGAGACAGCCCTGCCACAAATCTGTAGGAATTCTGCTGGCAATGGGATAGGGTTATAGTTCCTGCATCTTTCCTTCGTGTGGGAACTATCATTTTACTTGCCAAGGCGGTCCCCTCAGAGCCCCGCCTTATTTTTCAGACTTCTCCGGGCTCTGCTCAAACCCACCACTGACTAATCCCCACGGGCTCCAGACCCCGGGCCACCCCACTGCCTCCGGATACCCACAGTTGCTCCAAGCTGCCAACCCCTTCCCTCACGGACATCTCAACGAGGAAGCACTCCAATCAACACATGTATTAATTTCCACATGCTTGATAAAGAGTCTTAAAATCATGTGGCAAAAACATGTGATACTAAAACAAAAAGTCTCCATTACCAGCATCTCAACTGTCATCTGCTTATAGCTGTCATGTGGTGTTATGTGAACTGGAGTCATGGCACCTCGAAAGTACTCACAGAGATAGATGGTGGTGAATGATGTGGCTTTATTGGCAGGTAGTCACTTTCAGAATAAAGTTAAATGCAGCTGGAATGGAGGGAAGCCTTTAACCCTGGCTACCTGCTTGTAAATAATCAGCAACCTGAACCTCTCTTCTCTCCTGTCCCGTGGCTTCAAAAGGCCTTTACAATTTGTGACGGGAAAGATGCTAACAATCTTAAGATCTCAAGGCCTCAAGACCTCAAGGCCATTGCTCAAAACTCATTTGCAAACCAAAACACCAAGCCTGATTTGCTTTCTCAGAGATTTCACTTTGGGGATATTCCTTGGAAGATATTTGTAGATATCTCCAAGACTGTCTGCTCGGTGACATTCCAATTGAGTCCACACCAGGCCAACAACTTTCTTCTGGATCCCCAAAGTAATTTGTTCTGCCAGTTATTCAAAGGCCAGAAAATAGACTTAGCAGCCACAGTAACCTCCCAAGGCTGTCAGTACTGTGGGGAGGAGGGAGTGGGCACCAGAGTCAGACACACATGAGCCCCGGCCTGGCTCAGCCACTTGCTGGCCCTGGGGCTTCGGGCAAGTCACTCACCTGGGCTGGGAATTGCACCTGTCAAGGGATATCCATGGCCACTCCGTGGCACGAGCGGGCCGAGGGGATGAGCCTGCAGAGGAGTGAGGGCTGAGCACAGCTGAACCTGCGGCAGGCACTCAGCAAGTGGTAGTTACAGGCGATTGGCAGACACCAAGCAGGCACTGCTCCTCAGAGGTGTGATTCAGGCTGGATCCACCCTTGACTTGGGACAAGTGTTTAATCCCTCTGTGCCTCTCTTTCCTCAACTGTAGAAGGAAGGAAATAATCCTACCTGGATTGCTGTGATGTTTAAAGGGGGGTAAGAACATAAAGCCCCTGGTCACTCCCTGCTCACTCTCACCATAATCATGCCCTTCCAAGGAAGTAGACCCTTTCTAGTTTTAACTAGAATAAACAGCAGGTGGAGAGCCAATGAAGGTTTGCTGCTATTAGGAGCAACCACATGCCTCTGGAACACAGCTGTGGCCTAAACAAGCAGTTTAATCCACAGCCAGTCCTGGATGGAGGAAAAGTCTTGATATAGGACAGGACAGGCCTGGCCTCTAGCTGCTCAAGGGTCTGTGTGGCTGGTGGAACATCAGGTACCATCACCTGCTGGCGGGGCCTGGCTGCATGGGCACGAGGGTCTGCCTCCTCTTAGAGGCCCTTCATGGTCTCCTCAAGACTAACATGCAGGCAGGGTCTGACGGACGAGTTTTCAACTTTAGGATGGTGCAAAAGTGATACACACTCAGTAGAAGCCGTACTTCAAATTTTGAATTTTGATCTTTCCCTGAGCTACCGATGAGCCACTGTATGATCCTTTCTCTTGGCACAGGGCAGTGGCAGCTCCTAGGCAGCCAAGTGACCACGAGGGTCGACAGCACATCCAGTGACAGCCATTCTGTCCCCGGATAGCCATCCGGGGGACATACGGGGTTTTTCATTTTCAGTACAGTATTCAGTAGATTACAAGAGACATTCAATATGTTAGCATAAAACAGCTTTTGTTAGGTGATTTTGCTCAACTGTGACTGGTTCTGGGTACGTCTAAGGTAGGCTAGGCTAGGCTAGGCTATGATGCTTGGTAGGGTAGGTGCAGTAGACGCATTTTCAACCTATGATGGGTTTGTTGGGACATACACCCATAGTGAAAGGAGGAAGATCAGTATATTTTTAAGTTGTATTTTTTACCCCCCTCAACAAAGGAATACACTTCCTAAACAAACAGTTCCAACAGTACAGCTAAGTTAAAGTGAATCCAGAGTCCTGATCCCAGACTCTGCTCAGGGCTAGCCCTGGATGTGGTCTATGCACAGTTCCTGGGGACAGTCCCCAGCCTGTTGCTATGCATGTACAGATGTGTTTGCATATACGGAAGAAATATAGAATTTTGCTTTGTATGTGTCTGTCCTTTTCACAAAAATAGTATCACAGCATAACTGTTCTGCAATTTGCTTTTTTTTTTTTTCCAGTAACTATCAGAGAGTTCCCTGTTGGTAGCTATAGATGTATCTCAATATTTTTAACAGCTGAACAGAAGTAAGAGTAGAGAGACAACCAATGGCCAGCTGATAAGGAGCCCTGTCTGCCATTTTAAGTAGCCTGTGAGCCATGGTTTTTGAGCTGGAGAGAGACATGTTCATGTTTATATTTTAGGAATGGCTCCCTGGCTGTGGAGAGAAGCATGGATTAGAGGGAGTGAGGCTGGAGGCAAGACCACCAGCGAGGAGGTTCTGGTAGTCAATCAGGTGAGGGATGCTGGTGGTGGTGTTGAGGACTGTGACAGTAAGAATGGAGAAGAGGGGACAGATTGAGGGGTATTTAGATGTACGTGGCAAGTGGTTGCGGTAGTGGAAGGGGGAGGAGCAGAGGGAAGAGGCAAGGGTGAGTGTGAGATTCTGGCTTAACCATCGAGAGAACGGAGGCTGGGGGAGAAGTGTGGGGTAAGCCGGTGGGGTCCCTTGGCTATGTTGGGTTTGAGGGGCTTGTGAGACATCCCAGAGGAGACAGATACTAGTTAACATGGTTGGGACATTTTTAGCAAAATGCACAATTAGTTGGTAAGGACCACCCGGATGGAAATACAGAAGTGAGGTGGCCTGGGAGGATTTGGGGCTTCCAGCCTGCTAGTGATGGAGGCATGAGAGAAGGTGAGCAGCTCTGGGAAGAACACGTGATGAGAAGAGAGCAGGCCCAGGACAGGGTGGTGAGGAATGTTAACATCTGATGCTCGTGCTGAGGAAGAGAAGTCAGCCAAACGACGGGAAGAAGATTCAAGCATGCTCTGTGATGCTGGATCAATACTGGAGGTGTTGGTATAAGCTTGGTTTTAACAAGCAGATATAGATACATGAACACACAGGTATGTATGTGTTCACACACACACACACTTATATGCATGTGTACACCCACATATACAAATGGTCATAGATTTCTATCTATCTGCTGATGGCCCAGAAGCCATGAGCACACCTAGTGTCCAAATTTGTGGGTTCTAGTATTCTCCTCTGAAAGAAACAAGGGCTTTTTACAGAAATGGCTGATGGGGGGGGGCAGGCAGGGAAGGAACAAGCCTGGGACATGTTGTTGCACCATAAAGTAAGACATCCTCAAAGAATCCTCAAAGAATACTGGGAACTCAGCAGAAGTACCCAGGAGCCAACTCGAAGGGGCACCCACTAGCTAATATGGAACAAATTGAGTGTCCAAATAAATAATGACAATAATGAATTAGAATCAGCCTCCCCTCCCCTCCCAGTCCACACCAACATGCATACACCTGGGATAAGGGGAAGCTCTTCCTTAAAATAAAATGCCAATACATATTGAAGGAATGATGGACTTATAAAAATCAATGGGTAATTTGATGAGGAATGAACTATTTCCATAGTCCCGAAGCGTTTCCCACTAAAGACCTTATTAATTACAAAAAAAGAAATAGTAACTTTATGGTAAGGAAACCTGGCAAGCAGCACAGTAAGCAGGTGACCCCAGCTGGGTCATGCCAACAGCACAAACTTCCAGATAGGATGTGTGTAGGACACAGTTAACAGCTGACACAGTGACCGTGACGAGGAAGAGAGCTGGCCTTGAGGCTCATGGGCCTGTCAGCACTTGCAGCTCGGTGTCTTCATGTGAGGGTGAGGGGCTGGGCTAGACTCAGCTGGTGCTGATTGGTGACTTTCTTTTCTTAAAGATTTATTTATTTTAGAAGAAAGAGAGAGAGAGCTTAAGCAGGGGTTAGGGCAGAGCGGAAGGCAGAGAATCTCCAGCAGACTGCCTGCTGAGTGAGGAGCCCAACACAACACGGGGGTTGATCCCAGGACCACAGATTATGACCAGAGCCCAAGTCAAGAGTCAGATGCTTAACCGACTGAGCCACCCAGGAACCCCCTGATCTATGACTTTCAAAAACTGCCTGCTGCTGCCTGCTGTTCCTCCCCCAGGAGGTTCTGATTTCCTTGGTCTGAGCCATGGCCCCAGGCATCAGTAGCTTTTCAAGGCTCCCAGAGGATTCTCAGGTGTGATTAGGTTAGAGTAGCCCTGGGCTAGGTGAGGTCTAAAATCCCTCCTAGCTGGACATTTTTCTGTCTCAGAACCCTCGTATTAAGTATGTGCTGGTGGGGCACACAGGTGGCTCAGTGGTTGAGCGTCTGCCTTCGGCTCAGGGTGTGATCCCAGGTTCTGGGATCGAGTCCCACATCGGGCTTCCCTCGGGAAACCTGCTTCTCTATCTGCCTGTGTTTCTGCCTCTGTGTCTCGCATGAATAAATAAATAAAATCTTAAAAATGTACTGGTGATCTGACACCTTTGTGAAGCCCCAGAGATGCAATTTCCAAACCCATCGTAGGTAACAGCTGGTTTCTAGCTGACTTCTCTAGCCCTCCTATGGGTTCTACTCATAAAACCTTCTGAGAAGCAACAATCACAAAGGGTAATAGTAGGTTCTGGTCAGATGCCTCCCTGTCTTGGCGTCAAGGAGCAGGGAGAGAAGGGGTCCCAGGCTTCTGTATGTCTGAAGCCAGTCCTGACCCACCACCTCCTGGAGAGGGCCGCAGCGGGGTGTGTCTGGGGGAAGAGGGGCATGCCAGGGTGTGTAAACCTCCGAATGGCCCTGTGAGGTGTTGCCACAGCCACTATGAAGTGCAGAAGGGAAGGGACCTGTTGGGGCCACAATGCTGGCAAGTGACAGAGCTGGTGTAGAGAGGGAGATATTCCAGGTCCACTGCCTTCCCACTGTGTGGAGGATGAGGTGGCGATGCCTTCCTCCAAGGAATGAAAAGGTCCTCTACAGATGGCAGCAGAAAAGCCTAACTGAGAAGAGTGAGAAAGCGGATGGAAGGTGTGTGGAGAGGGAAGGTGTCTGGGAGCCACCACCTGCAGCGTTTCTGGGCACTCTCCCAGGAACATGCTCATGGCCAGGACAAATACACCCGCTTCAGAGGTCTCGGCAATTCATTTTCTTATTTCCTTTTCTTCCTTCCTTCCTTTCTTTCATTCAAGATTTTATTTGAGACAGAGAGAGAACAAGTAAGGGGAGGGGCAGAGGGAAAAGCATACTCCCCCCTGAGCAGGGAGCCCAATGCAGGGTTCAATCCCAGGACCCTGGGATCACGACCTGAGCTGAAGGCAGACACTTCATTGACTGAGCCACCCAGACACCCGGCAGTTCATTTTCAAATGTCATAATTCCATAACCAGCAAATAAGCTTCTGTCTAACTGCTCAAGTACTTTATCAATAGGATGGTAGCCTTGAGTATCACCCAAACGGGAACAGCAGAACCTCATTATACATTTTATTTAAGATTTGAAGACAGACTGCTTACCAGCTAAAGAAAAATGGTACAAAAAAAAAAAAAAAAGAAAAATGGTACAAAACATAACAGCACAGAGTTCTTCTGACCTTGACCAGTGGGATCAAATTCCCCAGGACCCCCAGGGTGGCTCAGCGGTTTAGCACTGCCTTCAGCCCAGGGCGTGATCCTGGAGACCCAGGATCAAGTCCCACATCAGGCTCCCTGCATGGAGCCTGCTTCTCCCTCTGCCTCTCTCTCTCTCTCTCTCTCCGTCTCTCATGAATGAATAAATAAAATCTTTAAAAAAAAAAAAAATTCCCCAGGACCTGGACCTGGTCATCCCCCCAGTGCATAAGAGAAGCTTAGACAAGAGTCTTGGAGCTAAGGAGGGGGGGCGGCCACAAGAGGCTGCCTGAGCCGGCCCCAGGCTTCAGCCTCTCTGTGCTGCCAAGCGGTTCCAAGAGACCAGGTACAGTGATAGGCAGGTAAAAACCAAATAAAACGGGACCTCCAAGAGAAGTCTGACAGCAATCTAAACCCAACTTATGTTTGTGTAAGACTGCATTGCTCGTGTGCATTCAAACGAGGTCATAACTTAACAATTCAACTTAATTTGAAGAGGAAAAAAAGGCATTTTTATGTCTTGTATTTTTCTTGATTTTACAGAAAGCTGAAATACTGAACTTCCTGGTTCAAAGCCAAAGGCCTAGCCATTGTTCCCCTCATGAAGCTGGACCTGTAAGATCCACCTAAGATCTGGTTGAGGTGGGCAGGTGCTGCCGATCCCCATGGCTGGGCATAGAATGCCTCAGGCCTGGAGTTGGGGCAGGGCAGAGGAGCACACACACTGGACAGCAGGGCGTTTCCAAACTGCATTGTTTTCAAGAAACTCTGCTCTGGGAAATAGCTTCTCTCACAAGCAGCCTATCACCTTGTGAGAGTGGACACAGCTCCAGTGGACAAGCTCTCTGGACCACAGTGATGCGAAGAGAAAGTTCCGAGACAGAACTGATGCCTGAATGGACACCCACCTTGATTTGGAAATCCTGGAGAGCACGTGGTCTCACTTGCTGAGTCTGTGAAGCACAATGTCATAAATTACCCAGATCTCAGATTTAATATTAACCTTTAAAGGGCATGTCACAAAAATGTATTCTCTAAATATTGGTTGTTAGTTCACTTTGTAAGACTGTCGTGGAGAAGAGGTGTGAGGCTGCCACCCTTCTCTGACTGCACCTGTCACGGGCACCTCCTGCCACCTGACAGTAATTCCAACTGAACTCAGCAGCCCCACGAACGAACAATTCAGCCATCCACGCGAACCACAGCCCAACGAGCTCAGCCTCAAGATTTAATAATAGAGCCTGCGAATATTACTCTAATTTCTAGAGCTGATGAACTTTCAGAGGCAACGCGAGTTCAAATAACAAGCACACACATGACAAAGAACTTGAATCCGAGGTTCTTTGAACTATCCGGTCTAATAAGCACTTGTTCCTTCCTGACAATGGGCATGTACAAGAGGAATCTAAATAATAATTGCTGTAATTATCGTGAAAAATATGCAGAGATTAACGGTGATTATGAAAATCTGTATAATTGTTCTCTGAAATTGTCGCCTGATCAAGTGGTATCTTGAGATGGCCGCTGCCAGAGAACTTTCAACACCGAACAACATGTGGGCACAGAAATGTGACATTTTGGCTTTCTCCCTGTAAAATATTACCCTGTGTTTACGAAGTTGGTTTTCATCATTTCCAAGACCCTGGCCTGCATTTTAACTCTTCGTACCAGGGCTCTGCAGAGGTTCCTAAGACACCCTTAATGGGATGCGTATGTCATTGTGGTTCAAAGCCCCACGTTCAACTTGTTATTTATTCAAATAATTAATTACTCTTGTATCCATCGAGCAGTTTGTCATGACACATTAATGACTTGATAGACTTCTATGAACTGGTGAACACAGAACAGCAGAGCGTTTTTATCGCCATTTAATTTTAAAACGATCCTGTGTGAAAT
This sequence comes from Vulpes lagopus, assembly GCF_018345385.1. Taxonomy (NCBI): domain Eukaryota; kingdom Metazoa; phylum Chordata; class Mammalia; order Carnivora; family Canidae; genus Vulpes; species Vulpes lagopus. The sequence continues at coordinate 4,485,831 of NC_054835.1, read as the reverse complement.
TATCTAGTCGTGAGTGATGGGAGCATAAAGAACAGACTCAGCAAAGCCCCTTTTGGATCATTGCTTTATTAATGGTAACGTCAGGGAAATGAAAAATGCTAACATTGTCATATTCCGCTGCTGGGCGGAGACGGATGGCTGGGGGACCGGGCGGGGGCTCCCAGCGCTCACTGCCAAGAGCACGAAGCCCCTCCAGGCGCCGGGCCGGCGGGACCCAGCCTCATGCACCCACAGGCTCCGCGAAACCACCTCCGTGCCCGGCTTCCTTTCCAGTTTATGGCTCTCAACATCTATTACTTTGTGTGTGTGGTCTTTTTTTTTTCCTTCACTTGAATTTTCCACTAGTGATATAAAGCACTCTCACGAAAACATTTCACTTTATTGCTTTGAACATTAAACGTTATTAATCCAATAGAAAAACGTTAAAGATATTGCTGTCACCTTTAAATGTGAAATGATATTAGGCGCTAAAAAAACGCTGGGTTGGTAGAAAAGATGTTCCCTTAGTTTTCCTTTCAAGTCTTGAGATAACCGTTTTGGGTTGATGATAAAATAATATTTCTACATGGCTCACAGCACAACATCTGCTTCAAAGACACTTCCTTTTCAGCTATTCTTTTTTTTTTTATAGCGAAAATTGTTTCTCAATTGTTTTAATTACAAACTTGGGAATCTATGCAAACTACTTCCCAGCAGTGTGATTCAAAGACAATAGACAGCAATCCCTGAAGGGCCACGGAGCCAGCCAGCGGGCAGAGGGGGCTCTCTGCCGGCCACGTGCTCGCTCCGCTGGGTACACAACAGAAGAGGCGGCAACACATTGTTCCCGCCCTTTGCTGAGAGAGAAGAAAGGGTGGATGGATCTCTCTTCCCTCACAAGCTTCCTGCTTCTGTTTCTGATCCCAAAGAATAGCTCTGCCACCCACCTGGATGTCTAATCCTGGGGCCTGGGACAACAGGGGCTTGTTTCCATCCCTTGCACCTGCCATCAGTCCTTTAAATCCCGAAGAGGGTGGTGATGGTGGCGGTGGCAGCTCACAGTTAATTAAACTCCTACTCTGTGCCAAGCCCTGGTCTAGGTGCTTTCTGTCTACTGACAGATTTCTCAGGACAATGCTGGGTTACGTATTGTTATTCATTATTGTCATCAAACCCCCCACCTCTCAATTTCACAGAGAACATTCAGGCTAAGAGCAGTTAAGCAACCTGCCCAGGAGCTCACGGCCAGCAAGATGCAGAGGTGGATCTGAACCCAGGGAGCTGCCCCTTCCCCACAACACTACCGAGCCTCTTAATTCTCTCTGTAGCATTCTCTCCACAGCTCTGCACTTGTGGGATGCCCACCCCTATGGCTCTGACATCAGCTGCTCCATAACTCTATTCTCCTACAGAAGGGGATTTGGAAAGGAATGGGGCAAAGCAGCTGCTTCCACAGTAGATAGAAGTACAAAAATAGTTTGGGGCATAAGACCGGCACATCTATCTATCTGGTGTGAGCTGAGATGGGGTGTCAGAATTCTGAGGATAAACAAATCAAAGGATCTGAGAAGGTCCAAGCCAGCAATTTAGTTTCATGGAAATGCTTAGTTTAGTTCAGTTCTGTGGAATGCTTTCCTTTTCCAGGTGGAGATACTTGGGTCTGGGTGCTCATGACTTCCACACAGACATGTCCAACAAGGCAGCAGCAAAGTGGGAACTCAAGCCCTGGTTGCCTGAGACTCCAGGCTGCCTCCACCCAGGACCTGCCATCTTATGCAGTAAGCACTGGTCCCCGCATGGGAGCACAGCCTCATTTTGCCCCATCAGCAGAGTCCGAGCAGAGCAAGCAAATGTAGCTAGGTGGGGATCTGCAAGTTCAGAGACTAGGGGTCACAGATTCATGTGGGAGACTGCTAAGGGGCCTCTCAAAGAGACAGAAATCTTCCAGAGCAGCTGAGACAGGTATAGGAGACAACAGATGCCACAGGCAGGAAGAACAGTGGTTTTAAGTAGGAGCCCCAAATGTAAAGTCCAGGCAGATAACCCAAACTGCAGGAGACACTGCTTCTCAGCCAGAGAAACTCCACTGTGAAGCCAGCCCATGGAAAAGAAGCTCTGACCATAGGAAGCCTCTGTCTGGAGAGCAGTCACATCCCTAGAGATGACAAGTGGCATCTCTGTGGGAGAGGTGCTAGTCCAGACAAGTGAGGGAGATAAGGCAGGCGCTGGTAAGCTTGGCTTCTGTTAGTACTTTAGAGATGGGTGTCTTCAAAGCTGGTGCCCCCACTCTAGAGACACATCCTTTCTCTCCAAACCACAGGTCCTTAAACTTCCAAGTGTGTCAGAATGGTCTGGGATGCTCATTAAAAATGCAAGTCCCGGGCAGCCCCGGTGGCGCAGCGGTTTAGCGCCGCCTGCAGCCCAGGGAGTGATCCTGGAGACCCAGGATGGAGTCCCACGTCAGGCTCCCAGCATGAAAGCCTGCTTCTGTCTCTGCCTCTCTCTCTCTCCTCCCTATACATTCTCATGAATAAATTTAAAAAAATCTTTTAAAAAAATGCAAATCCCTAGCTTCAAACCTCCAGACTTTGACTCAGGAACTCTGGGACACCATGAGAAGCTCAACTCTGTGCCTGGAGCCAGAGGGTGCTTCAGTGAGGTCTTGTGGGCACAGTTCTGTGAAGCTTTTATCCACACACACGACTCTTTGTTGCCTGTAAGGATCAACTGTGGCATGGGCAGGCAGTACCGTAGTACCGGTCACAGCTGTCACTTGGTGAAAGGCTTGGACTTAGTGCTAGACACTGTGCTAGACCACATCACAACCCAGAGAGGCAAATGGGGTCACTGTCTCGTGGCCATGAGAGGCAAGGGAGTCATGCTTCCAGGTCAAAGGGAGGCCAGCAGTGTTCCACTTAGAAGGCCAGGTTCTTATACACTCCAAGGTAATTTAAGACAAGATATCAAGAAGTAGCAGGGCCAAAGCACAACCAGGTACTCCACTAAGTAATTATTTATCACTTGTTAGGAGACCTGACCACGGGTTTCTCTTTGTTTATATATTTTGATATTTTGCAGACTGAACCTCTAAAACTCATAAGATGTTAGGAACCCAGGGAGGTCCTTGGTCTGTCTCTGCATCTGCAGTGAATTTCCTGAGCACTCAGGGTTTCTATGGCTTTTACCTTCAATTGTAGGAAAAAAAAGGTAACATTCAGATAGCTTGAGACTGTCTTTTCTGGAATCCAGACAGAAGGCTTTCTTTTTCCCTCTCTCTCTATACCTAACTCAAATTGAGCTCTTCATATTTTGAAGCTAAGGAACATATTTCTAATGTGGGCTTGATTCTTGAGTTTCCTTCTTAAACCTTTCTGGGCGTCCCCGAGTAATGACTTCCAGCCACTTGAAAATCTGCCCTGAATTTTTCAAAGGGACCCTTTGGTCAGAACAAAGTATGAGAAGATACATTTCAGTGGAACCTAACAGCTTCTTAAAAAGACACACGTCAGTAATTTCTCCACTATGACAGTTTAGGAGCTGCAGCCCTGGGGAGGAGGAACTATAGGCAGGAATTGGGGATGCCTAACAGGAAAGCAGGGGCCTGTCCTTAAAAATACTTTCTGTAAAGCCCCAGGAAAGCGGAAATGTTACGTGAATTTAAAAACCAAAAACCAGGAGGGGAAACAGAAACCATGAGGGTTGGCAAAGCTAGGGGTCTGCATGGAGTGAGGGCCTCAGCCCAGGGGAGGAGTAGCCAAGAGAAGAGGGAATTCAGACTCTCAGAGTTGTAAGACTTACCCGGTGACCACATTCAGCGCCTTTTGACTTCCTTTTGGGATTGACTGCACACCCATTAACTCCTTTTATCCTAGTTTCTACCCTCTGCCAGTGAGGGCACTGTTCCAGTGTCACCATGACGACACCAGAGCTCAGAGAGGTATATGGGCTTGCTCAATGTGGCTCAGTGGGCCCGTAATGGAACTGGGTGTTGGATATGGGCCTCCTGACTGCAGTGTAATCATTTATTGGGTCAGTGGAAAAACCACTTGGGCAGAGGTCTGGAAAGGACCCCAGATCCCAAAGTCAAAGGCTGCCTCTCCATGAGAGAATATTCAAGGCTGCTGGTCTGGGGGCTCTGGGGGCTTCAGAGGGCAAGGGGGTATTAATAGTTTGCTCAGTCTTTATTAAGAACAAGTTTGCAAGTGGTCTTCAACAGACACCCCCTGAAACCACACCTCTTTTTTGGCTTTTTATTGTTTTGGTTTTGGTGGAGAGGGGGCCCCAATCGGTGGTACTCTCGGCTCCATTCCGTCCAGGCTGTTGGACAAACACCAGACTGTGACTTCATTTTCACCTGAGGTTGAGAAAACATGAGGTGGCTTTCAATGCTGCGCCTGTAAAATCCCACGTGGCTGGGAGTAGGGGTGCTGCTCCAGCACGCCTTTTTCCCATCTGTAGGATGAGATGCGACACTCCTGTAATCTCCATGAAGTCCCCACCACCCAGGGCTACCTAAGGTTGGATAAAATATGGAGAAGGCAAAGTATGGGGAGCCATGTCCTTACTCCTGAAGTGGGCTCTCCCTGCTGGTACCTGAGGACACATTTGTAGTGTCTACTGTTGGTGGAAATCCTGAAGGTCACGACATGTAATAATTTGTCATTTTGCTAAAGCAAAAACTGCAATTCCACGTGTGGGGAGTCTGGCCAGTAAGTCAGCCCAACACATGCCTGGCACCTGAATTCAGCCCAACTGGGCTACCCACCACTTCTCTCCTGCAAAAGCATTAACTTTCTTGAAACGACTATTTCTTATTTTGTAAGACTGATATCACCAAGGAAGAAGGGGAGATTGAGAGAGGTAGAAGAAAATGAAGGGGTGTGAGCAGCGTGTGGACTGCTGACTGCAAGCCGTGCGCTGGCAGTATGGAAGGAGGGGCGGGGACCCGGGATGGTCTGGCTTCTGGACCTGGTGGCTGGACGGCACTGGCCATCCGTGTTGGTGAACCTGGCCTCCGCTAGAAGCAACAGCCTTCTCAGATGGAGGCAAGGCGGCCCCAACAGAGGGCCTGATCTCCTTCCTCCCTAGTTCTGAAGCTGTCTTCACTTTCAGCCAGGTTCTTGCCAACGTTCTGAACATCCTGAGGTGGGGCGGGGGGTAGCACAGGCAGGGGTAAAAATGGGAACCTCAGCCAAGCACACTTTATAGCCTGATTAGAAAAAACTTGGGTCTTGGCTCAAATCTTTTTGACATAAACAGAACTCCCAGTTAAAAATTATTAACAGTGATGTAATATATGGAAGAATTTATTTTAGTGACAAAATTTATTTAAATAACTTTATAAGTGACATCAGTTTTTATTTATAGAATCATTAGTTCTAAAGGTTCACCCAAATGGTTCACTTTTATGTTCCTACATTTTGTGCAGGGAATTATGCGCTAAAGAGCTGTTTCTAAATTTCGGCACTTGGGAACATCTTGGGGAATCATCCTGTGAAAACATTTATGGTCTAATTATTGTGTTAGGAAGAGACATTCAAGATGACCTATCAAAGTTTATTGTTCTAGAATCACCCATGACAGCAAAACCATAACAGAATGCATTAGAGTCTCAAAAATGCTCTATACCCCAATTATTCAGTGGGGTCTTCTTGGGGCTAAACACATGCAGCCGTTAAAAACCGACCATGGCCACACTGCCAGCCTTTGCAAGGTTATCCTTGCTTGCAGCTGGGAAATTCCTTTGGTTCTGACCAGGACCGCGGTCTCATCAGCCCAGCCTGAGGCCACGGGTGCTCCCAGTTGCACAGACTGTGGTTTGCAGGAGTGGCTGAAGAGCTGTGAACAGTGCCCCACCAGGGAAGGTTTTCCTCCAGAAGAACAGAAAGGCCAATTTGGCGCCCCGCCCCCACTGACCAAGACTGGGAAGGCGATGAAGAGGCTGGAGCTGTGCGCCCTTGCGTGGCCTTGAAGTAAGCTGGGAGAATATTTAGGAGGACAAACTAGAGGCAGCTGCAGAGCTTTTGTGGTTAAGGGGATCAAGGGGGCAGAGCAAACACATTTTAACAGCCAGACTCCTCCCTTTACACATGTGTAAAACCTTTGGAATTTCACTGGAAAACTTTATTTCAGAGGTAACTTTGAAGTTTGGAAATAAAAGCAGAGAGGCTATTTTTCAGTCCAGAAAGAATGGTTTCAAACTGAAGGGCCCAAAGGAAGGTGCTAATGGGTGTAAGTCATACTGACTCCAGGGGATGTGCTCTGTGCGTTTGTTTGTCTCTGGAAGCTTTTCCTCTGTTACTGTGTTTCTTTCTCAGATTGGTTTGTTCTCTCTCTCTCTCTCTCTCTCTCTCTTTCCTATCAGGGCCTGGTGATCCTGCACCCCAGGCCTGGATGGTACCCGGGTTGATAATGATGATCCAGAGAGAAGCAGAGGCTGTGTGCGTGTGTGCGCGTGTGTAGAAAGAAACTACATGAGCTTTATAGCTGAGCAGACACCAAACCCGTGTGCCTAACTACCTCCTCCATGAGGCACACACAGGGCTAGCGCTGTTGGAAATAGGGTTCCTCCACAGCCCATGAGCAGAGAGGAAACGGTCACTGAAATGTCCAACCTTAGAGTTAAAAATAAAACTCCTAATTTGAGAGCATCACATGGACAAATGGTGACTCTGCCGTTCTACCTCTGAGCCCTTGGATCCCTGTCCTGCCCCACCAGGACCCTGGCCCACCCCCCCTTCAGCTGGCTTCCCTCATTCACCAGGGACCAGCCGCCTCATGGGCAGGGATGCCGAGCGCCAGCTGTTCAGGGAGAGCTCACAGGGAGGTGGCATCCTTGTGGGGTTTGTGTACATGACACCAACACCAGCAAAATAAGATGCTCAATAAAAACTTCTTGCATCGAAGAAACAGGGGTCTTATTTTTCATTGTTATGAATCTCACAGCTGATAAGAAAAGACACACTAGAAGTGCCTTAATCAGACTTTCCTATAATCCCTACTTAACAAAGACTGACCTGAAGCTCAAAGGCAGTGAAGGGGCTTGTCTTAAGGGCAGAGCTGCTACTTGGGTCCCAGGGCTTTAAAATGAAACTATCTGCTGCTAGAGTTGCCATCCCACACCCCATCACAGGCCACTTGTCCCAGAGAAAGAACTGGAAGTTGCTGAGCATTCCACAGCTCTTTTATATTCCGTGTCGGTTAGCAATTATCCCTGAACATCCCCTCCTTTCCTCCCTTCTAAGAGATTCCAATTATTCTTCCAATCATTTCAGCCAACACACTTACCCCAACCCAAATCACACTCCCAAACAACACACATCTGAAAGCAAAGGCACTGGCAAACGGGCTCGGACAACTCTTTCCTTCCTCTGCCGGGTGGGGCACTTTCTACCTCTTAACCCAGCACAGAGAGGAGGCTGGCTGAACAGCCGCCAGGTTATTCCCAGCAATATTCAGAACAGAATCAGTATCCAGTACCAAAAAGCTGGAGGCCCCCAAGTCACCAAACAGATCTGCCTCACTGGGGAATACCATTCCCTGGCTCCCCTACCAACTCCGAGGACAAGTAGGCCTACATGCACCTAACAGCTGAGTGCTGGCTTTGTAGAGTGCCCTAGGCTAATGGCAAGGGCCTGTCTTCTGTGCCTTTTTATTTTATTTTTTTTATTTTTATTTTTTTAATTTTTTATTTATTTATGATAGTCACAGAGAGAGAGAGAGAGGCAGAGACACAGGCGGAGGGAGAAGCAGGCTCCATGCACCGGGAGCCTGATGTGGGATTCGATCCCGGGTCTCCAGGATCGCGCCCCGGGCCAAAGGCAGGCGCCAAACCGCTGCGCCACCCAGGGATCCCCTCTTCTGTGCCTTTATGGCTCAAAATAAAGCAGAGTGACTGGCAGGAGGCAGGCCTCAGGGTTTAATAAATGGCTGGCTGAAGGGCCTACATCCCACTCTGGGAACCATGCTTGGTCTGTTTTTTACACTGCAAATTCTGCTTGGAAGTCTTGCACGCACGGCCAAATGGGTGTGCGTGCATTTGCACGTGTGTATGCACGCCTACAGGCGGGTGCACCCACAAAACAAAGATCCTCCTGGGCGCTTGGGAATGACTTTCCTTTTTTTTTTTTTATTTTATTTATGATAGTCACAGAGAGAGAGAGAGAGAGAGGCAGAGACATAGGCAGAGGGAGAAGCAGGCTCCATGCACCGGGAGCCCGATGTGGGACTCGATCCCGGGTCTCCAGGATCGTGCCCTGGGCCAAAGGCAGGCGCCAAACCACTGCACCACCCAGGGATCCCTGACTTTCCTTTTTTAACCTGCCTGAGCAAAAGAAGGCACCTCTGCTGCTGACACCTCAAAAGTCTGAACGAGGCTTGGGCTGGTGGACCCCTTGCTTCCCACACATACAGGGGCTGCTGGGAAAGGAGTTTCCCAACAACGAGTGAAGGGGGCTGAGGAATGAAACACTGTGACTTTCATAACCACCCAGCTCTTGACATTCCAGGTATCCTCAACCAGCCCACAAGGAATTTACACGGACTCTGCCAACAGTGCAGGATCAGTCGCACGAATTGCCTAATCTGTTTTTTATTCTGCCTGGCTTGTCATTGCTTACCTGTGCCCCGAGGCTGTGAGTTCTGGGGCATCTTTAAAGCTAAATCGTTAAGATAAATAAATGCTTTCCAAGGATATGTGTCCTGGGCACCCAGGCCAGGCCCTCCAGCATTCTCTCTTCCTACCTCTGGAAGGCAGGGGACGAGGGCAGTTCCACCCCTGAGTTCCCTTGTGCCCCCTCCCCCTCCTTCTGCTCCCTCATTTGAACTCCTGCTGCTTGCAGGGCTTGACCACATCCGCTCCTCTCTGAGCCGTGGTCTGGTCTCCTCTGAGCATAGGGGTCCACTGGGTGCAGCTCTCAGGACCTTCCCCTCAACAAGTGATCACAGCCTGTCCTGACCACTCCTCCACCTACAAGGTGCCCCAAAGGGCAGACCCCCTTCAACCATTCCCCTCTCCCTGCTTCCCCAGCTCACTCTGAGGATGAGCACCTGCTGTGGACCAGGTGTCTTGCAAGTTCTATCTCACAGAATCTTCGCTGTGTTCTTGGAGAAAGCTTTTCACGCCTGTATTTCTGCTTCTACAGGAGAGGAAAGAGAGTGTGGCAGTTGAGAGGAGGGCTAACCTGTGTAAGTGGTAAGTGAACTAAGTTGTCTGTGCCTTTGTTTCTGGAGCTGTGCACTCGGATTAAGGAAGCCTCCACCTCTTAAGGTTGTCAGGGCAGAAGAGACAGTTTGGGGAAAGCACTCAGAACAGGGACTGATGCTATAAATGCTAGGTAAGTGCTATTATCATCATTCACTTTCCAAATGTGAGCAATGTCCATTCTGGAAACACTCCATCACTGGGCCCTCCACCCCAACCCTACAAAAATCCGTTTCCTGTAAATAATCCTCATATGGGAGAGGAAGCAGGGCAGGTGCCCCTGAATCCACGAGGCTGCCGTGACATGACAAATAAGCTGCAGGCTGACAGTGTCTCCAAGACATATTGGAGTTTACTTTGTCATTTGGGCTTGCCATCTGTGCCACCCCAGAGGGGGCTGGCTTCCCAGGCTGCTCTGGGAGCAAGTGGGAGAGTCCACCAGTCCCTGGACAGATCTGCAAGCTCAGCTGGCCATCCGTTAGGCTGCCTAATGAGAGAAAATGGAATTTGCCCACTGCCTTCCTAGGAGCCAGGCCTTCCTTCCCAGGGCAGGCCCGGGTCTGTGCCCTGCACAGCGTAGGTAACCAGCAGTGCTCAGCACCTAATGAGGCTTCCCGCCTGTGCTGCTTTGCAGCTGCTGCTGCTGCTCCGGCCTGGCCCAGGCTGCTGGCCAGAGGGGAGACCAGAGAGTGATATGAACTTGACTGCAGAGCCTGCAGTCAACTCTGACGCTTGTATCAGGAGGCTGGGGTTGTGAAGACTGATGAGGCCAAGCACCTCCCTCATGGAGGAGACCATCTAGGAAATAAGGAAACGTAAAGCTGAGAGCAGGGCGTGAAAGGCTAGGATGGGATTCTGTGGAAGCCAGAGTGCAGGCACTGTTGAGATTTACCTGCGTGATCTTGGGAAATCCACTCACCTCTCTAACCTCCTTTATAAAAATGGGGATAACAGGAACACCACCTGCTTCCCAGGGTGGTTATACATATTAGGTAAGTTCACACACGAAGGCGATTTAGCTCAACAGAGACCTTTATGCCCGAAACCAGACAGACACACCTATCACTTGCTCTTTCAAGGCAAGGCTGGTCAGGAGAGGACAGAAGCCAGTCCTCCTCACTGCAGGGAATGAGTCCAGCAGCCCCTAGGATGTAGGGCCTCCTGGGCCTTGGCCAGCCCTTCCAGGTTCAGAAATACTCCTCAGTCTCTGGGCAGGAAAGGTAGGAAGTGGCTAAATTTGCCCAAATTATAGGCTGTCCTTACTTTTAACCATGAAGAATGACTTTCTGTCTTCCTCTGGAAATGAGCCTTAGCAAGAGGGGCTGTGGGTATATTCACTCTCATCTGAAACCATGCTAATGACAGGAAACCAGGGAGGCTGTGCTATCAGGCAGACAGCCCAAGAGAAAAGGGCCTGCAGACCTCTGTGGCCCAGGATCACCCTGTGGATGCTGGTACCGTATGTGCCCATGGCCAACGGGCCTTCTCCAGTGACCCACCTCAACACACTGAAGGGCAACATGATTTCTAAAATTTGTACCACATGCTTTTGGTGGCAGGTCACAGCAAACTGGTGTGCAAGGGGCCTCATGCTTTCTGAGCCCCCAACCATTGTCCCCAGGCTCCCTGCTGGCACTGTGCACATAATCAACCACACTTGGCCCTGTGCTGGCACACAGGAGGTGCTCAGTAATGGCCGACTGAATGTGCTGTTGAACCTCACAGCCCCATGTGTGGGAGGAGTGGGGAGCCCTGCCACGGACGGAAGGATGGCAAGCCTGGGTGAGAGCAGCTGCAAGTGCCAGGAATGGTGTCTGGCCTGGAAGGCAGGTGCTTCCAATACCCCTGCTGCTTCTTCTATACTATGCCGTCCAGTGTTCTGTGTCTGTCCCTGGAGAATCACCAGGGAACATGGGAAAGCTTTACAATAGGACTTCTAGTGATCAAAATGTTGGAGTAAGGTTGTTGAATTTTTTGTTTTTAATGAATTACTTGGTGTTTCATGATGAACTCTTAAAAACAGAGTAGTCTAGTAGCAGCGATTGATCCCTTTACAACAAAGTGACTAGGTGGCAGAGAAAGACTGAGCAGGCCTAGACTTGGTACCATATGCTGGGCTGGGGGAACTCTGAAAGCAGAGCTTCTGCCCACAAGGGGTGGATGTGGGTGGCTGGCTGCATACGAGGGCACTTGAGAGGTATGTGTTCATCTTGGGTACGAGGGCGGGCTGGAGCCACTTGTGGAAGGCACAGAGGAGTACAGGCATCACCAGGGATGACTTCCAGGAAGAGCAGGACTACAGTGTAGGCTGGAGGCTGGGGAGGATGTGGGCGGGGAACAGGAAGACCTTCTGCAATGCAAGGAAAACCAAGCAAAGGCCTATGTGGGCAGCACCCTAGGAGGAACCTCAGGTGGCCAGAGTAGATGGAGGAGTGAGAGAGCTCACAGCCATGCTATGAGGCCCCTGCAAAGCACCTGATAGCCAAATGGGACAAGAGCCTTCTAGAGCATAAGGCCCCAAACACAAATGGAACAAAAAGGGGCAGATATTATTTTGATGGAAGGTAAAATACACAGTCACAAACCTTCATGGTCTGAATAACACTACATTGAAACATACAAAATAAAACGCTCAAAAATGATTAGGACATCAGAAGAAATTATAAAACAGTAAAAGCTAGCATTCTTTGGCCAAGTAGGGGATGGAGATATGGATGTGGATATATCCATCCATCCTACCTGATCAAAGAACTGTTGCGTGTGTATCTCAAACACAGTGCCTTATAGAAAGAAGACGTATTTCCAAGTGTCAATTGAATACTTACTGAAACCGGTAATACATTAGATGACAAGCTCCACTGATTTGAAAAAATAAAACATTACAGAGATCATGTTCTCTGACCAGTGTGCAAGAAAGTTAGAAACAAATTAAAATCTCACTCAGAAAAAGTACCTGAGTCAGAGAGGAAATCAAAAGTAAAATTATTGTGTATTTATAAACATGATGACTATATATCAGACTATATATCAGATTTCACCAAAGTGACACATAGACATACTTCTATAGCTTTGAATACTTTTGTTAAAAATCATAAACAAATCAGAGGCACCTGGGTGGCTCAGTTGGTTACGCATCTGACTTTTGGTTTTGGCTCAGATAATGATCTCTGGGTTATGAGCTCAACACCAGGCTCAGCAAGGAATCTGCTTGAAATTCTTTCACTCTCCCTCCCTCACTGCTTTCTTCCAGCTTCCAGGTACTCTCTCTCTCCAATAAATAAAATCTTTAAAAAAAATAAAAAAAATAATGAATAAATGAGGTGATGATCCAACTCAAATATATATATAAAGAAGCCAAAAGAAAGTAGAAAAAGGAATAAAGATAATGAAACAGAAAGACTAATGCTTTTGTAAATAGATTAAAAACTGGTTATTTAAAAAGATAAATATAGCAAATAAATCCTTAGCAAGACAAAAGGAAAAAATTAGGAATATATATGACTGCAGGTATATTAATTTTAAAATCAAGACAAACTTTTAGGTAGAACTTTATACCACTGAAGTTTATTTTATTATTATTTTTTTACTTCATCTTTTTTAAGAGGGGGTGAGGAACAGAGGGAGAGAGGGAGAATCTTAAGCAGGCTCCATGCCCAGTGTGGGGCCCAATGTGGGTCTCATGGCCCTGAAATCATGACCTGAGCCAAAACCAAGAGTTGGACCCCTAACCAACTGAGCCACTCAGGCACCCCTACACTACTAAACTCTAAAATTTAGGTGAAAGGACAGGTTTTTCTTTCAAAGAAAATACAAATGATGAAACTAAGTCAAGAAAAAGCAGAAAGCCTGAAAAAAAATCATTGTGAAAGAAAGTGAAATAAATTGGTCCTCCTCCCGGGATGCCTGGGTGGCTCAGTGGTTGAGCCTCTGTCTTTGGCTCAGGTCGTGATCCTGGGATCCAGGATCGAGTCCATGTTGGGCTCCCCGCCAGAAGCCTGCTTCTCCCTCTGCCTGTGTCTCTGCCTCTCTGTGTCTCCGAACCTCCTTTATAAAATGGGGATAACAGGAACACCACCATCATGAATAAATAAATAAAATCTTTAAAAAAACAATGTTCCTCCTCCCAAAGTACTTGCTAGCTCCCTAGGTCCATTTAGTTTTTACAGGGAAATTTTTTTTCACCCACTCCAACACTCCAAGGAATAGAAATTATAAAATTTAAGAATATTCTCATATTTGAAATAAAAATTCTGATTCTTAGATCACTCAAAAATAATACCTTAATAAGCATTAAGCCCAATCTTGTATAAATACCAAAATCCTAACTTAAATAACAGCAGCTCAGATCTAGTACTTAAATAATAATGCACCACAGTAAAGAAGGATTTATTTTGGAAATAAAGCAATTTTCTCAATGTGAAATCATCAAAATAAAATGATTCGTACCAATAAGTCAAATGAGAAAAAATGCAATATTGTATGGATAGATTTTGAAGTGATTTTTATTTGAAATTGAAATTAGTGCCTGAATTAAAAAAAAAAACAACCCACAAACTCCCAGGAAAGTGGGAATAGAATTGTTCCTTTAACATGATCAAACTCTCTCCTACATTAACACCCTACCTCAGTGTTGACCACAAAACGCTAGAAACATTCATCCCTACTAAAGGCAGGAACCAGGTAAGAATGCAAACTACTGCTACTATCATTTGTTGCTTTGGAATTTCTGGCCAACAATATAAATAAAGCAAGAAAAAGAAATGTATAAATGTTATCAAAGAGACAAAATTGTATTTGCAGATGATAATGTCGTCTACTGAGAAAACCCAAGTAAAGCAGTTGGAAGCTACTAGAAATAACATGCATAGAAGACAGGGAACCAGTTATAAAATGAAAGAACCAAGAATACTTTAAAACATATGTATAAGCAACTCCTGGATAAAATAAAGTGAGCAAGACAACCACAACAAAAATTTGAAACCTAGGAATTCGATAAATAGAAAGTAAATGATAATATTTTACTAAATGATATAAAAGAACATTTGAATAAATGGAGAGTCATGTTACACTTCTAGGAGAAAAGATCAAGTATTTTAAAGATGACTATTCTTAAATTAATTTACAGCTTTGATATTTTCTCAAACATAATCTTAAAAGTATTTTCTTTGGAACTTAAAGTGATTTTTAAATTTCAACTGGGTAAAAATTTGAGCTAGAATTACATTTTGAAAACTACTACAAAGGGTAATAAGACAGGATACCAAAATATATACGTTTATAATTGTTAAAATGTGTTGAAATAATAAATATAATAAACTAATAGCTAAAAATATGACCCTCCCATCAGAATATGTACTCAAGTCAATAGGGACACAAGCCACAAAATATAATATATATTCGATTTATGTAAGATTGTTTTCAAATGAGTTGGTTAAAAAAAAGATTTAATAAGTTGTGCTAGGACAAAGATGATTTGGAAAAACAGACCCTTACCTCAGGTTATATATCAAAACAAATCACAGATGGATTTTAGATTAAAAAAAAAAAAAGTAACAGAAGTACTGTGAGCTAGAGAAGGCCTTCCTAAAATGTGAAGGTGCAAAACATAAAGGGGAAAAAAAGCAAAATAAAAGGAGAAACCAAAAACTGGGGGAAAAAAAGTAGTGGTGACATGAGAGCAGAAAAAGACTGCTCCATTAGGAGCTGCTACATTCAGCTTGAACAACAAAAGCCAGATGACTTTAAGAGAAAAAGCAGCAAGGGCATGAACAGGAAAGGTCCAGGGGGAACCAATGGCCACCATGCAGCACACGGAAATGTGCCCATGTGGTGAGGTACCATGACCTCTTTCAAATGGATCAGGATTTTGGAAAGTAAGGCTAACCTCTCTCACATTTGCCTAAGTGTAAATGGATTCAACCATTTTGGTGGGTAATTTGTCATTACATATGGAGAGGCCTAGAAATGCACACTTACCCTAAGTGAACAAAGATGTATCTGAAGGAAAGTATTTTAGCAGTGAGGACAACGTAAATATCCAGCCTTAGAGGACCTGTTAGATAAAGTGCACTGCATACAGGAAGAAGATTACACAACCGTTAACCTTTGCCTTGGGGAAGGTGACGGAATGGCACAGAGGAAGCCTGTGACCAGGTCTCAGAATGGAATGGAAACTCTCAGCAATAAAAAGGAACAAGCTACTAGGGTGCCTGGCTGGCTCAGTTGGTGGAACATGTGACTATTAATCTCAGCGTTGTGGGTTCGAGCCCCATGTTGGGTGTAGAGATGACTTAAAATAAATATTACAAAAAAAAGTGCAAGGTATCAAGATATGCAGCAAGGATGAATCTCAAAAACATGATGCCGAGCAACACACAAAGCTACATCATGTAAGACTCCATTTATGACACATGAAACACATGGGTGATTATCATGGACTGGGCATGGGATGGGAAATGACCAGCAACAGGAATTGGAGACCTTTTTGGAATGATGGAAAAATTCTGTATCTCACTTCTGGTGGTGGTTACATGATATTTTCATGGCAATGTGACATTTACATTTGTCAAAACTCACTGAACTATACACATTAAAGGGGTGAATTTTATTGTATGTAAATTATACCTCAATAAATCTGACAAAAAGCCAGAATGGACAATTAGGTAGAAATGTACAGTAAAATATTATTAGAAAAAAAGGTTTGAGATATATCCTAAAATATTGTCTGAATTTATAATCAGAAAAGTTTGTGTCTGTTTTTGATGAAAAATATTTATCAATGAACTGTTCTGTATAGCAACAAACTTTTAAGGTTCTTATAGGAACTGCTGAGTCCCATAAGCCCTGAGGCAAAATTTTCTAGAACACCTCTGTTTCACCCCTGCAAAATGCCTGGCTCTCAACAGGTGCTCAGAAGGAGTGGTGGGAGGGCAGAGCAGCAAGAACCACCACCTAGTCCAATAGCTTCATTTTACAACTGGGAAAACTGAATCCAGAGAAAAGGAATGACTTTCTCAAGTTTGGAAGAGGTCAAAATGAGCCCTAAACCCCAGGGAACAGCACTATTTCCACCAGACTGGAACACCTGTGAAAATCCTGGTGCTAATACCTAACTATGCCAGGAGAATCAAGCTCCTGATGAGTTGAAATAAGCTACAGAAACTAAAGGAACGGATCCCTGGGTGGCGCAGCGGTTTGGCGCCTGCCTTTGGCCCAGGGCGCGATCCTGGAGACCTGGGATCGAATTCCACATTGGGCTCCTGGTGCTTGGAGCCTGCTTCTCCCTCTGCCTGTGTCTCTGCCTCTCTCTCTCTCTCTCTGTGACTATCATAAATAAAAAAAATTTTAAAAAAAAAGGAACTATAGGCCAATGTTTTCTGAACTTTAGGAAACATCTCACATCCCAGCGTCACTCATTTTTTTTCCAGTATAATGATTGACTTTATATTTTTCTGTATATCTGAAAACCTACTTTAAAATTTTAAAAAATATTTTACTTTTATTTTGTATTATTTTTAATTTTTTTTCTGAAACTCTTTTTTGTTGAAGTTGAAGCTCACTTTTTAAAAATTGCAGTATAAGTGACATACAGTATTTTATTAGTGTCAGGTGTATGTCATAGTGATTTGAAATTTTTATACATTATAGAAATGATCCCCATACGTCTAGTTACCATCTGTCACCATAGAAGTTTTTATAATATTAGGAACTATATTCCCTATGCTGTACATTACATCCACATGACTTATTTTATAACTGCAAGTTTCTACCTCTTAATCCCATCTATTTCACTTACCAACTCCCACCCAACCACCATTCCCTCGGTAACCAGAAGTTTGCCTCCTGTATTTACGAGTCTTTTTCTGGTTTGACCTTTTTTTGTTTTGTTTTTTTAATTCCACGTATAAGTGAAATCATGATACTTGTCTCTCTCTGTTTGACTTATTTCACTTAACACAATACCCTCAAGGTCCACCCATGTTGTTGCAATTGGTAAGATTTTTAGTATTTTCTTATGGCCGGATAATACTATATTGTATGTATATACCACACGTTTTTTATTCATTCATCCATCAAGGGACACTTGGGCTGCATCCATATCTTGGTTATTGTAAATAATGCTGCAATAAATGTAAGAGTACATATATCTCTTCAAATTGGTGTTTTCATTTTCTTTAAATACCCAGAAGTGGAACTGCAGAATCCTATGGTAGTTCTATTTTTAATTTTCTGAAGGACTTCCATATTTTCCATAGTAGCTGCCTCAATTTACATTCCCATCAACATTGTACAAGAGTTCCCTTTCTCCATATTCTTGCCAACATTCATTATTTTGTGTCTTTTTGATAATAGTCATTTTGACAGTGATACCACACTGTGGTTTTGATTTGCATTTCCCTGAAGATCAGTTGAACATCCTTTTATGTGCCTGTGGGCCATGTTTAAGTCTTCCATGAAAAATGTTTATTAATATTTTTGCCTGTTTTTTAAACTGGGTTGTGTTTTTGATACTAAGCTGTATACCTTCTTTATATATTTTGGATATTAACCCCTTATCAGATGTATGATTTGTGAACATCTTCTCCTATTTAGTAGGTTGCCTTTTCATTTTGTTGATGTATAAAAGTTTTTTTCTTTCTGTATAAAAGCTTTTTCAGGGACCCCTGGGTGGCTCAGCAGTTGAGTGTCTGCCTTCAGCTCAAGGCATGATCCCAGGGTCTGGAATCGAGTCCCATATTGGGCTCCTTGCAGGAGAGCCTGCTTCTCCCTCTGCCTATGTTTCTGCGTCTCTCTCTCTCTCTCTCTCTGTGTGTGTGTCTCTCATGAATAAATAAATAAATAAAATCTTTTTTTTTTTTTAAAGCTTTTTCATTGGGTGTTTTAGTTTTTCTTGCCCTTGCCTGAGGAGACTGCCTCCCTCCCCCTAATATTGCTAAAACCAATGTCAAAGAGCTTACTTACTGATTATGTTTTCTTCTAGGAGTTCTGTGGGTTCAGGTCTTAAATTCAAAGGTTTTAATCCATTTTAAATGTGTTTTTTGTAGATTATGTAAGATGGTGGTCCAGGTTTATCTTCTATATGTAGCTGTTCAGTTTTCTCAACATCATTTATTAAGGAGACTGTCTTTTCCCCCACTGTATATTCTTGCCTACTTTATCACAGATTAGTTGACTTTCTATGTATGGTTTTACTTCCAGGCTTTCTATTTTATTCCACTGACGTGTGTCTATTTTCATGCTAGTATCATACTGTTTAACTACTACAGATTTGCAGTATACTTTGAAATCAGGAAGTATGATACTTTTACTTTGTTCTTTTTCAGTATTCCTTTGGCTATTAGGAGTCTTCTGACTGAAGGCAAATTTCAGGACTCTGTTCTAATTCTGTGAAAAATGCCATTAGACTTTTGATTGAGGGCAGCCTGGGTGGCTCGGCAGTTTAGCACCGCCTTTGGCCCAGGGCCTGATCCTGGAGACCGGGATCAAATCCCACGTCGGGCTCCACGCAGGGAGTCTGCTTCTCCCTCTGCCTGTGTCTCTGCCTCTTTCTCTGTCTCTCATGAATAAATAAATAAAATCTTAAAAAAAAAAGAATTTTGATTGAATCTGCAGATTGCTTCGGGTGAATTTTAATTCTTCCAACCCATGAACATGAATTATCTTTCCATTCTTCTTCTGTGTCTTCTTCAATCTCTTTCACCAGTGTCCTATAGTTTTCAGTGTACAGGTCTTTCACCTTGGTTAAATTTATTCCTAGATACTTTATTCTTTTTGATGCAATTACAAATGAGATTTTCTCTTATAGCTCATTATTAGTTTGTAGAAACACAAGTTCTATATATTAAGTTGGTATCCTGTGACTTTATTGAATTATTTACTAGCTCTAATTTTGTGTGTGTGTAAAGCCTAGGGCTTTATGTATATAAATAATGTCATTTACACATAGTGACCATTTTACTTCTTACTTTCAAATTTGAATTCCCTTTATTTCTTTCTATTGCCCAACTGATGTGGCTAGGGTTTTCAATACTATGTTGAATAAAAGTGGTGAAAGTGGGCATCCTTGTCTTGTTTCTGATTTTAAAGGAAAAGCTTTTAGTCTTTTCACTACTGAGTAGGATGTCAGCTGTGGCTTTGTCATATATGGTCTTTACTATGTTGAGATAATTTCCTTCTATGTTTACTTTCCTCAGAGTTTTTATCATAAATCGATGTTGTATTTTGTCAAATGTTTTTTCTGCATCTACTGAGAAAATTATATGATTTTTATTCTTCATTTTGTTAATGGGGTGAATCACACTGATTTATGGATGTTGAGCCATCCTTGCATTCCTGGAATAAACTCCAGTTGATGAATGATGTATGATCCTTTTAATGTATTGCTGAGTTAAGTTTGCCAATATTTCATTTAAAAACTTTGCATCTATATTGCCATGTAATTTTGTGTGTGGTGTCTTGGTCTGATTTTGGTATCAGGGTAATGCTAATACCAAACTCATAAAATGAGTTTGAAAGTGTTTTTCCCTCTTCAATGTTTTGGAATTATTTGAGAATGGTAGGTACTGACTTCAAATGTTTGCTATAATTCACCTGGGAAACCTTCTGACTCAGACTTCTGCTTTTCAGAAGTTTTAAAATTACTGACTCAACTTATTACTTGTAATCAGTCTATTCAGATTTTCCATTTCTTCATGATTCAGTGTTGGAAAGCTGGGTATTCCATTTTTTTCCTAGGCGTTTTAATTTCTTGGTATATAATTGTTTGTAATAGTCTCTTATCTCTTGTGTTTCTGTGGTGTCAGTGGTAACTGCTCTTTCATGTCTGATTTGGGCCTTTTTCTTGATGAGTCTGGCTAGAAGCTTATTAATTTTGTTTATCTTTTCAAAGAATCAGCTTTTAGTTTCATTGGTACTTTTTATTTTTTTGTCTTCATTTATTTTCATTCTAATCTTCATTATGTTCTTCCCTCTAACTTTGGGCTTTGTTTATTCTTTCTTTTATAATTCCTTTAGGTGTAAAGTTAGATAGTTTGAGATTTTTCTCATTTCTTGAGGTAGGCCCTGAATCACAATGAACTTCTCTCTTAGAAATGCTTTTGCTGTGTTCCGTAGATTTTTTTTTTAAAGATTATTTATTCATGAGAGAGAGAGAGAGAGGCAGAGACACAGGCAGAGGGAGAAGCAGGCTCCATGCAGGGAGCCTGATGTGGGACTTGACTCTGGGACTCCAGGATCATGCCCTGGGCCAAAGGCAGGCGCTAAACTGGGATCCCTATTCCATAGATATAGATTTTGGACAGTTGTATTTCCATTTGTATCAGGATATATTTTGATTTCCTTTTCCACTTTTATTTCTCTGTTGACCTGTTGGATGTTTAGTTTCCATGTATTTGTGTTTTTCCCAGTGTTCTTCTTGTAACTGATTTCTAGTTTCATACATTGTGGTCAGAAAAGATGCTTGATATAATTTCATGAACTTTAATTTATGAGACTTGTTTGGTGGCCTAACATATGACCTAGCCTGGAGAATGTTCCACGTGCACTCAAAAAGAATGTGCATTCTGTATTTTTTTTGGATGGACTGCTCTGTGTACCTCTATTTCACCCATCTGTTCTAATTTGTTGTTTATGGCCAATGTTTCCTTATTGATTTTCTGTCTGGATTATCTGTCCACTGATGTAAGTGGGAATATTAAAGTCCCTTATTATTCTAGTATTGTCAATTTTCTCCTCTATGTCTGTTAATATTTGCTTTATATATTTAGGTGTTCCTACATTGGGTGCATAAATATTTATGAATACTATATCCTCCTCTTGGATTGACCCTTTATCATTATATAATGCCTTTCTTTGTCTTTTGTTCAGTCTTTGTTTTAAAGTCTATTTTGTCTGATAGGAGTATCATACTCCAGCTTTCTTTTCATTTCCATTTGCATGGCACATCTTTTTCCACTCCTTCACTTTCAGTATGTGTGGGTCTTTAGATCTGAAATGAGCTTCTTGTAGGCAGTATATAGATGGATCTTCTTATTTCTGTATCTTTTCAGTCACCCTGTATCTTTTGATTAAATGTAAATGGACTGAATGCCCCAAAGTACTTGCTGACAGGTATGTACTTACTGCTATCTTGTTACTGTTTTCTGATCATTTTGCTGAAACTCACTTTTTAAAAAAATTTTATTATTTTTTAAAAGCTTATTTATTTATTTATTTATTTATTTATTTATTTATTTATTTATGAGAGAGAGAGAGAGAGAGAGAGAGAGGCAGAGACACAGGCAGAGGGATAAGCAGGCTCCATGCTGGGAGCCCGACGTGGGACTCGATCCCGGGACTCCAGGATTGCGCCCTGGGCCAAAGGCGGGCGCTAAACTGCTGAGCCACCCAGGGATCCTCTGAAACTCACTTTTTTTTTTTTTAAAAGACGACTGCAAGTCTTTTTTTTTTTTTTAATTTTTTATTTATTTATGATAGTCACACAGAGAGAGAGAGGCAGAGACATAGGCAGAGGGAGAAGCAGGCTCCATGCACCGGGAGCCCAATGTGGGATTCGATCCTGGGTCTCTGGGATTGCGCCCTGGGCCAAAGGCAGGCGCTAAGCCGCTGCGCCACCCAGGGATCCCCGAAACTCACTTTTTAAAACTCAAAACCACCATTCCTGTGTAAATGCTCCCACTTCCCTGTGAGAGTCTGACCATTCATTGCCCCCACTGCCATGGGCAGGTCAATGTCTCCTGGGGAAGAGAACACACCCCTGCGTTCTGATGTTGGCTGGGCTAGATGCCTTGCCATGTCTGACCAGAAACTTTTAGAGCCACTGGGTGTTACTTCTGGGGCTCTTGCTCTTTCCCTCTATTCTGACATCCATATATTGCAGATCGGGGTTACCTTTAGTCTGTGTCCCAGAACACAAAGACCTACAGAGCAGGACCCCACCAACCTGCAGTCACCGCCTGAGAACCTGAGTAGCATACAAAATGGTGTCATTGTACTCTACTGAGATTTGGGGGATTGTTTGTTACTGCAGCATAATCCAAAGACTAATTAACATACCTACTTTAATCTTACTCTAAACAATGCTATCCACTGATATGCTGTTATGGCGAAATAAAAAGTTAAAAAGGCCTTTCAGATCTTATACTCCCTCGTGGGCACATGCCCCATCTTGCAGGAAACACTAGTACGGCCTGAAGGAGGTATAACAGATGGGTACCAGAGGAGATATAGATAAAGAAGCAGCTCTGATTCCAGGGCCACACAGATAAATTTCAGAGCTTTCTGAATTTGCTCCCAAGAACTGTAAGCTGCACCATCAATTTCATAATTTGCTGTGCTCATATGTGTATATAACTACTTTAAAAATACACATCAATTGTAAGACAAATCCAATATTCAGAAATGTCAAAATATGTAGGGAAAGTACAGCTAAGATTCAAGGCAAACTGGGAAGCATGGAGAAATCATAGTCAAGGAGAGGACCATGTGGCCAACTCTTTCCCGAAGCAGTTAGCTTCATTACTTAGCCCTCCAGGTACTAATTCTTCCTTTTTTTTTTTTTTTTTAAGATTTTATTTATTTATTCATGAGAGACACAGAGAGAAAGGCAGAGACACAGGAGAAGAAGAGGACACAGAGAGACACAGAGAGAAAGGCAGAGACACAGGAGGAGAAGCAGGCTCCATGCGGGAGCCTGATGTGGGACTCGATCCCAGGTCTCCAGGATCATGCCCTGAGCCAAAGGCAGACACTCAACCACTGAGCCATCCAGGCATCCTGGTTCTAATTCTACTTAAAATCCACTCTGACCACCTAAGAATAAAAATGTCCATACCTGCTTTACCACTTAATAATTTAGATACTTGGCATAATGGGTACCATTCAGCTTTCTAGAACTTCCAGTCAGCTCTATCACACTCCAATCACTAATGGTCCACTTGCTTGGTTCAGGTAAATTACATTTGCATATGCAAATTATGCCTAAATACTCTGTACTATTAATGTTATCACTAATTACATAATAATAGTTACCAATTTCCACACGGATCAAACTTACAGTTTTGTAGCTATTAGGGAAATTGTGCTTTGTAATTAAGATAAT
Organism: Vulpes lagopus; assembly: GCF_018345385.1. Lineage (NCBI taxonomy): Eukaryota > Metazoa > Chordata > Mammalia > Carnivora > Canidae > Vulpes > Vulpes lagopus. The sequence goes on along the minus strand of NC_054835.1, from coordinate 4,462,552 downwards.
CCTCATTTCCAGATGCTAATTAACTATATAATAATTAGTCTCATTCACTAATGCAAATTAAGGATTTTCATCTTTATTGATAGAGGAATTGCTTCTTATCGGTTAAGGAAAGATAGCCCCAGAAATCTTGCAGAGAAATACTTTTCCCTTTAGAAAGGTTAAAAGGTAAATCCATTTTTATCAGTCTCATTTGAGAATGCAAATTAGGCCTGATTAATCAAGTCAAAGATAAATGTGCTAGTCTTATTTCAGGACAGAACGTATAGCTTCCTGAGTTCATCTCTTTTCCCCTTATAAATACTCAGATAAACAGTCCACAAAGCAGAAGTCTTCCTAACGGGAGTAATCCATCTATGGTCAGAGGAAAGAGTTGTGATAGGAGTGTCAATTACACTACCTTTTGTTTCCCTTTCAAGTATCATGGAAGCATCTTGAAATAGCTGTGTCTTCATGGTTAAGCCATGACGGGAATGAGTGAGCAGAGATTTTTGTGAGTAAATAGAGGAAAAAGGGAAAGCCACATTTGCTTGGATTATTAAGTTTTCTGTGCTCCAAACACAATACAAACTGGCACCTCCCATCGTGACTAATGAGGGCTGCCTCGGCGAGAACAGAAGGGCTGACAGCCAGCAAGGCCTAGTTGGCAGGCCCCAGCCTGGGCCGTGCAGCATTCATCATCCGCTAAACCAATCCACCAATTCGGTACCACCATTTGTCATTAATTATGCTAATCAGCACACCATTACTCTCTGATGACACTGTAGCTGTTATTAGCTAGTTATGGCTTTTCAAAAGCACAACTTATTGTGCATGCACGGGCTGTGCATGCATTAGCCTACAGGGAAGAAATGTCCAATTATGAAAAGAAGAAATTTGCTATTATCTTTTTATAACAAACCAATTTAGTAATTAGAAAAGTCTCTGAACTCATAGGTTGTTTTTCTTCCCACAACAAAAAACTTGTGCTTCTCAATATTTCTCCGAAAGACCAGGAAATACCAACACAGATTTTTTTGGTGACCTGTCTGAAAAGTGGGGACCAGGGATGTGACCACGTGTGAGCATGGGGCACAAAGAGATTCCTGTTGGGCTGGGATTTTACTTTCTAATTTTAAATTAGCAGGACCACTTTATTATGTACATTTCAGTCACTACGAATGCCTGAAAGATGAAAGCACACCCATGTGACCTTTTACAGTTCACTTATGGCAGATCGAAGCTGTTCACATAACGATGCCAGACTGTGCACACCTTACCTGGCAGATGCTTACACAGGAAGCACAGTGACAGACTCCTTTAACCCTCCCGTGCCCCAGCGACACTGCTAAGAGTGTCAACGCCACTCAAATGACCTTGGAGAGGTACAATTTGGCCAAATTAGCACATGTCTTGTGCCTGGTTTCAGGGGAAAGAAAGGACTGCGTGTAGAAAAATGGGAGTCCTCTGGGGTCAATGCACAGACCAAAGCAGGAAGGGGAGACCCTCTTCCAGAGCTCAGGGCTCATCAGAGAGGCTTGCACTGGCCCCTGGAATGTCAGCACGACTAACCTGTGGGCTCTTGTCCAAACTAGGCACTAATTCCAAGTTGTTGTTTAGGCTGGAGTCTTTACCACTAGTTATAGAAGCTTAGTCTGTATTAAGAGCTCATTAATATCATCAGAGTAAATGGGCCTATTAAAACATCTTTAAGCAATATCTGAACATAAATCTCCCTAAACTATATTTAATGACTGTACTTAAGATACATTATATGCAAGTCTTAATGAGACATTAGATAGCATTTTGAAGATTAAAATTAGAGAATCCATATAAAGTCTGTCCACTTAATGTAGCCTTAAGCTGTACTGATGAAAGCATTACTACCAAATTATTACTGCATTAGAACAAATATTTTTAATCATGTCTGATTTATGCATTCTCTTTTTCACATAATTTTCATTTTTGCAAAAATACAGTTTGAGATTACAAAAGAGGGTATGTGAAAGGTTCAAGTTTTTGAAGTACTCTAGAGATAGAACGAATACAGAATTTCACTAGTATTGCCTTTTGGAAGTGCTCTGGGCTCTGAATCACACTTCTTTATGTTTGGTTTAACCAGTCATTCTAGTACTATGGGTAGCTAAATATATCTACCTTACAATAAACCTCCTTCAATGCTGGACTAGATACAACACAGAATTTAACCAAAGATATTTTGAAGGCAAGAATATAGTAGAGTATACACAGTACAATCTATAAAACACTGGTGGTGGTAATATCTGGGCATCTGACTGAATCTGTTTTTCTGGACTCTATGGAGACGCCACACTCCCAATAGAGCACCGGTTGCCCTGCACCCCGAAGCCCCAACCCTAGAAGACACAGGCAGAAGCTGTCCTCTGAGTTCCAAGGTTTGTGACCTCCTGCTTGTTTCCCTAAGGGTGTGCCATGGAGGTGTCAATTTCCACTCTGGGACCACTCTGTGAAGAACAATGTTGCTGGTGGATTTAAGAAAAAAAAAAAGGGCAGCCCGGGTGGCTCAGCGGTTTAGCGCCACTTTCAGCCCAGGGTGTGATCCTGGAGACCTGAGATCGAGTCCCATGTCAGGCTCCCTGCATGGAGCCTGCTTCTCCCTCTGCCTGTTTCTGCTTCTCTCCCTCTCTCTCCCCGCCCCTCTCTCTCTCTGTCTCTCACGAATAAATAAATAAAATCTTAAAAAAAAAAAAAAAAGAAAAGAAAAGAAAAGAGAAAGAAGTCTGACTCCCCTGGGAGCTAAGGGAACTGAATCCTTTAAACAGATCCAAATCTATCTCGAGTCCATTTAAGCAACGAAGAGTTATCAAGGCCTGTGGACGACTGATATGGGTGGGAAAGTGCTGATGTGCAGGACTGGGCTATCTGGAGCAATGGGTTGGGCCAGCCACATAAAGATCTGTGTGTTTCCATATATGAGATTCAACTCAAATAGAATTATGTATCTTGAATCTATAAAAGTCCTGATAAGATTTAATACACAGAGGTCTTTTTTGAAAACAAATCAAACTTCAGATTATATACATAGAAATATTTTTCTTTATCTGCTGTATTTAAAATACTGCACATCCGGCTGGGAATTGTGGTGTAACAGAAAAATCTACCTCCTCCTGCCCCTTTGGAAACTGCAACCATCCTCACACCAAGATCACAGCCCTCTGATCCCATTCTGGGGTGAACCTGCTGAGTCCTTCATATCCTACTACCAGCTGAGGTATAGGGAGAATGTTATCTGAGAGTCTGGACAAGGATAAGCCTAGATTAATGTCACCTGGTAGCACACACAACCTGGACTTCGACCTGACATTGGCACGGGACATTGCAAAAATCAACACTTTGGGAAATGTTAGAGACGAATTATCATTGAGGCTTTTTAGACTTTTTTTTTGATACTTCACACCAAAGTGTAACCACCTTTTATAAATGCTATTCAATTATGAAAGGCTTCTGGGATTATGTAAATCAAGACAAGTCAACTGATGACACCTCTCTTAATAGAATGAGATTATCTGGGCTTTTTTTTTCCCCCCTTCAAAGAAGAAGAAAGTAGCACAATTTAAACAGTCTGCTCATTAAAGACAATCCCTCCTTCAGCATGTAAAATCTGCAGCAATATGCCTATTGCCATTTGCTTCTCTCAGATACTCCCTCCCCAAAAGGAACTACTTCATGGTACAATTTTGCATTTTTAACTGTATGAATTAGGCATTCTTCATAAATAACAGCTATGTTCTATACACAGGAGCTCCTTTTTATTAGGGACACAGTAATGAACAATGAGCAATGTGTTCTATTATTCTTTGTCAAATCACAAAATGCTACATTAGAATAACTGTGCTGGTCAATGTAATATAGTAGATTAAATTCAACTTCTGTGGAAAAACCACTGTAAAACAGCATGATAAGAAGGCTATAAAAAATTTAATTTTACTCCAAACTCCATCACAAAAAAAATGGTGTGAAAAGTAATTTTGCATAATCAGTACACGCCATCTGGAACAATTAACCGATTTCTATAGAACTATGAGGATCAGTCATATCTGCTTATTAAAGATCAGAAATTATACAAGTAATAAATCCTTGAAAAAACTAAGCGTACTCCCGCCTGTCAACGCTATTTTAACTTCAAATACTGAAGAACGCCTGATAAGGCTGAAAAGAAGAGATTAATATATGCAAATTACATCCAGCATTTAAAATCCCCACAACTGTCTCTGGTTTTCTGTCCCTTATTGCTGCCTTTATGTTTTATTCATACACCAACTCACCTGTCACTTCATAAGCTATAATATTATGGGGGTATTATTAAACAGCATAAAGCCGTGCTTTAATTGGAAAGCTTCATTGCATTTTCCAATTATTTGGAGTAAATTAAAAGCAGATGCACATAGTTTAATAAGGAGTCTAATATCAGTTCCGGGAAATCAAAATTCATTGTCATTACTATGCCGTGATAGTTTTGCAAACTGTACTCAATTTCAGAGGTTTTCAAAAGAAAATCTGTCTATGCAATCTGTTAATTGTCATTCGGTTAATAACTGTTTAAATATCCAAACTACACAGCAGCTTCCTATTAAAAAAAAAATTAAACTATGGGGTTTATGCAAGCAAACAAATGTGGCGTGCCACTCGTGGGCTGGACTTTTCAGACTTGCCTGTGCACCTTAAAACAATGGAGGCTGGGAGAAACCCACCCACGCGCCAGTTTCGCCCGAGAGGAGGACAAAGAACGGCGGCTCGGTACTGCCACGAGCGCCAGAGGTTACAGCGCTACCAGGCAGCTCTCATTGGAAAAGGGCAGAAGCCATGCTATAAATTGCGTTTTCAGAGGTCTGTGCTGCTCAGTGAAAAATTAGCTTCCAAAGTTTTAATTGGTCCACCTAAAATAAATCCTTTTAATGAGTGAATTAACTGATTCAGGACACAAACATGGAAAAATCAAAGAAAGCAAATGTCATGAGCAATTTGTTTTGAAAAAATTGACCCCCCGAAGGGCCATTTCCTTACTGGTTCTCGACCCCGGAATGGAGCGTTCCCTAGGCTCCGCGGGGGGGCTGGCCACAGTGCCTACAAGTGGGTTGCACCGCAAGACAAAGGACTGTGTTCTAAGCCATTCTATAGATTTTAAGGCACTGAATCTTAAAGGTTACTCTTCATAAGGAATTTGCTCACAGATGTAGTTAGATTATAGCTCTGCTGCTACAAGTTGCATACATACAAATACGTGTAGCTAAAGCATTTACAAATGAAAAGTCATAGGTATTCTCCAACTAGTAACGTAACCTTTTCATTTTCATACTAAGTGACAGACTTTTTCAAATCTTAGGTGTGTAAATTATAATAGGACAAGCAGTAATTGACTTTTAAACTCCACCCACTGTGAGGGCTACAATTAATCTGTTTTCAGCACCAGAGCTGCTGCTCTGCAAAGTTCATAACTTGTAGGCTCTTTTCCCCAATCCAATTAAAACCTAAGAGTTTTTCTAAAAGGTAACAGCATAGAATGTACTCTTCATCTCCCATTTCAAAAGGCACAGTGGCTAACACCCCAATCATCCAGGGCAAGCCCCTCCAGGCCAGAGAGGACACCAAATGCTTGAACGCGAGAGCCTTCTGGCAAAGCAATGAGAAACTGTGCTCAAAGATGAAGATAAAAGCAATTCTTGTGCAGTGATCCGAAAAATAGCATCTCTTTTTTTTTTCAAAATTACCTGTTTTAATAAAGTAGACACACTGTGCCAACTGAACCATTTAATTATCTGCAAAAATGATGAATCAAAACAATAGTTTGCAAAAATAAATGACTAACCTCTGATTAAAATGTCTGTCCTCATTAAAGCCAAATAAAATGTACAATATCTTAAAAAAAAAATGTAGCCTGAAGAAAGGAACAGTTCCTCACCATTGATAGATAGTCTGGTGTCCTCCAAGAAGATGGGGACATCTAGGAAAGTTGTTCAATCCACTCTCAAAACGCAGAGAAAGGATGCCTTGGTTGCGGCTGTCTTCAGTACAGGCCTTAGAACCCTGGCCTGACAGCCAGCTTTGGAGCAGGGCACTTGGTGATGTGCTCAGTGGGTGGTAGGATTCTGATGTACCCTTAAGCTAAGCCCTGGCTCACAGATATGTAAGGATTCTGGGGCAAGGAAAGGGTTGGGTTTTTTCTTTCCTTATTTTATTTTTTTTCTTTTCTCTAAAGTGTCCTGGGATAAGAGGGGCAAGAAAGAGCGAGCCACAAACCAAAAGGCAAAGATAAACATCAAACCATTTCAAGGGTGGAACACAGATATTGATTCTTTGTCAATCAGAGCTAATTTGATGTGAAGGGATAAATCAGAGGCTGATTTAAATGTTGAGTTTTTTTTTTTAAAAGATTCTATTTATTTATTCATAAGAGACACACAGAGAAAGGCAAAGACACAGGCAGAGGGAGAAGCAGGCTCCACACAGGGAGCCCGACGTGGGACTCGATCCCGGGTCTCCAGGATCACGCCCTGGGTCGAAGGCAGGTACTAAACCGCTGAGCCACCTGGGCTGCCCGAGGAGTTTGTTTTAAAATTATTTTACCCAGTAAGCAAACTAACACCTCAAGCAATTACTGATTTCTGAACTGGGATGGAGGGTTTGCCTTATGTTTATACCAGAAAGTCCCCTGTACCGGGCAGGGTTCCTGCCACTGTGAGTTCCCTTCTGGTTCTTCCCTAGTGAAGCAGCTGCTCCCTTGTCCAATTGCATTTTTAGGTGGGGTGGCTGGGGTTGTGTATCTAACTGTAGGGTGAATAAGACCAGTGCTTCCAGAATATTAAGTAGCACTATGCTGGAATAACAGTATTTATGACAGTCATACTTGCTACAACTTCTGGGGTGCCCATTCAGTATTAAGTACTGCACAAACATGATCTCTGATCCTCAAAATTACAGAAGAGAAAATTAACTGAAATGTCACATAAACTGTCACATATCTAGAAAGGGTGGATCTCAACTGATCAAACAGCAGATAGCACTGAATGCCTCCTGCCCAACCCCCCACCCCCCACTCGCCCCAAGTTGGGCCTTAGGTACATACTAGAGCATGAGAGGCATCGTTGTGCTAGCATCCCAGAAGGGATCCTGAACTCCAGCAGAGAACCCAGCACCGAACAAGTTGTTACAACCAAAAATGAATCTACTTTCTTAGAACTGGGAAACCAATCGGATGGCCAGAGTTTCACAAGAAGCATAAATAGCCAAGAGGCTTGTGGCCAAAGAAGCCACCCATCTGGGCCTACAGAAGGCACAACCCTCTTTGGCAGAATAAGAGGACTCTGTAATTCATGAGCCAAAGGACCTTCCGATGGGAGTGACACTGGCATTTTATCAGCACAAGGCTCACTTACGGTAAACACGCAAGGCAATGGAACCTAAGGATGGGTGCGTTTATTGCCTCTAGGTAGCAAGCGATTAACTACCTCTAAGTGTGTCACCAGAAGCGATGCTTAGGGCCAACGAGGCAAGCTTTACTCTCTCATTCAAAATTATGGATGTTGTCTCGCCAGTGGATCATGAGATCGTTCATGCTATAAAACAAGTCAGGCGTGAGAAACCGCTCCCTGACAAAGGATCTCAGCCTTGAATGAGAGTTCCACATCGTTCATTGTCTTAGAGACAATCGAAAGACAAATCTGAGGAAGAAGGAGCCTCCTTCTCTGGGATAAGTGATAAATACATCCCATCCAAATTCTAGGCTGTAGCACTGAGATTTTTTAAAAAACATAAACAGGTGAGGGCCACCCTTGGCCATTAATAAAAAGAGGGGAAAAATGCACTGGGTATTCAGCACACCAACACCAAATGCACGACAATGGACAGATGTGGGTATTCCATCCACAGGAAAGGTGGCTTTGTTGTTCTAAAACAGATCAGAATTTCTTTTGTCCCAGTGTTAGCAAAATAATGCATTTGTTCTGCCACAAGTGAGGACACTTAGATCATGTGACAAAAGACAACTTCTGATCTCATCCCTAAACCCTATGTGGTTGTCCAACTTCCCCAGGTTCTGCCAATGCCCACATCTTTACTCACTAAGCCATCAGGAGTTTAAATGCGTTCAACACTCTCCTGGAACGTGACCCCATGCCTATCATTGTAGGTCAGCAAGGCTGATGGGTGCTTAGCACTGGTGGCAATGGCAGAACCTGGGGAGCTGGAATGAAGCAGGAGAGGGATGTGGCCTGGGTGCTGACAGGAACTCTCAGAGTCTGCAATGGCTTGGTAACCTCAGGCTCGGATGCATCCTAGGAGGCCCAATCCAGAGAATGATACTTCAAAGTAGGGGAGGCTCTAAAGTGACTGTCGGTTGAAACAAATGTCCCATTGTGGGCACAGCCAGGACAGCTGGGGCAGAAGAGGGAGAGGAGCTAAGATTCAGTTCCAGTAAGGGAAGTGGTGGGTTTGGGTCACCTTCTCTCACCACAGGGCTAAGAGGAGACCATGACATGGGAATATCCAGATGCCCAGAGCTCCCTAGACAAAGATCTCCAACAGCAAGAGCAGTGGTAGCTCCATTTACTAATGGGAAGGAGGTTCCTTGAAGCTCCTGGAATATTCCCTTTCCTGGTTGAGAAAGCTCTAAGAAGATGGGAAGAAGGAGCTCTGAAACCGTTACAATCACAGCAACACTTCTATGGCACTTTCCATGTACCAGGCATGATTCCAAGCCTTACCAACAAACCACTGTCATCCCCATTTAAGATATAAGAAAGCAAAGGCACAGAAAGATTAAGCCTCTCACCTAAGGCCGCTCAGCTTAAGTATAGGTGCTCCATGCTCATCCCTTCACAGTTCTGCCCAGAAACAGCCAATGGGATCCAGATGCTCTGTGGCCTCAGGCCTTGTCATCAGCCCAGCATCAAGGGCCTTACTCTGATGGGGTTCCAGACAGGGTGATCCAGGGAATCGTCTGAGATTTAAGCAACGCTGAGACCTAATATTCCAAGTTAGTCCCCATGTGATTCACTCTAGGTGCCATTTTCAACTTCAATTTGACGAGGGGAGGGAAATGGTCATGTGCAACCTGGAGCTGCATCTTTGGCATGGGGATTTGGAGCTTAGCAGCTAGGTCAGAGAGACTTGGGTTCGAATCTCAGGCCTCCTCCTTACTAGCAGAACTGTGGAGAGATCAAAATCTCCCAAAATCTCATTTTATTTCTCTGTAAAATAAAAATATTTCTAAAGATAAAATAAGGATTTATATATGAGAGATTTGTTTTATAAGGTTTGAGTATGGAAGCTCAGTGCCAGTGGCAGCTGTGCCATACCTAAGAACTAAAGATAATAATAGTAATGGTACAAATCCTAAGGCTTTTTTGTAGGGTTTTCTTGGTAAGGATTTGTCGCAATTAAATGACAAAATGCATGCAGACTGCTTACTACAGAGTCTTGTACATGCTAAGTGCTGGAGGAAGGTTAGGTATTATTAAAATAAATTAATATAATCCATTTTAATAAAAGCAAAAACAACTTCAGCTCCCTAACTGTGTTTAAATTAAAGAAGTTGCCTTAATTATAGCATCTCCCTCTCCCGGCCGACAGTCTATTAGTGTGAAAGAGAAAGAGCTAGAAAAAGAGAGGAAAGGCTGATGTGATGTCAGCTGCCCTGAGGCAGGACTGTGTGTTTGGCCACCCAGGCTACTTCATTTACCCCAAAGAGAGACTCTGAAGAGACACTAAGAGCAGATGAAGAGCGGGGATTAAGTGTGCCCCCTTCATTGTCAGCATTTCTCTGACTCGGCCCCCAGAAAAGACCCTGTTGCTGGCTCCCGGGGCATGCAGCCTGCCAGAAAGGGAAGTGGGACAGGCAAATGCAGGCATATTTCTGCTTGACAACTGGACAAGGAAGATAAACACACAGGGAGAAAGGGGTCAGGAGGCTGGTTTTTCTCAAGTTGTTTCTCTATTCAGGGTCTTCACCATCAAGGTGGTGTTGGGATGGGATGCCTGTGAAGTCTGGGACTACAGCCACACATTGGTTGGTGACATCCTGAGCAACCAATTAGCAAACCTGTGAGGCTCCTTCCCACAGCACCCTCAACCCAGGGAGGTGGGTAGGATTGCTGCCACCTTAGATACTGGACCATGTCCAGACCACATCTGGAAGATTCTGGGAAACATTGTTCTGTTTAAATTATTGATGTTCTTGTTGCAATTACGGACACTGGGAGATTTGGGCATTTAGATCCAGGAAGCCATCATGGGGCTGGTCAGTGGGGAAACGGGGCCTGAATCTGGTGTTCCTGGCTTCTGCCCTAGTTCTTCCTGCTGCCCCTTGGCTCCTCTCCTTCCTGCCCAAGCCATCATTCTGTCACCCTCCTGAGAAAGGGCTCATGGGCTGCCAGCCACAGAAAATAGCCCACTTCTAAGTGACCATGTGTGACAGAATGTCTGTTTCCAGGGGGTGCCGAGCTAAGCCAGGCCACAGAGCCTTTACTGCAAGTTTGTTTGGACTGAGGAAGAGATTTTCTCAGAGCACACTAATTAGAGAGAAGTAATCTTATATATAAAAAGTATAGAAGAGAGGGTTAAGAAGGTGAGGGCCATGCAGGAAAGAGCCAGCATGTCCCAAGTGATAATTCTCAACAAATCTTTGGGCTCCTGCTCTGATCATAGCCCCGAAGGGGAGGTGAGTGTGGAGAGAAGGGGGTACTCCTGCAATGCTTCCTGGCTTACAAAATGTTCTTACACACCCTAGATCCTCACTCCAATGGCAGGAAGGCAGCAGTAACTACAGAATCATTTCATAGGCAATGTAACACTGGACTGTGGCATGGCTCTGACAGGGACCTGTTCACATGTGTTGTGTGGTGCACAACCTGTGTGGTCATTCACGGTGGCTCTGGTGTGATGGCCACACATGCTTCTGATACCAAGTGTACCATCAGTCCACGTGCTGATCTGTCTTCCATGGGCTTCCTATTGCCCTCGGGAGGGAATGTGGGGCTAGGCACATGGAAGCTCTCAGTGTCTTCTAAGGGAATGCAGGAGTAAGCAATATTTCTCTTTACCTTAGTTTAATTACAACCTCTGTGGTTCAAAAAGGATTGAAGGCAGTCTCCTTCCTCACTATACATGAACCTTTGCCATCTCCAAGTCTCACAGGTGAAATGTCTTCACCATGAAGCAGTGTGGGTGTACACCAGGCAGGGAGCAAGCAGTCCCAGATTGGGGTGGTGGGGGGACTGCCTGGAAGAGGCAGTCTAGGGACAGACCTTCAAAGATGGATCCACAGAGAAGAGACGTTAGGTCAATCTGGCAATCTGGGCCATGTGACTTTAGGCAGGGGCAAAGTCACAAAGAGACAAAGGTGAGGACACAAGAGTGACCCAGGTTAGGGAGCACAGGTGAAGAGAAATGGAGAGAAGACCCTGGAAAAGTAGAGACTGGCCACCAGACAGTTTCAGTGATGGGCAAATGAGGTGTGGATTAATGCAGCTGGCCATAGACTGGGCAGGCTGATGAAGAGTTTGCTCTGTAGAGCAGACTACTTTGGGGAGATGAGTCTGCTACCTGGGCAACTAGACTGAGGATAGGTGAGCCATGTCAATGAATACAGACAAGTTAAGTACGAGGCATCAAAGCCTGGTACCGCCAGGCCTGAGCCCAGCCAGCTCCGTAAGAAGGGATGTAGGAAAGCCAAGAGAGGACCCCTTTGATGTTCAGCTCCCAAAGACTCACTGGGGCCACTAGCAATGGCTGTGGATCCGTATTTACTCTGAAGTAAGATGATCCAGAGCCCAGCTAAGGGGTTTTGGGAGGTCTCTCTCTTTCTGTGAAATCTGTGAGGAGGCACTTGCAGAGTGGAACACCTCCAGGAGGCGAGAGTTCCCCAAGCGCCCTGTGTGTTTGCCCGCACACGCTGTTCATTAACTTCAGTGACACAGCCATCACAGCGGATGTA